>NC_086444.1:1224392867-1224762867 GCF_028390025.1 Pseudophryne corroboree
CCACCGTACCACATTATCTATCTATCTATCTATCTATCTATCTATCTATATGTCTGTGTGTGTGTGTGTGTGTGTGTGTTACCAATACTGCACTTGTGACTCTTAGTGCAAATACTCTTTTTAGGGATGATCTAATAAATTCAGCTGCTAAATGCCTGAAGATGGTCCTCTGCCAGATGGGGACCCTCTGATAGTAGAACTATAGTATGGATATCTTCAGGGGCATCTATTGTACATGCAAATTTTGTTGGTAACCGATTGGCTTCAATACAAATGGTATCTTCATATGACCACTGACCTTGCACACAATTTATTTAATACATGATTTTAAAACATTAAAACATTAAAAATAGTTTTTCAATTCATACAATACAATTGTTTAGTTGACAGTCTATCTTGTAGATCCAATTTTTTTTGTTAACATCGGATCTTGCAACCCGCATATCACCCAACACATTGTGTCAATGCTGACTTCATTAGGGGTGTCCTCAAAGAGGAAGAAAATCAAGGCTTATTACAACTGTCACAAATTCTTACTTTATATAATCCATACTTATTAACACATATTTAGCATAGGTCTTCAGGTTCATATGATGAATAGCTAGTGTAAATATCTTTCAGAATTTAGTTTTTCTCTATAGTTGCAACATTTATTTGTTATAATCATAAGACTCAGGAACATTGAACCAAACCATATAGAATGAAATCAAGGAAGAAAGTGAGAGACAAGAAGATACAGAAGTAGAAAACATACAAACATTTGACCTTTCTCTCTAATTGAAAACATCAATTATCTCCAGTGCTTGGTCATCAGCCACACTTTGCTAATCAATATTTACAAATGCTTTACAAGAAATACAAGTAATAAAAGTGTATTCCACATTATGAGGTTTCTGTCTTCAATATATTATTTTGATATGTCATTTCATTCAGGGGTTTAGTACATATTTATTTTCAATTTCCCCCATTTATGTATTAACAACAAAAAATATTGGCAATTATTTATAGTCTGAAGGCCACCAGTGGTACATGTACTATTTTACTTACTGTTCTCAGAATCACACTGATCTTACTGTGCATTCACGTGGGGACTAATTTCTCTATGCCCATGGACAGATTAGGTTAATCCTAATTATTAAACAAAGTTTGTTAGCAAAAATTGTTTCATCCACATACAGCAATGTTCTATCATATACCCAAGATTCACAAAAATAGGAACTCTCCTCCAGGAAGGAGGATCATTTCCGGCATTGAATCATTAAGTGGCAATTTATCGCACTATCTAGATCTTAAACTTCAGAAATATGTGAAGCAACAAAAATAATTCCTCAATTACTCCTCAAGACTACTTAATGAATTAAAAGGAATAAAATGGGAAAGAGATTTCAACTGGCTCCCTATGGATTTTCAAGCCCTTTATTCCTCGATTCCACATGAGAAAAATTTAGAAGCCATCAATAGAACATTAGCGCAAGATGAAAGCCTCAGTGAAAAAGAGAGAATTTTTATATCCAAGAGTATTTGTTACATATTGGAACATAACTATTTCAAATTTGAGGATGGTTATTATGTACAGTGTCAAGGGACAGCAATGGGCACTAAATTTGCACCAGTGTATGCTAACATTTTGATGTGCCAGTGGGAAGATTAATATATCTATGGAAGAGCATATGAAAACAACATTATATTATTCCGAAGATACATAGACGATTTGATACTCATTTGGGTGAACAATGGAGCAACCATTGAATTTCCTGAAGTACATTAATGTAAACAGGTACAAGCTTAAATAACTTATAAGGAGGATGAGAAAGTAATAGACTATCTGGACTTAAAATTGGAAGGTCTTGTTTCTATGAACATCAAAACAACAAAGTTTTTTAAAGAAACTGATGCAAACAGTTATATCCCAGTCAAAAGTTGCCATCTGTCAAGTTGGAAGTCAAATGTACCGTATTCACAATTCTTAAGGATAAGGAAAAATTGTACCAATGATGAGAATTATGAAGCCCAATCAAAAGTATTGGCCGACAAGTTTACATCAAGAGGATATGAGACCTTTAGAATTGAACAAGACAGAAAAAGAGCATTTGAGAAGAACAGAGATGCACTTTTAATCCAACAGTCCAGAAGTAAAACAGAAGACTTAAGGGCCAATCCATTTAAAACTCAATATAACAAAGAAAATGGGAAAATTAGGAAGGTTATCAATAAGCAATGGGAATTATTATTGAAAGATCTGATCCTGGGCCCGCATCTTCCAGAAAAACCGATCATAGTATACCGGAAAGCTCCGAATTTGAAAAACATTTTGGCTTCAAGTACACTTCGAAAGATAAAAGAAACATCAAAAAAAGAAGGAGCAATTTTGTAAGCATTAAACCAGGTTGCTATCCCTGCAATAAATTCAAAATCTACAAACATATGGAGAAGAACCCACTGATAAAGATCCTTGAAACTGGAAGAATATGCAAATGCAAAGAACGTTTGAATTGTAATTCAACATGTTAGTTACAGAATCACCTGTGGATGTGGCATGTACTATATAGGGAAAACAAAGAGAGCCCTGAAAATACGTATTTTATAACATTTAAGGAATATCAAATATAAAGTACTGACGCACAGTCTTCCAAGGCATTTCATGGAAAAACATAACTCACATGTGAGTGATTTGAAGTGTACTATATTAGAGTATGTCATAGAAGACCCTATAGCATAGGTTCTCAAACTCGGTCCTCAGTGCATGTTTTGCAGGTCTCCTCACAGAATCACAAGTGAAATAATTAGCTCCACTTGTGAACCTTTTACAATGTGTCAGTGAGTAATTAATACACCTGTGCACCTGCTGGGTTACCTGCACAACATGCACTGTGTGGGGTCCTGAGGACCGAGTATGAGAACCTGTGCCCTAGAGGGGATGGAGAATTACAACTTTCTAAACAAATGTCCTTTTGGATTTTTTCATTGTATTCTTTAACACCTAGAGGCCATAATGAAGGGATATATATATATATAGTCTCCTTCATTTAAGTTCTAGAGTGGGGCTTTAATACTAACAGCAATGAGAGAGATATAGAAAGCTGAAATTTGATTGAAAGTTACAGTTAATAAGGAATAACTAGTACGAGTTTTAGTGGATTAAGGACGTAAATGGCTAACCAAATTACATTATCTTAAACTGTTTAGGAGTACCACCATTACAAATTTTGGAAACAAGACTTTGATAACTGGCTATATTAATACCCCCCCCCCTTTTTTTACTGCTTGATAGTCAAAATAATATTTTATGCCGAACAAATAAATAAATTTATGATGAAATCCATTTCTTTTTGAAGTAAATAACTTTATGTTGTTGGTGTTGTGTATGCATGTATCAGTTAGTTGGTAAATTAAGGAGGGTACCATGTCTTATACAAAACAAAGGTCTATAAAGACATCTATATAAGGGTGTCTATTTACAAGAAATGTAATGCCATTATTGTAATGATACTGTGATGTCCATTTATGGTAATTATTAGTAGAATCCCATATGAAGGATATATAAAAGGTTCTGTTATCCATTGCACTAAGAGGAAATTAGATATTTGTGACTAGAAGAGTACAAATATTTAAAGTAAAGATTCTAGATTGCCCATTAAGTTTAATATAAGGTTTTTTATTTCATTTTTTATATAAGAGCGTAAGCTCCAAGGAATAAGACATACTGCACTAAAAGTTACCAGGGAAACCCGATGCTGGCCGTGGAACACAGCGCTGATGTATCCTGGTACACAACTAGGAAGTAAAGACTACTGATACGAGCGGCTTCCAGCAGCGGCACCAGCCACGGACAGAGTCAAAGGACTTAGTCCGTTACTGGCAAAGATGGATTTTGAGTATTACTAATGCCACTAGACCACCAAGGTACCATTAGATCACCAGAGAAAATAGATTACCACTACAAAAAAATAGCACATGACGCATGATCAGATATAAAGAAAAATACAAGAGGAAGGAAGGAAGGAAGGAAGGAAGGAAGGAAGGAAGGAAGGAAGGAAGGAAGGAAAAGGAAGGAAGGAAGGAAGGAAGGAAGGAAAAGGAAGGAAGGAAGGAAGGAAGGAAAAGGAAGGAAGGAAGGAAGGAAGGAAGGAAGGAAGGAAGGAAGGAAGGAAGGAAGGAAGGAAGGAAGGAAGGAAGGAAGGAAGGAGAAAAGATTGAGAATGAGGTTTGGGGCACAACAAGGAAGTAATATCCAGTACTAATTGAAACACAAATGGGTCATTATACCCGTGTTTACGTGGTTTGATTGATTTAAACGCTTATTTTAAAGATTATCCATGCCTAGCTTTAGTAAAACCCCTGAAGTGTTTTAAAAAACGAGATACAGTATATAGATTAAAGGTACTTTAAAGTAGTTATTGGAGACTCCTAATTAAGCACCAGACAGGAAGTGACATAAGAGATATAGGGGTTTAAATAGAGGAGTCTATACACCAGACATCCATTTCCACCTGGACTGCATGAGGGAAAGAACAGGAGAAAGGCTCTTGTTAAAGGTTAGTCCTGATCAAATTTATAATAATAACTGGGTGCCTTTAGAATTTGGTTCACTGAACCTGTTTTCACTTATCTGATCTCTAATATTATATGGGAATATTTATAATTCACATTTTTTGATTACACTAAGAAATAAAGTAAGCAATATAAACATGATTAATTGCTATTTTCCAATTAGATTGTAACTTCTGATCAGAGATACAGTTATTACAGACTGACATAAAAGCACATTGTACTTTATTATTTAATAGTAAATATATGGGTGAATAAGGATACTTAATATTAAAAATGAATATTAAAAAGAAATAAAAAACACTAAGATTATTATATATATAGATATATATATATTAATAACAGTATCAAGAGGATAATTTGAAAAGGCACAAAAGACATTTTCCTTAGAAGATATAAGTCATTCAAGGTGAGTCATTTTTATTTAGGATTATTATAATAATTATAAAATAAATTTTTGCTAAAAATCATTGTTTAGTAATTAGGAATAACCTAATCGGTCCATAGGCATAGAGAGATTAGTCCCCACATGAATACAGTAAGAAAAGTGTGATTCTGAGAACAGTAAGTAAAATAGTAAATGTACCACTGGTGGCCTTCAGACTATCAATAATTGCCAATATTATTTATTGTTAATACATATATGAGAAAAATTGAAAATAAATATGTACTAAACCCCTGAAAGAAATGATATATCAAAATAATATATTGAAGACAGAAACCTCATAATGTGGGATACACTTTTATTACTTGTATTTCTTGTAAAGCATTTGGAAATATTGATTAGCAAAGTGTCGCTGATGACCAAGTACTGGAGATAATTGATGTTTTCAATTAGAGAGAAAGGTCAAATGTTTGTATGTTTTCTTCTTCTGTATCTTCTTGTCTCTCACTTTCTTCTTTGATTTCATTCTGTATGGTTTGGTTTAATGTTCCAGAGTCCTATGATTATAACAAATAAATGTTGCAACTATAGAGAGAAACTAAATGCTGAAAGATTCTTGCATTATCTATTCATCATATGAACCTGAAGACCTATGCTAAATATGTGTTAATAAGTATGGATTATATAAAGTAAGAATTTGTGACGGTTGTAATAAATCTTTGATTTTCTTCCTCTTTGAGGACACCCCTGATGAAGTCAGCATTGACAAAACGCATTGGGTGATATGCGGGTTGCTAGATCCAATGTTAACAAAAAAATTTGGATCTACAAGATTGACTGTCAACTAAAGAAAGCATTCTGCTAATGTCTTGTATGGATTGAAAATCTATTTTTAATGTTTTAAAATCATGTATTAAATAAATTGTTTGCAAGGTCAGTGGTCATATGAAGATACCATTTGTATTGAAGCCAATTGGTTACCAACAAAATTTGCATGTACAATAGGTGCCCCTGAAGATATATATATATATATATATATGTACCAGGAGATTGAAGCTGCACTCACAGACTTATAAACACCAATTAGATCCCCGGCGAAGACAAAGAGTCAGACAACCAGGGTACCATTCCGACGTTTCATGTCCATTTATGACATTTTTTCAAAAAATGTCATAAATGGACATGAAACGTCGGAATGGTACCCTGGTTGTCTGACTCTTTGTCTTCGCCGGGGATCTAATTGGTGTTTATAAGTCTGTGAGTGCAGCTTCAATCTCCTGGTACATGCAAATCCACAGAACTGCACCACAGCAGCTGGTAAATATTGTTGGAGTGCCGGACATTCGTTTAGTCTATATATATATATATATATGTATTAGGACAGTTAGAAATCTGTTAAAATCTTGTATAAGGCCATTCAAGGGTGTAAATGCTGATTTACATACAGGACTAAAAACAACACTATAAAAAGACATTTCATACACTTTAAATGAAGCCACTGCGGCCGCTATACTTAATCCACAACCTACATACTTATTACACCATTAACGTACAGAGTCCCGTACCATGTACAGAATTTGCATACAAACGCCGCACTGGCTGTACAAAGTACACGCAGCGCGCACACACCCAAAGATACACCGTGAACCCTTAACAGCTATGCATGTGATAGTAATACACTTTAAACCTTAGCAGGGAAAGGAAAACTCGACACCAGATTGTATTTAAAATGCCGGGTTCCAACACCACAACATATTATTACTGAAAGGCGGTTACAATAACAAAGCAATACAATACAAAAGAATAATGGCTATAGTCAATGGTACATACCTGTTTGGATTTCACCACACTACCCAGTCTGGTCCTCGGTCAGCTAATAGATAACTTTTATAGTTTTGTGTGACCAGGCCTGCAGCTGGCTCCTTTTATACAATCTTCCAAAACTTAGCACAATGGATACGGTAATCTCTTTGTCCATTGGACACAGGGATGGTCATTTACAGTGCAGGAGAGGTCATAGGTTGGTTTGAATAGGTGGGCGATGTCTGTTCAAGATGCACTTGTGGGTGGTTTCCTCTGGGTTCCTGCCGCATACCTAATGTATAGTAAATACAGTTTATATGTATATTATGCTCCTGCACATAACTATTCACAGAAACGTGCAATCTTCTGCAAACCAACACCGGAATATTACCCTTAAAATACCCTACAGCTTTAGACAAAACACCACCTTATAACCTTGTTCTGTCCCCTCCTATCCTGTAAAGGTGAATCCCTTTGTTCTGTCACCATTTAAACTGTTGTAACTTGCTGATGTGGTGCAGTGAGACTATGTGTACATTGTGCACTATTTGGATTAAATATGTAATGTGTTTTGTTAGCTTTTCCATACATTCACAAACTCTACCGTAAATACCCATACCACGCGCTAATGCACAGGACCGCGGGAGTGACCATACGTAAATTGTGAATATGTGCACGCACGGCAGAACCAGTGCATGCACGGAGACCATCTGTGTGTAGTTTGTACGTGATGTGTGTACTGCAATATTTTTTGTCTTTGACAAGGGCATAACTGGGCTTGAGAGATATTAATATTAATGTGTTATTATTACATGTTATCGTAACATTATTTTCCCTATTCCTTTTTTAGACAGTAAAAGCTGCCTGAAATGCCCTGATAATGAATGGCCTAATGAATATAAAGATGATTGTCTTCCAAGAACAGTAGAATTTCTATCATACACAAAAGACACAATAACTATAATTTTTACTTCAATATCTGTCCTATTTTTTATCTTAGCCATCTTTATAATTGCAATATTTGTTTCATACCGGGATTCTCTAATAGTAAAAGCCAATAATAGAAACCTTAGCTTCATCCTTCTAATTTCTCTTAAGATGAGCCTACTCTGTGTGCATCTGTTCATCGGTCATCCAGTGGACATCACCTGCATGCTACGCCAAATATCCTTTGGAGTACTATTCACTGTGGCCGTGTCTTCTGTTTTGGCCAAGACTGTCATGGTTTTCATTGTTTTTAAAGCCAATAAACCTGGAAGTTCATGGACAAAATGGCTGGGTGTTAAATTGCCAAATTCTATAGTGTTGGTCTGCTCATCTGTTCAAGTTCTCACCAGTGCTATTTGGTTGTCAGTTTCTCCTCCCTTTCAAGAGTATGACAGGGATACTTATACTGGAATTACTATAATTCAATGTAATGAGGGTTCTGTATTTGCTTTTTATTTAATGTTGGGGTACATGGGGTTCCTGGCAGCTCTGAGTTTTGGTCTGGCTTTCATGGTGAGGACATTACCTGACATGTTTAATGAAGCCAAATACATCACCTTCAGCATGCTGGTGTTCTGCAGTGTCTGGATCTGTACCATCCCAGCCTATCTGAGCAGTAAGGGGAAAAACATGGTCAGTGTACAGATTTTTGCTATACTGGCTTCAGTTATTGGAATACTGAGCTGTATATTTTTCCCTAAATGCTACAATATTCTCCTGAGACCTGAAATGAACAGTAAGAGAAACCTGTTAGTGAAAAGTTTTTCATAAATGTAATACATGTTCTTAAATATAAAATTATACAATATTATATAAAATTATAGTGAAAATTTAAAATGGCTTGGAATATAAAATGATAAATAGGATACCATATATTGTCTATATACATGTTACTAAAGTAAACCTGGGTGTTGAATAAATAATAAAATAATGGCCAGATTTATCAAGCCTTGGAGAATGATAAATAGCATGATGATAAAGTACCAACCAATCAGCTCTAAACTGTCACTTTTCAAACACAGCCTGTAACACGGCAGTTAGGAGCCAATTGGCTGGTACATTATTATGTTGCTATTTATTACTCTCCATATCTTAATTGTACAAGTACTACAGCAGTGAATAAGAGTTTGTCAAAATTTGACAATGGACTACATTACTGCATATGACTCAGATATTTTTTGGACAGTATATTATTTACAATACAATTAAGAAGAGTTAATTCAGGAGTTTTCTTTGATTAAAATGTAGGATGTATTACACAAGAAAAAGTCAAGAAAAATGTATTAATTACAATGTTTAACAAACTAACCCAGTGGTTCTCAAACTCGGTCCTCAGGACCCCCCACGGTTCACTTTTTCCATGTCACCCAGCAGGTGCACTGTGTATCACCAACTGTCACATTTTAAAAATCTACAGGTGACCTGCAAAACATGAACCGTTTGAGGTCCTGAGGACCGAGTTTGAGAACCTTTGAACTAACCTGAAGAAATTGTTAAATGTCTGGCATCTTACACCAAATGATAATATCATTTATATTTAATATATTTTATATTATATTACATTACTTATGTCAAAGACGGAAATGGAAAAAATCTACAAAAAAATTACACTGTTCTTTTACTGTAGTATTTGCAAAAATGATAATACATGTATAATGATAGACAGCACTACAATAAATGTGTGTAGCCAAGGTTAGATTGTAAAATATTCTAAGACTTGTGTCGGTAATTGTAGTTAGAGAGATAACATGTTCTATAACTATAGTGCATCCTATTATTTTAGTTGATTAAATATTTTTTGACAGCAATTTGTTTGCACTGTTACTTTATATATCACTATTTCAATTAAATTACTGCAAATTGTTAATCAATATACAATTCTGTCTTGGAGGTTTTATTATTGTTTAAACATCTTGAAAGTTTATCACTGAAGCTAAATCTAAATAACAGAAAATTGGAAGGCTTAGCATACAGTCCTTAATACAAAAATATTGCTTTGGTAATAATCCTATGGGCACACATGTTCATCAGTGTTGGGTGATGCAAATTTGAATGGAATGACTCATGATCTTTTGCATACAGTAATTAAAAAAACAAATGCTGTAATCTAAGTGTTACTGGACATTATTAGAACTAGGTACTAAGAAGCTCGAGTTATTAATGGAATGATTTTAATAGCAAAATACATCTTTTTTTTTGCATATGGTATTGTGTTAGGACTGAAAGACAACAACCAACCAGGGTGGGTCAAATTTAGAAGACTAAAAGTCAGTGGCTAATAGTAGCGACTCCTGACAACCTCCTGACTGCAGATCAAAATTCAAATAGGGGAACCACATCAACTTCAACCAACTGCCATTTCAAACTGCCTCTGGCAGTTGGTGTGGCTCCCTCATTTGAATTTTGAACTGAGCTGTAGCCCCACCTCTGGAGCCGTCCCTGATGGCTATGGTATAAGCCCTCAATGCTCAAAAAACATTCAAACATCCTCTTCATTCTGTCACAATGTATCAATTACAGTCATGCTGAATGGTTTTACCTCCCCTATGTTCACTATATTTTATGGCACATGACATGGTTGCTTCAAAATGCCTATAATTTCCACTATTACAATTTTACCTCTAGTTTGAGATATTTGAGTAGTTCAAGAAATTAAAGGTTTCTTTACAGGTAGGATCCAACTTATCCAGGAAATCATTTTGGCACATTTTTTTGAGAATTCCGCTAACTTCTGCATTTTGGTTTTGGATCTGGTTTAATCTTTGTGTTTTTTGTTTTACAAAAACATCACCATATGTTTTTGTTTAGTATTTTTTTTGCTATAATAAAATTGTTAAAATCATGTAATTTGACCCCATTTTTGTTCCAACAGTATACTAACCTCATTAACATTCATTCCTAGTCATTTCAAGTACATTTTCACCACCTCATAGTTCACAGAATTGTTCTCCAATGCTGTCCAAAAGCTGGCTGGCTAAATTAAGCAAAAAAACAGCAGCAAAAACACACAACAGTTTAAAATAATTCAGCACATCTATGAAACATTGTCATGCAGCAGTGGCAGACAGGAGGGCAGTTCATGAAATTATACCCCAATAAGTATGTTTTTATTAATCAAGAAGAAGCCCTAGGGCAGTACAGGGAGATGGAGGTGGAGTATGAAGTGGCAGTCAGGTAGAACATTGATTGATTTATTGAAAAAAAATATTAATTCATTTAGAAAATGAAATACATTTAAAATCACAAAGATCTGTTTTGTAGCCACTGAAAGACTTTCATTTTGTATTTCATTTTTTAGTTTAACTATTATTTTTTTTATTTTAGGTTGTTTTTTATTAAGTAATAAACAGTGGCACTTCTTATTTTTTAAGTACTGTTGTGGAACAGCAATGTGTTTTTTATTTTTTATTAACACTGCAGTAAGTAAAGTTGGCACCTGAACTGAAAGTTATTTCTTATAAACACTGCAGTAAGTAAAGGTGGCACCTGTACTGAAAGGTATTTCTTATAAACACTGCAGTAAGTAAAGGTGGCACCTGTACTGATGGTATTTCTTATAAACACTGCAGTAAGTGAAGATGGCACCTGTACTGAAAGGTATTTCTTATTAACACTGCAGTAAGTGAAGTTGGCACCTGTACTGAAAGGTATTTCTTATAAACACTGCAGTAAGTAAAGGTGGCACCTGTACTGAAAGGTATTTCTTATAAACACTGCAGTAAGTGAAGGTGGCACCTGTACTGAAAGGTATTTCTTATAAACACTGCAGTAAGTGAAGATGACACCTGTACTGAAAGGTATTTCTTATAAACACTGCAGTAAGTAAAGGTGGCACCTGTACTGAAAGGTATTTCTTATAAACACTGCAGTAAGTAAAGGTGGCACCTGTACTGAAAGGTATTTCTTATAAACACTGCAGTAAGTGAAGGTGGCACCTGTACTGATGGTATTTCTTATAAACACTGCAGTAAGTGAAGGTGGCACCTGTACTGAAAGGAATTTCTTATAAACACTGCAGTAAGTGAAGGTGGCACCTGTAATGATGGTATTTCTTATAAACACTGCAGTAAGTGAAGGTGGCACCTGTACTGATGGTATTTCTTATAAACACTGCAGTAAGTGAAGGTGGCACCTGTACTGATGGTATTTCTTATAAACACTGCAGTAAGTGAAGATGGCACCTGTACTGAAAGGTATTTCTTATAAACACTGCAGTAAGTAAAGGTGGCACCTGTACTGATGGTATTTCTTATAAACACTGCAGTAAGTGAAGGTGGCACCTGTACTGAAAGGTATTTCTTATAAACACTGCAGTAAGTGAAGGTGGCACCTGTACTGAAAGGTATTTCTTATAAACACTGCAGTAAGTGAAGGTGGCACCTGTACTGATGGTATTTCTTATAAACACTGCAGTAAGTGAAGGTGGCACCTGTACTGATGGTATTTCTTATAAACACTGCAGTAAGTGAAGGTGGTACCTGTACTGATGGTATTTCTTATAAACACTGCAGTAAGTGAAGATGGCACCTGTACTGAAAGGTATTTCTTATAAACACTGCAGTAAGTAAAGGTGGCACCTGTACTGATTGTATTTCTTATAAACACTGCAGTAAGTGAAGGTGGCACCTGTACTGAAAGGTATTTCTTATAAACACTGGAGTAAGTGAAGGTGGCACCTGTACTGAAAGGTATTTCTTATAAACACTGCAGTAAGTGAAGGTGGCACCTGTACTGATGGTATTTCTTATAAACACTGCAGTAAGTGAAGGTGGCACCTGTACTGAAAGGTATTTCTTATAAACACTGCAGTAAGTGAAGGTGGCACCTGTACTGATGGTATTTCTTATAAACACTGCAGTAAGTAAAGGTGGCACCTGTACTGAAAGGTATTTCTTATAAACACTGCAGTAAGTGAGGGTGGCACCTGTACTGATGGTATTTCTTATAAACACTGCAGTAAGTGAAGTTGGCACCTGTACTGAAAGGTATTTCTTATAAACACTGCAGTAAGTAAAGGTGGCACCTGTACTGAAATTTATTTTTTAAATGCAGTGTCTGAACCTGTCCTGAGCACTCACATTTTGTTATTTTTATATTGATGATTTACCTAACACTGACACAATCACAGCACTGAAGCCCACACTCCTTTATGGATGACACTGATTCAGTAGCCCACAGCCCTTACACTGCAGCCTACAGCCCCTCACTGACGATGATGATGAAGATGATGAGGATGATGATGACAGACACTGACATTGTCTCTGACAGGGGTAAGTTTCTAAGATGGGAGCTCTATTTAAGATGGATGTTGCCCATAGCAACCAAACAAATTCCAGGTATTATCTTCTAGAAAGTGCTAGATAAATGAGAAGTAGAATCTGATTGGCTGCTATGGACAACATCCCATCTTAAATAGAACTTCCATCTTAGTAAATTTACCCCACAGTGTACAGTCCACAGCCCTAATTCTCAGAGGACACTGACAGTTGCCCTTAATCACACTGCAGCCCACCCAATGCCCTCTCCCTACAGCAGTCTGTGTGAAATGGCACCAAACCAAGAGGGAGGGGCTTCTAATGAATCCAAAACATGTGAGATGCAACGTGTGGAGTATGTCGTTATGTCTCATTTTCAGAACAGAGCCTAGCAGGAAATACATAGCTCGTGCTCAGAAGAACTCAGAAGTACTGTAAGTTCAGGTGGTTTCAGCTTCCAATTAAACCAAACTACACATCGCTATCACTTTTGTAGTATTAAAAGTAATACAGACAAAACTGAGGAATGTTACCTTTACCTTTATTATCCCATGAAAAAAACTCATGTAAATAATATTGTAAACTCATAACAGAAAAATATATATGTGGTTTTGAAAATTAGCTGCAATACTGACATACTGTACAGTACTTTATGGGTCAAATCTCTCCACAAAAACTCAGTGAAATTTAATATTTTATCAAGGACTCTTTATCTCTATTGATCCCAAAAGGGAAGGATAATGCTTCTCCTCACCTCTATGGAAGGGATTCAAGTGATTTGCACGCCGGTATCCACTAGACGGCACTGACGGTTATTTTGTTCTAAATCTCAAAATAAAAGAGTATTATGGTACACTATTCAATATCTTACATAGACAATAAAATATAACATTTATTATGAACTTAGTTAAAAAGTGTTTATTCCCAATAAAGTAAAATTTAAATGGTGAGATATTAAAATGGTAGAGAATAGAAAGAAAAATGAGAATATTAAAATTATGTGACAGGGGCCCTTTTGTGCACTCACTTAGGTTCCTTAAACAATTCTGTATTTCAGGATATATCACATGTATAGGTTTTTGAGTAGTCGATGGTTTGTTGCTTATCTATAAACTGCTACCAAATGAATAAACAAATTCAAATTGTTCTAGTTTATGATATCTACATTGGCATACTGCAATAAAGAAGCTTCAGTTATATAAGCCGCATATTGGCCCTCATTCCGAGTTGTTCGCTCGGTATTTTTCATCGCATCGCAGTGAAAATCCGCTTAGTACGCATGCGCAAAGTTCGCACTGCGACTGCGCCAAGTAACTTTACTATGAAGAAAGTATTTTTACTCACGGCTTTTTCTTCGCTCCGGCGATCGTAATGTGATTGACAGGAAATGGGTGTTACTGGGCGGAAACACGGCGTTTCAGGGGCGTGTGGCTGAAAACGCTACCGTTTCCGGAAAAAACGCAGGAGTGGCCGGAGAAACGGTGGGAGTGCCTGGGCGAACGCTGGGTGTGTTTGTGACGTCAACCAGGAACGACAAGCACTGAACTGATCGCACAGGCAGAGTAAGTCTGAAGCTACTCTGAAACTGCTAAGTAGTTAGTAATCGCAATATTGCGCATACATCGGTCGCAATTTTAAGAAGCTAAGATTCACTCCCAGTAGGCGTCGGCTTAGCGTGTGTAACTCTGCTAAATTCGCCTTGCGACCGATCAACTCGGAATGAGGGCCATTGTCTTTCTTAGAGACATTTGTCAAATCCTTCCCTCATAGACAAGGGGAGTATGTGCTCACTACTATAATTAACATAGGAAAGGGTTCTTAGCTGTTAGGGCAATCAGGATGTGGAATTCCCTGCCAGGTAAGGTGGTAATGGCGGATTCTGTAATTGGATTTAAAAAAGGAATGGATACATTTCTGAATGAAAAAGCTATCCAAGGTTATAATACTTAAAATATTAACGTGGATTAATCCGGGGGTAACATGAGTTATAGTTGTTAACTAGTCATAAAACATTATTCAGCAAGTATGTAGAATCATCAGGTTGAAAACGATGGGCAATTTCCCTCTATTCTACCTCAATTACTATGTTACTATGTTACTATATATATATATACATATATATATATATATATATATATATATATATAATATTTCTCAGGGCGCCATTTATAAATGATATTATAGTAATGAAGGATGCATCTGAAATGCTATCAAGTTTATGCAGGGGCGTCGGAACGGGGGGAGGGCAAGGGGGCAGCTGGCTCCCCCCAAATATGACAGAGGCGCAGGCAGAGCTGGCGCTGCTCGCTCAGCAAGGGTATACAAAGCAGTGAGGCACTCTCCCACCGCTTTGCTACCCTGCTGCTGCCGCTGCATCTGTCAAGCTGGATGACAGGTAGCGGAGGAGCTGACAGCGTGTAGAGCCGGTCTCTCCCTCCCATCCACTACCCACACAGACCCGCCTAGTGTGCGGCCTCCCCTCAGCCCACACATAGCTACGCTGCTGCCGAGCCGTTTTGGGGGCGTGACCTAATTGCAGGAGGCGTGGCCACACCCCCTTATGGAAAAAGTTGGGGACATCTGCAGTGCCTGGTCCTTTAATGAGTCCCCAACCCTGGCTAAGCTCCTCAGCCAGGGTCAATTCGAGGGGGAAGGGGAGGATTGTGGTCAGTGTGTTCACCCCCCCCCCCCCCACCACCACCTGTACAGGAACAGGCAGAGGCTGGGCAGTAACAGCAGCCTCTCTGCCTCACTGCAGCACAGTACACTGCAGCATGTGCTGTGCTGCCAACATGAGAGCTTATGCTGCCGCCCAGTAAGGAGGGAGTGCGGTGCACCAGGGCCCCCATCAGACCCCTCCATCAGTCCCAGGCCCAGGTAATTAGTACCCGCTACACCCCCCCTGCATCACTGATGACATCCTACGGAGCCGCTGCTGCTAGAGTGATGGAGCATGCGAGAAACCGGTGACGGAGAAGGGAGAGGAGGAGCAGCGCCCGAGACGGGACCTTCTGCAGGTACTGGGGCCGCACTGTGGAGGGAACAAGGGCTGTACCTGGCATAGGGGGTTATTCAGAGATGAAAGCAGATTGCTGCATATGCAGCCAGATCTGCATTCATCCCTGCACATGCTGAGGGCCGCCCAGCACAGGGAAAAGCCGCCGAGCATGTGTAAGGCCACCTCCCGATGCATCCGCAATTAGATTGCAGACACATCTGATCTAAGGTTGTGTTGGCTGGCTGCGCTGTCAGGCGGTCAGCAGACATTTTTTTTTCAGAACGTCTGTGTGTGACATCATGCAACCGCCCCAAAAATGGTCCCGGCCTGCCCCCGTTTTTCCGGCACCACCGTGCCTTAACCCCGCTACGTTGTCACCTGTCAATCACATTGTGGTCGCATCCATCGGAGAAGTGACCACAATGTGTATGGCCTCACGCCCACTGTGCATGCGCAGTTTGCTGCCACTGGCAACTGCGCTGCAGGCCTCTATTGCACCAGGGTCGGAATCACCCCCATAATGTGTATAATGGGCTTTACCTGGATAACATGTATAAGGGGCTCTACCTGGCATAACATGTATAGGGTACTCTACTGTGGCGTAATGTGTATAAGAGGCTTTTACTCTGACATAACTTGTATAAGCGGCTCTCCTGTGTGGCGTAACGTGTATAAGGGTGCTACTGTGTGGTGTAATGTGACTAACTGACACTACTGTACAGGGTAATGTGAATTGGTACTATTCTTTCGCCCTGTTTTTTTTTTGCGCGCCTTTGGCGCACACTGTCCCTGTTTTCAGCATGGCGGGTACCAAAGAAGATTTTCGGCCTGAGCTCCTCAAGGTCTAGAACTGGCCCTGTCATTGATTTTTAAACTATCTTTTTCTGTTCAAATGTAAGATGCCACAAATTCAATACAGAGGAGGTGGCGCTGAAAAACATACCTTTGCTCAGGGCACCATGGCACCTAGCTACACCTCTGATAAGGTACACTACTGTGGGCATTGTGTATAAGGAATAGTACTGTGTGCCATAACGTGTATAAGGGGCACTACTGTGTGACGTAATGTGAATAATGGGCACTATTTTGTGGTTTAATTTAAATCAAGAGCACTACGTTTGGGGTAATGCGAATAAGATTGTAATACTGTGTGACATAATTTAAATTTTGGGTACCATTGTGGTCACTCCCCTTCCTTGTGTGAGCACACCCCTTTTTGGAGTGCGGGCTGTCCCTATTTTATGGATGGGAAGGCGCAAATTTATAATTTGCAGGGGGACGCCAAACACTCTAGCACCGGCCCTGCTGTGTCCTCCTATCTTTGTTCGTTGTGTCCTCGCCACCGCCAGCTGTCTCTCTTTCACAGTTGCATTACTGGGAGGAGGCATGGCTATGGTCCCGGGATGTCCCAGCCTGGCCACACCTCCTGCCAGTAATGCGTCTGTGAAGGAGAGACAGACGGTAGCGGCTAGGACACAATGAAGATAGGAGGACACAGCACCCTGCAGTAGCAGGCTGTTTTTAAAAGAGATGCCGCCCACGTGGATGGAGACAGGAATGGTTTCTTATACATTCCACCTATAAAAGTAGCAATATACTGTATACACATGTGATATCCTGAAACCTCTGCATTATCATAGTATACTGGTTCATATTAGGCAGTATCATGTACAAGATGGGCCACTGCACATTACTCCGATGCACATTTCACCCGTAACTTATTCATGGATTTGACCCAGTGGTAGGATCTGCCATGTTTAATTAAGTTACACTCTCCATTCAATTGTATCCTGGCCAATCAGAGAGCTCAGACACTAAGGATAGTAGCTGCAGGGACCTTTCCTGTAAATAGACTGATATGTCCTAATAGGTGAAATATTTCTTGTTAAATTAACTGGCGGCATGTGGTCATTTTCTCTTTCTCTGATGGGTTTTATCAAAACCAAGTGCAAGACTGTTTTTTAAAAACATAATTTTAATAAACAACAACAAAAATGTATACAATTAGAATAAAACAAAATTACTTATAACATTTCTTTGCCCAAGATCTTTCAAGCTGCATTTAGAAAATGAGATGAGCCCAGCATGTGGGAAGTGTGCAATCATCCCAATCATTTATTTGTTTAAGGACTTCTTCTGTGGGATAAGTTCTCATAGGACAAAAAGCTTTTGGCCTTTTCCGTTTGATTTGATTATTTGTTCATTGATTACTGTTTTATGCACATGGAAGACAGTATTATCCTAAGTGACAATTGAATTTGAGTACCATATAATATAATTGTTATTCCATACAATATACAGAGCAACAATGAATAATCATGACAAATGAAAAATACTTGAATACAAAAATGTTCTACATTCATATACTGTAAAACCACTCACCAATTGCAAAATCCTCTATAGTGCCTCACAAAAATCTTTACCTCTTTGCATGCTTTATGCTTGGTAAAAATCTAATGTTATCATTTTAAGCAATAGGAAAACTCTATCTGATTACGATCTTCTTCTCAACTGCACTTATTCACAATTGAGCAACAATATGTAGATTCCCTCAGTCTTGAACCTATGCTGGTTTTGCAATAACTGAGAGCACATAGAGCATCTAGTCAACCTGGAATTTCCATTACCAGTACCAGGCATTGACAGCTAATAGCTGTTGTCAGTATTGAATGTGGATACACAATGTGCTGTCATCATGCCATGCCAACTAGCCCTAGACTGAAAAGTATGGGGTTCTATTTCCTAGTTGAATCATGCCCATAAAAACAAAATAAGTGCAACGCTCTCCAAACATTCTTGTGACCACCGTGTTCTATACACAGTTTTCCCATGTTCACTTCCTGTGGGCCCCTTACCGCTTTTCAGCGTCACCAGTATTCTACTGAAATCCTTACCATTGTCTCTGGATCCTAACAAGAGCCTAACAGTGACCCTTACACTTTACCCAATGCTTTCCAGTTATCCCTTTACCCCAAAGACAGTTTTCCCGTGGCCGATGTGCCTTTCATAAATTACAGGTGAAGCCACCTTCATCATGCCTACATCTAGATGCATTTGCACCTCATTTGGCATAACTGCATTTGTGTCTAAGGGGAGCGTGCCTTAGACGCATGTGCCCCATTCACTTTGAATGGGGCAGCAACATACGCATGGCTAATACCCTCCACCATGAGCAGCAATTGTATGGAGTCCTAATTTTAGTTTGCTGCAAAATAATTTGTATAAAGTAGCAGATTAAAGCAGCATATCTCAAAATAGAAATCATGGCGTGGCTACAGTATGTCATAGATTCCATTGCAGGACTAATCTGGCCATATTGCTTAAATGAGAAACAGTGTATGTGGCTACATCTGTCTACTGCAACCTACTGTATCAACCACATTTCTGTGGACCCTGGACCATACACACAGCTTCTCAGTGGCATCTGCACCATAAAAAGAGGTCTCCATATGACACCTATAATTTAATACAGCATTGCATTGTGCCCTGCACCCCACAGAGACCTTTCCTATGTCATTTGTTCCGCAGATAGCACTAACATTTCTGCACCCTACCAAGAGTCTTAGTATGACTCCTGCAATCTACTAATAGCTTTTAACTGGTCCTGAACCCTATAAGAGCCATACTGTGTCTGCTGCAGTCTACCAAATGCATAACTAGGAGCTATTCCTTGTACCCTATAAAAAGCCAACCAATGCCTCTATGCACCCTATACAAAGCCTACTGATTGCACCTGCACCCTTCACACTGCCTCAATGTTTCCTTTTCACCCTATAAACAGCATTACCATGTTCCCTCTGCTGTATCAAGTCCATTTCTCCCCACTGACAGCATTGGCTCCTGTGCAACATACCTCTTTTCAGTGGCCTCTGTGCCTTGTACACAGCCTTTCCATGTCACCTGCACCATGTATACATAATTAATGTGTTCCTAGTGTATGTGCTACAGAAAGAATTATTATTATTATTATTTCCTCAGCACCCAACAGACATTACCCTTTCCCCAGCATTCTACAAAAAGGCTTATCACTTCCCTGCATTCTACTGAAAGACTTCTCACTTTCCTTGTGCACTACAAAAAGCTGTAATATAATATGATGCTCTTGAGAAAACATTGCAGTGTCCCCTGTGCACTACAGAGAGCCTTATCATGTACCCAGTATTCTAATAATAGTGTTACCATGGTCCATACACAATAAAAACGTCAGTTCTTTGACCTTGTTGCCTTAAAACAGTCCTAACTTGACCCAACACCCTACAAAAAGCCTTATCTGTCCCATACAACCAATCAATTGATTTACCATATCCCCTGATTCCTACATAATACCTTATGGTGGCACCCTGCACCCTGATGCATTCTGATGAGAGCCTGAAAGGGGCCCTTAATGCCTACTAATAGCCTTCCAGTGTACTCTGCACACTATGAACTGTCTTCTCAAATCCATTTGTCAAACAGACTGTTTTCATGTAGCCTCTTCACCCTACTGACACTTCTTCTGCCCATTGAACTGTACAAACTGCCTTCCTTATTTGCACCCAACCTGAAGCCTTCTCATGCCCCCTACATTCTACCAGGAGAATTACAGTGTTGTCTGCACCTTATCAGAAACCTTACAATGGCCCCTGCACCCTATAGAAAGTCTCCAATGACCATTTCACCCTTCTGAGATTCTTCCAGTGTCTCTTGTACCCTATATTTTGCCTTACCTTGGCCACTGCACCGTACCAATAACACTCCATTGACCCTTGCACCCTACAAGGAGCATTCCAGTGATCATTGCACTAAGAATAATGAATATCATGACTCCTGCATCTTACAGACAACAATCTCATGGCATCTGTGCGAATGTCAGTATGATGAAAATCAATATGTCAACATTCATAATCATAATGTCGACATCAGAATGTTGAAAGTTAAGCTGTTGACATATTTCAAATGTCAGTATCTAACATAACGACATCTGGAAAATGTTATCAGAAACAAAACGCCGACATATGACATATAGTGAAAATGTCAACACTAGCTTTAGAGTTAGAGGTAAGAGAAAAAACAAATTTCATTGAGGCCGTGTCTACATTTCATTAGTGTTGACATGCTTAACTTGTCACCTAACAGTGACACTTGTATCACATACATGGGAAGCATGGCCCTTGTGTCCTTCACACAGCTCCAGAGCCGGCCTTAGGCATAGGCAAACTAGGCAAATGCCTAGGGCATTTGGTATGCTTAGGGGCACCAGCAGCTTCTGCTGATTAAAATGATATGCGGCATGCCTATATTGTGTGTGTGACTGCGGCTGTATCTGCATACAAAATGCTACGTTGCAGTGTATTCCTGGAAATCACTGTAATGTAGCATTTCGTATGCAGATACAGCCGCAGTCACACACAGAATATAAGCATGCTGCATATCATTTTAATCAGCAGAAGCTGCTTGTGCATCCTAGCCACATAGTAATGCAAATAAGATGCATTTTCATAAACAAAAGGTGCCCAACTTTAGCAGAGCTGCCAGCTGACTCATGCCAGGCATCTCCTGCAGAACCAACTGCGGTGCTAGGGGGCACCAGCCAAAATCTTGCCTAGGGCATCATATTGGTTAGGGCCGGCTCTGCACAGCTCCACAGCATATCCCTTCCTCTAGACACAGCCTTTCTATTTGCCTATTCCGCACTACATTTCTGCATGCTGTGCTGCTTTGTAAAGACTTCTCATATGTGCTGCCTCTCTCTGATTACAATATGGAAGCTGAATGATCAAGAATATAGTTACATGGTTACTTTCACAATAAAACCTAATTATATACAAATGTTCTTTTCTGCTATTAGTTTTCATCTAAATTTTGATAAAACACAAATCATTTGATACAATTGTCAGGGCAAGCAATAATGTTCTAGGAAATGTTGACACCCAGAGAAACCAAAACAGATCCCATCTAAAACATGAAACTGTAGAAAATGAATCATATCTTCAATAACTGGATGAAACAGTTCCCATAACACTATGACATTTATATTTTGTTATCCTGAAGAACTAACTATTCATCTGACAATTGGACATTCTAAACATTTATTTCTGATTTCAACTAGGGTTCAATATCACTTACAGTATAACAGATCTAATTAATGTACCCATCTTAAATAATATTACATATGCAATAGGAGAAGCAAACAAAATAAGTAATCTAAGAGAAAAAATAGGATTTTAATACCTACCGGTAAATCCTTTTCTCTTAGTCCGTAGAGGATGCTGGGGACTCCATAAAGACCATGGGGTATAGACGGGATCCGCAGGAGACATGGGCACTTTAAGGCTTTCAAAGGGTGTGACCTGGCTCCTCCCTCTATGCCCCTCCTCCAGACTCCAGTTTAGCTCTGTGCCCAGGCAGACTGGATGCACATCTGAGTATGTCGTAGATAGATCAAATAAGCTAGGTTTCAGGAAGGGGGTACTTAAAATGGTCAATGGCAAAATTAAACTCATCATGCCTAGAGGATGGTACAAAGCTCATTGGGGTTGAGCTTTGTACCATCCTCTAGGCATGACGAGTTTAATTTTGCCGTCGACCATTTTAAGTTTGGTAGAAAATTGCGATTAAGGGATTTCTTTAGTGATAAAGAAGGAGGAGGATTTGAACAATTAGGTACCCCCTTCCTGAAACCTAGCTTATTTGATCCACCGACAACGAATGCGAGTATACGCACCTATTTGAGAATGACAGAGAATGATTGTAGGGCTAGTAGTGGCAGGAGGGATTTTGATAATCTGGACCCTGAGCAAAGGCAGGCACTTAATTCCTTGCGGGATAATGATGCGATTGTGATCCGCCCCGCCGATAAGAGTGGGGGTATTGTTATACAAAGGACAGTAGATTATGATAGAGAGATCAAACGTCAGCTGGCGGATGGTACTACATACTTTAAATGCCAGACGAACCCTGTCCCGGGTATCAAAAGGAAGGTTGATACTGTGATTGATATGGATGTGCGTAATGGGTGGCTGACTGAGCAGATTTCTTCCTTCTTAAAGACTGATCACCCCATTTGTCCATTAATCTATACTCTACCCAAGGTCCATAAGTCCCTTGTGGACCCCCCTGGCAGACCTATCATCTCTGCCAGGGGTTCCCTGTTGCAGCCTTTAGCTATTTTTGTAAACAGTTTCCTACAGGAGTTAATTCCATTTATTCCAAGCTATCTCAAGGATACAAGTAATTTTCTGGAGAATATCCTTGAGTTAGGGGATGTTGATGAGAATGTTCTGTTTGCAACTTTAGACGTGTCATCATTATACACTATAATCCCCCACTCAGCAGGTATTGATGCTGTTAGGAAACTTATGGTGAAATGCAAGTCTCAGAACCCTCCTTGTGAATGTATTCTTGAGCTATTGGAATTGATATTAGTACATAATAATTTTTCCTATCAAGGTGACTATTATGTTCAGTGCTCGGGGACCACTATGGGTTCAAATGTGGCCCCGATGTATGCCGGCATTTTTATGCATGATTATGAGTCAATGAATATCCACCCTAAGTTTGGTTGTAAAATAAATTATTATAAAAGATTCATAGACGACATATTCCACTTATAGAATGGCACCGAGGGAGAGTTTTTTCAAATGCTAGATGAGCTCAATTCTCTAGAGTCCACAGCCCGGTTTACTGGGACATGTGATTCAAAATCCATTAATTTTCTGGATCTGACAGTCTTCCGTGTAGGAAAGAGACTGGGTACAACTTTATTCCGAAAAGAGACTGATAGAAACACGTTTTTGCACGCAACCAGTAATCATCCACCCGCTCATAAAGCAAGCCTCCCAATATCTCAGTTTATGAGGATACTCCGCAATAATACTGATCCAGCAACGGCAGAATTGCAGATTACACAGATGAAGGATCGTTTCCTTGAAAGGGGATATAGAAAGAAAGCCATAGAAAGCTGTCTTAATAAAGCGCGGAACAGACTTACTCAGAAACGAGATCGTCAACAAGGACGAATGATCTGTGTAACGCAATATGACGATATGTCTCCCGTGATCACAAAGACCATCAAAAAACACTGGCCGATACTCAAATCTGAGCCAAGGTTTGAAGGTACTATGGAAAAACCACCAATGATGGCCTACAGACATGGCAGAAACCTCAAACAGATCCTGATGCAACCGGCAAGACCTCTTGTATCACGAGAGGACAATACATGGTTAAACTCTAGAAAACCTGGATGCTTTAAATGTGTGGGATGTGTAACGTGTCGATCATTATTGCCTGGTAGCACATTTCCACACCCACACACTGGTAGACCAATTCAGATCCGATACAAATTGCACTGCAGACTGAGTTATGTAATTTACATGCTCTTAGGTCCCTGTGGACTAGCATATGTTGGAATGACGACATGTAGTTTCAGAGAACGAATGGCGAATCACAGAAGTTCAATCCATCAGGCAATTCTCTCTGGACGGACAGATAAACCTGTCGCACAACATTACTTGTCAGCAGGCCTTCAGGTATCTGCCCTCAGATGCAGATTATTTGATTGGGTACCAGATCCTATAAGAGGGGGTGATCGAGTGATGATCATGAAGAAATTGGAGGCAAGATGGATCTTTAGGTTGGGGACATTGGCCCCGTATGGACTCAATGAAAATAACCCACTAGGGGTCTTTCTGAGATAGTAGATATAGGACCAATGCACAGTATAAAATTCATAAAATCTATAAAAATTCATTTTTTTAAATATATAAAAATTAAAAATTTCATAAAATTTGAAAAAACTTTTTTAGATAAGATTTAGAGATTTTTTTGTTAATGATGTGGAATTTAATATGTATTTTTTATGTTATGTGTTATATAGCGTCCTCTATGGCTCACCGGCTCCTTGTCCCTCTTAATTATAGGAATAGCACATATTTGAGACTGCCCCTTACCTGCACATTTACTATCCAGATTACCTGTGGGGATGATAAGTGGGATATACAGCTCTGGTTGCGCTTTTGTAAGTATAACCCCCTGTATTGAATAAAAGGGATTCCCCTTTCGGTATTATAAAGGTAAAATATACCGTCTTGAAATTGTATCCTTGATAGTGTTGAAGGGTTGCTATGCGACCAGCAGGGGATGTGTTCCCAGTGGTCATGTGACACTGATTAGCATTGAGATCGGGTCTGTGTTCTCGGACACAGCTGGTGGTTGCTTAGCAACCAATCGCGGTACATCACTTCCGCGATCACGTGTTCCGATGTCACGTGTTGCGGTTCACCAGACACAGGAAGGATCTGTCATGCCTCCAAAGATAAGTGTAGCCCCGTGATGTGAGATGGCTATACATCTACAAGTATGGTGTGCAGATTTGTTATGCGACCCACGGCCTTGTGAGATGCATTAAGTAGTAGGTGATTTATAATGGAGTGGTTTAATACATTTAGCTGTAATGATTGAGTGACTATTAAGACGAGGATGATAGTTCTGGTGGCCCCGCCCATATAGTGACGTCATTATGACGCCTTTTGGCACGTTTTTCGAATTTGAGGGTATTTAAGGAGCCGGTGAGGCATGTTCAGATATGCAGCTGATGACCTGGGATTTGGATGTGACAGCTTTTTTGACATCTGTTGATATTCTCCTGATGATGGTCTGTGTGGGACCGAAAACGTTTGAGATACCCTATTATGCTGCAAGGTGCAGCTGGATTATGCTCTCAGTAAAATAAATTTGGTGCATATTTAAGGACTAAGACTGGTGAGTGCTCCATTTACTTGGTTTCTATATATATATATATATATATATATATATATATATATACATGGAAAAATGGATGTGTGTTCCAGATTCCGGAGGCATGGACAGACTCCAAAGAACCCCCGATTCCTGCCTACTTGAAACCCCTGAATGGAGAAGGCTCTTATGTACGCCCTTTATCGAACAACCTGGCACAGGACTTTAAATAATTATGAACGCTTGTTTTTACCGCCGGACTGGAAATCATGTCCAGCCACATTACACAGTGAGGCGGAAGTGACGTAATGCCCTCCACAGTGCGTTCCACCACCAGCACCTAGCTGGGACTTATTGCCACTTTGTTCTGAGTCTCCTTTATATCTGGTTAAACACCTGCATTTTTTGGATTTCTGCTCCCTTTCCAATATTTCTTATATATCCATTTGTATTTATTTGTATACTAGTTTTTATTTTATATTTAATCCATGTTATGCACAGGAAGTGATGTCACGCTTTCAACCCACATGTGACCCCCTGTGTTGCAATAAATATCCTGTTCTGCCCCCACCAGACTTCCCATCAAGTAAATACTCACTTAATGATTAAACGCATTGGGACAGGGACTTAACGCTCACCCAGGACTTCCCATAGCAGGCAGATAAGCTGTCTTAACTTTTTTATCTTATTTTTATTTTTTATCTTTTTTATCTTGTACGTTTGATTTGCTATCGGATTGTCTATATTAAAATTGATTTTATATATATATATATATATATATATATATACTGTATATAGCTCCTACTGTATTATTAACCTCAATAACATTAATTTCTACTAATTTCCAGTCTATTCTGAACACCTCACACCTCACAATATTGTTTTTAGGCCTAAAATGTGCACCGAGGTGGCTGTATGACCAAACTAAGCGACACAAGTGTGCGGCACAAACACCTGGCCCATCTAGGAGTGGCACAGCAGTTACAGGAAAGATGGCACTATTCAAAAACTAGTCCCCAAACAGCACATGATGCAAAGAAAAAAAAAGATGTGCACCGAGGCTGCTGTATGACTAAGCCAAGTGACACAAGTGTGCGGCACAAACACCTGGCCCATCTAGGAGTGGCACTGCAGTGTCAGACAGGATGGCACTTTTCAAAAACTAGTCCCCAAACAGCACATGATGCAAAGATGTAGAAGATGTAGAAGAGGTGCAATGAGGTAGCTGTATGACTAAGCCAAGTGACACAAACAATTCCCACATGAATTATACATCCAAATCACTGGAATTATATGTCCAAGTCACTGGAATTAAATAGCAAAATCACTGGAATTATACATCCAAATCACTGGAATTATAATTCCAAATCACTGGAATTAAATGGCTAAATCACTGGAATTATACATCCAAATCACTGGAATTATACGTCCAAATCACTGGAATTAAATGGCAAAACCACTGGAATTATACGTCCAAATCACTGGAAATGTGCGTCCAAATCACTGGAATTAAATGACATAATCACTGGAATTAAATAGCAAAATCACTGGAATTATACTGCATAATCACTGGAATTAAACTTCCAAATCACTGGAATTAAATGGCAGTTTCACTGGACATACACGGAAGTGACAGACAGCATGGCACTTGAAAAAAATTGTCCCCAAACAGCTCATCATGCCAAGAAATAAAAGAGGGCAATGAGGTAGCTGTATGACTAAGATAAGCGACAAAAATGTGTGTGGCACAAACACCTGGCTCATCTCGGGTTGGCACTGCAGTCCCACTGCACTAATGGTGGATACCGGATGCACGTCTAACATCAGCATAGTTGTTATGGCCTCAGTAACAGGGTATATATATATATATATATATATATATATATATCCAGCAAATTGAATCAGAGGGTGCTCTCAATCACTTTAACTCGTTACCAACTAAAAATTGACCAAATGATTATGGCTTTACACAATTTATTAAAAGCAAAGTATTGCCCAATCTAGACAGAGTTAACCCTTTTTCACAATTACAGATCACAATATATGTCAAATGTACAATAGTGTAGGGTTTCTTTTCTCTCTGTCTTCAACCCTATATATATATACAGCAGTATCACTGGACAGGATTTTTACACCAGTACCACTGTAATTATACGGCAGGATCACTGGACTTATACGGCAGGATCCCTGGATTTATATGGCAGGGTCACTGTAATTATACGCCAGTATCACTGTAATTATACGTCAGGATTACTGGAATTATACGGCAGGATCACTGGAATTAAATGCCAAATTCACTGGAATTATATGTCCAAATCACTGGAATTAATTTGCCAAATCACTGGAATTATACAGCAAAATCACTGGAATTAAATGGCAAAATCACTAGAATTATACTGCAAAATTACTGGAATTATACGTCAAAATCACTGGAATTATATGGCAGAATCACTGGAATTATATGGCAAAATCACTGGAATTAAATGGCAAAATAACTGGAATTCTACGTCAAAATCACTGGAATTATACGTCAAAATCACTAGAATTATACGGATAAATCACTGTAATTATACGCCAAAATCACTGGAATTAAATGTTAAAATCAATGGAATTATACGTCAAAATCACTGGAATTATATGTCAAAATCACTGGAATTATACGGCCAAATCACTGGAATTAAATGGCAGTACCACTGGACATATATACGGAAGTGTCAGACAGGATGGCACTTTACACAAATAGTCCCCAAACAGCACTTGATGCAAAGAAGAAAAAAAGGTGCACCGAGGCTGATGTATGACTAAGCTAAGCAACACAACCACCTGGCCCATCTAGTAGTGTCACGCAGTGGCTGAATGTCGAGAGTGGGCCGCAATTGTTCGGTCCACTAACAGCATCTCAAGCACGCCCCTGTCATTTTAAAAAAAATCTGCAATTGGTGGACTTGTACGGCAGTACCCCAGGACTAATACAGCAGTGCCCCTGGACTCATATGGCAGTGTCAGTCAGAATGGCATTTTTCAAAAACTAGGCCCCAAACAGCACCTCATGCAAAGATGTCAAAGAGGTGCAATGAGGTTGCTGTATGACTAAGCCAAGCAACACAAACAATTACCACTGGAATTATACGTCCAAATCACTGGAATTAAATAGCAAAATCACTGGAATTATATGTCCAAATCACTGGAATTAAATGGCAAAGTCACTGGAATTATTTGTCCAAATCATTGGAATTAAATGGCAAAATCACTGGAATTATACTGCAAACTCACTGTAATAATACTGCAAAATCACTGGAATTATACGTCCAAATCACTGGAGTTAAATGGCAAAATCACTGGAATTATACGTCCAAATCACTGGAATTAAATAGCAAAATATCGGTATTTCCTGCCTAGTGAAGTGGAATCTAGATGGGATTTGGTAATGGGGACACAATACCTCCAACAAATGTCTAAATCCCACTGCACTAATGGCAGATACCGGACGCACCTCTAACATCAACATAAGTGTCAAGGCATCCGTTATGAGGGCTTCCATCGTCATGTGAAGCTGAACCACTAGTCATTAACATAGGCCAGGGCCTCAGCCGTTCCTTGCCACTCCATGTCATAAATGGCATATTGGCAAGTTTACGTTTCTCCTCAGACCATTTAAATTTACTGAACTTTGGCTTTTTGGATTTAACATGCCCTCTATCACATTGAGCATCAGCCTTGGCAGACGATGTTAATGGCATTTTATCATCTATGTCATGGCTAGTGGCAGCAGCTTCAGCACTAGGAGGAAGTTGTTCTTGATCTTTCCCTATTTTATCCTCCAAATTTTTGTTCTCCATTATTTTTTGGGAGTTATATAACACAATATGTGGCACAGGAATGACTGATGGCTGATAGGCAGGACACTACCACTGGTCTGATGCAGCACAACACAGCAACATTGTTAGGGACTTTTTGTTGTTGTTATTATTATTATTATAATACGGCAGCAGTGGACATATAGCAGCAGTGTATACCACTGTGACTGCCTGGTCACTGGAATGACTTATGGCCAGGATACTACCACTGGTCTGATGCAGCACAACACAGCAACACTGTGAGGGACTTATTATACAGCAGCACTGGGCATATGGCAGCAGAGGACACCACCACTGTGAATGGTCACTGGACTGACTGATGCACAGGACAGTAGCACTGGACATATGGCAGCAGAGGACACCACCACTGTGAATGATGCAGCACAACACACCACCACTGAACTGATGCAGCACAACACAGCACCACTGGACAGCACTGGACATATGGCAGCAGAGGACACAAGCATTGTGACTAGACAGATTCAGCACAAGACATGGACACTGAGAGAACGGAGACACGTCCTCTCTCTACACTATGCCAGAATGAAAAAGGTGGGATGCGCGGCTCCTTATATGGAATCCAAACCCCGCGAGAATCCAACAGCGGGATGATGACATTCTGCCTTGTTCTGTTTTCCGAGTCAGGCGGGAAAACCTGATCCTGGCTCGCATCCAGACTCAAATGGTGAAGTTCGGTAAGGTTCGGTTCTCCGAGAACCGAACCTGCTCATCCCTAGGCTAAACCCATGAAAGAAGCATACTGTGTACTTAAAATACAATAGATGCCTGAGAGCAATGCTCAGATTTTTGAAAGTCAGTGTAGGGACTGACCAAATGGGAATGGCTGTCAGGGGGCTGGTCAGCGTAACAAATTATTGCAATATTTTGGAACCAACATTCCCTGAATTCAGATCAATTACAGTTTGAAGTGTTAATATTAGGTGAGTGCTGAACTTTTATTATTGTTTTATTTAAATGGTGTGGTCACATATACCCCTGGCACCATGGATGTCTGAGTGCTGTGGGTTCTAAGCTATTGTGTGTGTATATATAATCCTGATGACAATATTTCTATATTGAAACGTTGATTGATTGAAGAATACAGTCTCCGTCTGTTTTTATGCTGCCGTGAATCCGAGTGCCGCACCTGCGCTTTTCCTACATGTTTTACCTATGGCCATGTACGCCCCTTTGATACCTGTTCAATACTGACTCCTTTTACCTTTCTTTAGTTAGGTATGCTCCTGAGTGAGTGACATCCTGTTTCTATGATGGAGCAGGGCCACCATGATCAGGATAAAGTTGAGCAGCACCCAGAGCATCATAATGGTGCAATAAGTGTTCTGCAGTGGCTCTACAGGCTGAAGTGTTCCATTAAAGGCACCGTGCAAGGCAAATACTGGCACCATTGAGCAGTGATTGTGTCTTCACCTAGGCCTTGTGTCCTTGGTGACAGTACCACTCACACACCCCTAGCTACAGTCTTGGTCACCCATATCACAAGCACTGACAGAATACATCTGAAAGCACTTAAAAACTGTGATGTACTTTTTGATTTCACACCAAAGTTTAACACACTAAAATATATTTATATCTATGTTGTCATAACTAGTGAAGAGCGGGTTCGGTTCCTCGGAAACCGAACCCACCCGAACTTCACCCATTTTACACGGGTCCGAGGCATACTCGGATTCTCCCGTATGGTTCGGTTAACGCGAGCGCGCCCGAACGTCATCATCCCGCTGTCGGATTCTCGCGAGATTCGGATTCTATAAAAGCAGCCGAGCATCGCCGCCATTTTCACTCATGCATTGGAAATGTTAGGGAGAGGACGTGACTGGCGTCCTCTCCGCTTATTGTTGAACTTGATTGTGTTTTATTGCTTAATTGTGAGGAGGACTGGGGAGCAGCTGTATAATATAGGAGGAGTACAGTGCAGAGTTTTGCTAATCAGTGACCACCAGTTTTATCCGTTCACTCCTGAAAAAAACGCTCCTTATCTGTGCTTAGTGTGCTGCATATATCTGTGCTCACACTGCTTAAATGTGGGGATTGGGGAGTAGCTGTATTATATAGCAGGAGTACAGAGCAGAGTTTTGCTGACAGTGACCACCAGTATACGTTGTCTGCCTGAAAAACACTCCATATCTGTGCTCAGTGTGCTGCTTTATTGTGGGGACTGGGGACCACCAGTATAATATTACATAGAAGGAGTACAGTGCAGAGTTTTGCTGACCAGTGACCACCAGTATACGTTGTCTGCCTGAAAAACACTCCATATCTGTGCTGCATCGTAGATAGTATATAGTAGGAGTACAGTGCATAATTTTGCTGACCGCCAGTATATAATATATAGGAGTACAGTACAGAAGGCCACTGCTGTACCTACCTCTGTGTCGTCAAGTATACTATACATCCATACCTGTGGTGCATTTCAGTTTTGCACAGTTTGCTCACCACCAGTATATAATATATAGCATTACGGTACAGTAGCCCACTGCTGTACCTACCTCTGTGTCGTCAAGTATACTATCCATCTACATTCTATACCTGTGGTGCATTTAGTTTTGCAATTTGCTGATACAGTGACCACCAGTATATATAGCAGTACGGTACGGAAGGCCACTACTGTACCTACCTCTGTGTCGTCAAGTATACTATCCATTTACATTCTATACCTGTGGTGCATTTTAGTTTTGCAGTTTGCTGACAGTGACCACCAGTATATATAGCAGTACGGTACAGAAGGCCACTGCTGTACCTACCTCTGTGTCGTCAAGTATACTATCCATCTACATTCTATACCTGTGGTGCATTTTAGTTTTGCAGTTTGCTGACAGTGACCACCAGTATATATAGCAGTATGGTACGGAAGGCCACTGCTGTACCTACCTCTGTGTCATCAAGTATACTATCCATCTACATTCTATACCTGTGGTGCATTTTAGTTTTGCAGTTTGCTGACAGTGACTACCAGTATATATAGCAGTATGGTACGGAAGGCCAATGCTGTACCTACCTCTGTGTCGTCAAGTATACTATCCATCTACATTCTATACCTGTGGTGCATTTTAGTTTTGCAGTTTACTGACACAGTGACCACCAGTATATATAGCAGTATGGTACGGAATGCCACTGCTGTTCCTACCTCTGTGTCGTCAAGTATACTATCCATCTACATTCTATACCTGTGGTGCATTTTAGTTTTGCAGTTTGCTGACACAGTGACCACCAGTATATATAGCAGTACGGTACGGAAGGCCACTGCTGTACCTACCTCTGTGTTGTCAAGTATACTATCCATCTACATTCTATACCTGTGGTGCATTTTAGTTTTGCAGTTTACTGACACAGTTGCCATCAGTATATAAAGCAGTACGGTACGGAAGGGCACTGCTGTACCTACCTCTGTGTCGTCAAGTATACTATCCATCTACATTCTATACCTGTGGTGCATTTTAGTTTGGCAGTTTGCTGATAGTGACCACAAGTATATATAGCAGTATGGTACGGAAGGCCACTGCTGTACCTACCTCTGTGTCGTCAAGTATACTATCCATCTACATTCTATACCTGTGGTGCATTTTAGTTTTGCAGTTTGCTGACAGTGACCACCAGTATATATAGCAGTATGGTACGGAAGGCCACTGCTGTACCTACCTCTGTGTCGTCAAGTATACTATCCATCTACATTCTATACCTGTTGTGCATTTTAATTTTGCAGTTTGCTGACACAGTGAACACCAGTATATATAGCAGTACGGTACGGAAGGCCACTGCTGTACCTAACTCTGTGTCGTCAAATATACTATCCATCTACATTCTATACCTGTGGTGCATTTTAATTTTGCAGTTTGCTGACACCGTGACCACCAGTATATATAGCAGTACGGTACGGAACGCCACTGCTGTACCTACCTCTGTGTCATCAAGTATACTGTAAATTTACATTCTAAACCTGTGGTGCAATTCAGTTTTGCAGTTTGCTGACAGTGACCACCAGTATATATAGCAGTACGGTACGGAACGCCACTGCTGTACCTACCTCTGTGTCGTCAAGTATACTATCCATCTACATTCTATACCTGTGGTGCATTTTAGTTTTGCAGTTTGCTGACAGTGACCACCAGTATATATAGCAATACGGTACGGAAGGCCACTGCTGTACCTACCTCTGTGTCGTCAAGTATACTATAAATTTACATTCTACACCTGTGGAGCATTTCAGTTTTGCAGTTTGCTGACAGTAACCACCAGTATATATAGCAGTACGGTACGGAACGCCACTGCTGTACCTACCTCTGTGTCGTCAAGTATACTATCCATCTACATTCTATACCTGTAGTGCATTTTAGCTTTGCAGTTTGCTGACACAGTGACCACCAGTATATATAGCAGTATGGTACGGAAGGCCACTGCTGTACCTTCCTCTGTGTCGTCAAGTATACTATCCATCTACATTCTATACCTATGGTGCATTTTAATTTTGCAGTTTGCTGACACAGTGAACACCAGTATTATAGCAGTATGGTACGGAAGGCCACTGCTGTACCTACCTATGTGTCGTCAAATATACTATTCATCTACATTCTATACCTGTGGTGCATTTTAGTTTTGCAGTTTGCTGACACAGTGACCACCAGTATATATAGCAGTACGGTACGGAAGGGCACTGCTGTACCTACCTCTGTGTCGTCAAGTATACTATCCATCTACATTCTATACCTGTGGTGCATTTTAGTTTTGCAGTTTGCTGACAGTAACTATTAGTATATATAGCAGTATGGTACGGAAAGGCCACTGCTGTACCTAGCTCTGTGTCGTCAAGTATACTATCAATCTACATTCTATACCTGTTGTGCATTTCAGTTATGCAGTTTGCTGACACAGTGACCACCAGTACATATAGCAGTATGGTACAGAAGGCCACTGCTGTACCTACCTCTGTGTCATCAAGTATACTATCCATCTACATTCTATACCAGTGGTGCATTTACTTTTGCAGTTTGCTGACACAGTGACCACCAGTATATATAGCAGTATGGTACGGAATGCCACTGCTGTTCCTACCTCTGTGTCGTCAAGTATACTATCCATCTACATTCTATACCTGTGGTGCATTTTAGTTTTGCAGTTTGCTGACAGTGACCACCAGTATATATAGCAGTACGGTACGGAAGGCCACTGCTGTACCTACCTCTGTGTCGTCAGGTATACTATCCATCTACATTCTATACCTGTGGTGCATTTTAATTTTGCAGTTTGCTGACACAGTGAACACCAGTATATATAGCAGTACGGTACGGAAGGCCACTGCTGTACCTACCTCTGTGTCGTCAAATATACTATCCATCTACATTCTATAACTGTGGTGCATTTTAGTTTTGCAGTTTACTGACACAGTGACATCCAGTATATATAGCAGTATGGTACGGAAGGCCACTGCTGTACCTACCTCTGTGTTGTCAAGTATACTATACATCTACATTCTATACCTGTGGTGCATTTTAGTTTTGCAGTTTGCTGACACAGTGACCACCAGTATATATAGCAGTACGGTACGGAAGGCCACTGCTGTACCTACCTCTGTGTCATCAAGTATACTATAAATTTACATTCTACACCTGTGGTGCATTTCAGTTTTGCAGTTTGCTGACAGTAACCACCAGTATATATAGCAGTACGGTACGGAAAGCCACTGCTGTACCTAACTCTGTGTCGTCAAGTATACTATCCATCTACATTCTATACCTGTGGTGCATTTTAGTTTTGCAGTTTGCTGACACAGTGTCCACCAGTATATATAGCAGTACGGTACGGAAGGCCACTGCTGTACCTACCTATGTGTCGTCAAGTATACTATCCATCTACATTCTATACCTGTGGTGCATTTTAGCATTGCAGTTTGCTGACACAGTGACCACCAGTATATATAGCAGTATGGTACAGAAGGCCACTGCTGTACCTACCTCTGTGTCGTCAAGTATACTATCCATCTACACTCTATACCTGTGGTGCATTTTAGTTTTGCAGTTTGCTGACACAGTGACCACCAGTATATATAGCAGTACGGTACGGAAGGCCACTGCTGTACCTACCTCTGTGTCATCAAGTATACTATCCATCTACATTCTATACCTGTGGTGCATTTTAGTTTTGCAGTTTGCTGACACAGTGACCACGAGTATATATAGCAGTACGGTTCGGAAGGCCACTGCGGTACCCACCTCTGTGTCGTCAAGTATACTATCCATCTACATCTATACCTGTGGTGCATTTTAGTTTTGCAGTTTGCTGACACAGTGACCACCAGTATATATAGCAGTACGGTACGGAAGGCCACTGCTGTACCTACCTCTGTGTCGTCAAGTATACTATCCATCTACATTCTATACCTATGGTGCATTTTAGTTTTGCAGTTTGCTGACACAGTGAACACCAGTATATATAGCAGTACGGTACGGAACGCCACTGCTGTACCTACCTCTGTGTCGTCAAGTATACTATCCATCTACATTCTATACCTGTGGTGCATTTTAGTTTTGCAGTTTGCTGACACAGTGACCACCAGTATATATAGCAGTACGGTACGGAAGGCCACTGCTGTACCTACCTCTGTGTCATCAAGTATACTGTAAATTTACATTCTACACCTGTGGTGCATTTCAGTTTTGCAGTTTGCTGACAGTGACCACCAGTATATATAGCAGTACGGTACGGAACGCCACTGCTGTACCTACCTCTGTGTCGTCAAGTATACTATCCATCTACATTCTATACCTGTGGTGCATTTTAGCTTTGCAGTTTGCTGACACAGTGACCACCAGTATATATAGCAGTACAGTACGGAAGGCCACTGCTGTACCTTCCTCTGTGTCGTCAAGTATACTATCGATCTACACTCTATACCTGTGGTGCATTTTAGTTTTGCAGTTTGCTGACACAGTGACCACCAGTATATATAGCAGTACGGTACGGAAGGCCACTGCTGTACCTACCTCTGTGTCATCAAGTATACTAACCATCTACATTCTATACCATTGGTGCATTTTAGTTTTGCAGTTTGCTGACACAGTGACCACGAGTATATATAGCAGAACGGTACGGAAGGCCACTGCTGTACCTACCTCTGTGTCGTCAAGTATACTATCAATCTGCATTCTATACCGGTTGTGCATTTCAGTTATGCAGTTTGCTGACACAGTGACCACCAGTATATATAGCAGTACGGTACGGAACGCCACTGCTGTACCTACCTCTGTGTCGTCAAGTATACTATCCATCTACATTCTATACCTGTGGTGCATTTTAGTTTTGCAGTTTGCTGACAGTAACCACCAGTATATATAGCAGTACGGTACGGAAAGCCACTGCTGTACCTAACTCTGTGTCGTCAAGTATACTATCCATCTACATTCTATACCTGTGGTGCATTTTAGTTTTGCAGTTTGCTGACACAGTGTCCACCAGTATATATAGCAGTACGGTACGGAAGGCCACTGCTGTACCTACCTATGTGTCGTCAAGTATACTATCCATCTACATTCTATACCTGTGGTGCATTTTAGCATTGCAGTTTGCTGACACAGTGACCACCAGTATATATAGCAGTATGGTACAGAAGGCCACTGCTGTACCTACCTCTGTGTCGTCAAGTATACTATCCATCTACACTCTATACCTGTGGTGCATTTTAGTTTTGCAGTTTGCTGACACAGTGACCACCAGTATATATAGCAGTACGGTACGGAAGGCCACTGCTGTACCTACCTCTGTGTCATCAAGTATACTATCCATCTACATTCTATACCTGTGGTGCATTTTAGTTTTGCAGTTTGCTGACACAGTGACCACGAGTATATATAGCAGTACGGTTCGGAAGGCCACTGCGGTACCCACCTCTGTGTCGTCAAGTATACTATCCATCTACATCTATACCTGTGGTGCATTTTAGTTTTGCAGTTTGCTGACACAGTGACCACCAGTATATATAGCAGTACGGTACGGAAGGCCACTGCTGTACCTACCTCTGTGTCGTCAAGTATACTATCCATCTACATTCTATACCTATGGTGCATTTTAGTTTTGCAGTTTGCTGACACAGTGAACACCAGTATATATAGCAGTACGGTACGGAACGCCACTGCTGTACCTACCTCTGTGTCGTCAAGTATACTATCCATCTACATTCTATACCTGTGGTGCATTTTAGTTTTGCAGTTTGCTGACACAGTGACCACCAGTATATATAGCAGTACGGTACGGAAGGCCACTGCTGTACCTACCTCTGTGTCATCAAGTATACTGTAAATTTACATTCTACACCTGTGGTGCATTTCAGTTTTGCAGTTTGCTGACAGTGACCACCAGTATATATAGCAGTACGGTACGGAACGCCACTGCTGTACCTACCTCTGTGTCGTCAAGTATACTATCCATCTACATTCTATACCTGTGGTGCATTTTAGCTTTGCAGTTTGCTGACACAGTGACCACCAGTATATATAGCAGTACAGTACGGAAGGCCACTGCTGTACCTTCCTCTGTGTCGTCAAGTATACTATCGATCTACACTCTATACCTGTAGTGCATTTTAGTTTTGCAGTTTGCTGACACAGTGACCACCAGTATATATAGCAGTACGGTACGGAAGGCCACTGCTGTACCTACCTCTGTGTCATCAAGTATACTAACCATCTACATTCTATACCATTGGTGCATTTTAGTTTTGCAGTTTGCTGACACAGTGACCACGAGTATATATAGCAGAACGGTACGGAAGGCCACTGCTGTACCTACCTCTGTGTCGTCAAGTATACTATCAATCTGCATTCTATACCGGTTGTGCATTTCAGTTATGCAGTTTGCTGACACAGTGACCACCAGTATATATAGCAGTACGGTACGGAACGCCACTGCTGTACCTACCTCTGTGTCGTCAAGTATACTATCCATCTACATTCTATACCTGTGGTGCATTTTAGTTTTGCAGTTTGCTGACAGTAACCACCAGTATATATAGCAGTACGGTACGGAAAGCCACTGCTGTACCTAACTCTGTGTCGTCAAGTATACTATCCATCTACATTCTATACCTGTGGTGCATTTTAGTTTTGCAGTTTGCTGACACAGTGTCCACCAGTATATATAGCAGTACGGTACGGAAGGCCACTGCTGTACCTACCTATGTGTCGTCAAGTATACTATCCATCTACATTCTATACCTGTGGTGCATTTTAGCATTGCAGTTTGCTGACACAGTGACCACCAGTATATATAGCAGTATGGTACAGAAGGCCACTGCTGTACCTACCTCTGTGTCGTCAAGTATACTATCCATCTACACTCTATACCTGTGGTGCATTTTAGTTTTGCAGTTTGCTGACACAGTGACCACCAGTATATATAGCAGTACGGTACGGAAGGCCACTGCTGTACCTACCTCTGTGTCATCAAGTATACTATCCATCTACATTCTATACCTGTGGTGCATTTTAGTTTTGCAGTTTGCTGACATAGTGACCACGAGTATATATAGCAGTACGGTTCGGAAGGCCACTGCTGTACCCACCTCTGTGTCGTCAAGTATACTATCCATCTACATCTATACCTGTGGTGCATTTTAGTTTTGCAGTTTGCTGACACAGTGACCACCAGTATATATAGCAGTACGGTACGGAAGGCCACTGCTGTACCTACCTCTGTGTCGTCAAGTATACTATCCATCTACATTCTATACCTATGGTGCATTTTAGTTTTGCAGTTTGCTGACACAGTGAACACCAGTATATATAGCAGTACGGTACGGAACGCCACTGCTGTACCTACCTCTGTGTCGTCAAGTATACTATCCATCTACATTCTATACCTGTGGTGCATTTTAGTTTTGCAGTTTGCTGACACAGTGACCACCAGTATATATAGCAGTACGGTACGGAAGGCCACTGCTGTACCTACCTCTGTGTCATCAAGTATACTGTAAATTTACATTCTACACCTGTGGTGCATTTCAGTTTTGCAGTTTGCTGACAGTGACCACCAGTATATATAGCAGTACGGTACGGAACGCCACTGCTGTACCTACCTCTGTGTCGTCAAGTATACTATCCATCTACATTCTATACCTGTGGTGCATTTTAGTTTTGCAGTTTGCTGACAGTGACCACCAGTATATATAGCAGTACGGTACAGAAGGCCACTGCTGTACCTACCTCTGTGTCGTCAAGTATACTATAAATTTACATTCTACACCTGTGGAGCATTTCAGTTTTGCAGTTTGCTGACAGTGACCACCAGTATATATAGCAGTACGGTACGGAACGCCACTGCTGTACCTACCTCTGTGTCGTCAAGTATACTATCCATCTACATTCTATACCTGTGGTGCATTTTAGCTTTGCAGTTTGCTGACACAGTGACCACCAGTATATATAGCAGTACAGTACGGAAGGCCACTGCTGTGCCTTCCTCTGTGTCATCAAGTATACTATCGATCTACACTCTATACCTGTGGTGCATTTTAGTTTTGCAGTTTGCTGACACAGTGACCACCAGTATATATAGCAGTACGGTACGGAAGGCCACTGCTGTACCTACCTCTGTGTCATCAAGTATACTAACCATCTACATTCTATACCATTGGTGCATTTTAGTTTTGCAGTTTGCTGACACAGTGACCACGAGTATATATAGCAGAACGGTATGGAAGGCCACTGCTGTACCCACCTCAGTGTCGTCAAGTATACTATCCATCTACATTCTATACCTGTGGTGCATTTTAGTTTTGCAGTTTGCTGACACAGTGACCACCAGTATATATAGCAGTACGGTACGGAAGTCCACTGCTGTACCTACCTCTGTGTCATCAAGTATACTATCCATCTACATTCTATACCTGTGGTGCATTTTAGTTTTGCAGTTTGCTGACAGTGACCACCAGTATATATAACAGTACGGTACAGAATGCCACTGCTGTACCTACCTCGGTGTCGTCAAGTATACTATCCATCTACATTCTATACCTGTGGTGCATTTTAATTTTGCAGTTTGCTGACACAGTGAACACCAGTATTATAGCAGTACGGTACGGAAGGCCACTGCTGTACCTACCTCTGTGTCGTCAAATATACTATCCATCTACATTCTATACCTGTGGTGCATTTTAGTTTTGCAGTTTGCTGACACAGTGACCACCAGTATATATAGCAGTACGGTACGGAAGGCCACTGCTGTACCTACCTCTGTGTCGTCAGGTATACTATCCATCTACATTCTATACCTGTGGTGCATTTTAATTTTGCAGTTTGCTGACACAGTGAACACCAGTATATATAGCAGTACGGTACGGAAGGCCACTGCTGTACCTACCTCTGTGTCGTCAAATATACTATCCATCTACATTTTATACCTGTGGTGCATTTTAGTTTTGCAGTTTGCAGACAGTGACCACCAGTATATATAGCAGTACGGTACGGAAGGCCACTGCTGTACCTACCTCTGTGTCGTCAAGTATACTATTCATCTACATTCTATACCTGTGGTGCATTTTAGTTTTGCAGTTTGCTGACACAGTGATCACCAGTATACATAGCAGTGTGGTACGGAAGGCCACTGCTGTACCTACCTCTGTGTCGTCAAGTATACTATCCATCTACATTCTATACCTGTGGTGCATTTTAGTTTTGCAGTTTACTGACACAGTGACCACCAGTATATATAGCAGTACGGTACGGAAGGGCACTGCTGTACCTACCTCTGTGTCGTCAAGTATACTATCCATCTACATTCTATACCTGTGGTGCATTTTAGTTTTGCAGTTTGCTGACAGTGACCACCAGTATATATAGCAGTACGGTACAGAAGGCCACTGCTGTACCTACCTCTGTGTCGTCAAGTATACTATATATTTACATTCTATACCTGTGGTGCATTTCAGTTTTGCAGTTTGCTGACAGTGACCACCAGTATATATAGCAGTACGGTACGGAAGGCCACTGCTGTACCTACCTCGGTGTCGTCAAGTATACTATCCATCTACATTCTATGACTGTGGTGCATTTTAGTTTTGCAGTTTACTGACACAGTGACATCCAGTATATATAGCAGTATGGTACGGAAGGCCACTGCTGTACCTACCTCTGTGTTGTCAAGTATAATATACATCTACATTCTATACCTGTGGTGCATTTTAGTTTTGCAGTTTGCTGACACAGTGACCACCAGTATATATAGCAGTACGGTACGGAAGGGCACTGCTGTACCTACCTCTGTGTCGTCAAGTATACTATCCATCTACATTCTATACCTGTGGTGCATTTTAGTTTTGCAGTTTGCTGACAGTAACTATTAGTATATATAGCAGTATGGTACGGAAAGGCCACTGCTGTACCTACCTCTGTGTCGTCAAGTATACTATCAATCTACATTCTATACCTGTGGTGCATTTTAGTTTTGCAGTTTGCTGACACAGTGACCACCAGTATATATAGCAGTACGGTACGGAAGGCCACTGCTGTACCTACCTCTGTGTCGTCAAGTATACTATAAATTTACATTCTACACCTGTGGTGCATTTCAGTTTTGCAGTTTGCTGACAGTAACCACCAGTATATATAGCAGTACGGTACGGAAAGCCACTGCTGTACCTAACTCTGTGTCGTCAAGTATACTATGCATCTACATTCTTTACCTGTGGTGCATTTTAGTTTTGCAGTTTGCTGACACAGTGACCACCAGTATATATAGCAGTACGGTACGGAAGGCCACTGCTGTACCTACCTCTGTGTCGTCAAGTATACTATAAATTTACATTCTACACCTGTGGTGCATTTCAGTTTTGCAGTTTGCTGACAGTAACCACCAGTATATATAGCAGTACGGTACGGAAAGCCACTGCTGTACCTAACTCTGTGTCGTCAAGTATACTATCCATCTACATTCTATACCTGTGGTGCATTTTAGTTTTGCAGTTTGCTGACACAGTGTCCACCAGTATATATAGCAGTACGGTACGGAAGGCCACTGCTGTACCTACCTATGTGTCGTCAAGTATACTATCCATCTTCATTCTATACCTGTGGTGCATTTTAGCATTGCAGTTTGCTGACACAGTGACCACCAGTATATATAGCAGTATGGTACAGAAGGCCACTGCTGTACCTACCTCTGTGTCGTCAAGTATACTATCCATCTACACTCTATACCTGTGGTGCATTTTAGTTTTGCAGTTTGCTAACACAGTGACCACCAGTATATATAGCAGTACGGTACGGAAGGCCACTGCTGTACCTACCTCTGTGTCATCAAGTATACTATCCATCTACATTCTATACCTGTGGTGCATTTTAGTTTTGCAGTTTGCTGACACAGTGACCACGAGTATATATAGCAGTACGGTTCGGAAGGCCACTGCTGTACCCACCTCTGTGTCGTCAAGTATACTATCCATCTACATCTATACCTGTGGTGCATTTTAGTTTTGCATTTTGCTGACACAGTGACCACCAGTATATATAGCAGTACGGTACGGAAGGCCACTGCTGTACCTACCTCTGTGTCGTCAAGTATACTATCCATCTACATTCTATACCTATGGTGCATTTTAGTTTTGCAGTTTGCTGACACAGTGAACACCAGTATATATAGCAGTACGGTACGGAACGCCACTGCTGTACCTACCTCTGTGTCGTCAAGTATACTTTTCATCTACATTCTATACCTGTGGTGCATTTTAGTTTTGCAGTTTGCTGACAGTGACCACCAGTATATATAGCAGTATGGTACGTAAGGCCACTGCTGTACTGTTATGCACACCAGTGCCTGCAGGAATGTACTGGTATTTGAACTGTTATGCACACCAGTGCCTGCAGGAATGTACTGGTGTCTGAACAGAGAGGGATGCAAAACAAATGAACTCACAGACAGACTGGGAAATATGACATTACGTACACAGAAGGTGATAGGGTAACAAAACCAACACATAGTGAACAGAGAAGCCCAGAGGCTAAGAAACTGGGTGTCTCCCTAGTATTAGAAATGCTCAGATGGAAAAAGCAAGATGTTGTGTTTTAATACGTAGAGAACCCGAAATGCTGTTGCTAAGGGCAACAGCAAAACCCTAAAGGGTTACCAACGGGTGTGGCAGTAAACTCCTTGGTCAGAGATGGAACAATAGACACAAGGAGAGTCTCCACAATCCTAATTCTCACTTGCAGGGCACAGGTTCAGCTTACTGCCACTAAACTGACACATGGACGCCCTGCACAGTGAGAGAGGATTAAGCATGCAGGTCTGAAAGTACAGCCACAAACCTGCTGGGTTCACAGAATAGCAAAAGAACCTCAGCAGGCTAAACGACTGACTCCAGTCTTACTGCTAGGTCTGGATTGGCAGAGTGTAGTACCAAATCCCCAGGCCTATTTGCAGTAAGCAACAACAAATACAAAGCTACACAGTACTGGCTAACTTTCAGGAACTGACTAACCAACAAAGATTCAGCAGCATCTGCTTAACCTGAAAAGAGGCCTTATAAAGCAGGTGCTGTCCACACCCCACTCAGACCTCACAGACTGTGAGCACAAAAACCAGCACCGGATCCCCTGCCTGTAACCACTGCACAGCAAAAGACCCGAACCGGAGTATCAGCTGTGCTCAGGTTACTCCGCTAGCACTTGTCTCCCGGTTGCCATGACGACGTGGCAGCACAGGGCAGGAGACCCTAACAGTACCCCCCCTCTGACGAGGGGTCAAAGAACCCCTACCACCGGGTTTATCGGGGAACTGCGAGAAGAAAGTGCGTATCAGTCTGGGGGCATGAAGATCACAACTGCGCACCCACGACCGCTCCTCCGGGCCATACCCCTTCCAGTGCACCAAAAATGACAGCCGACCCCGAACCATCTTGGAGTCAAGAATCCTTTCAACAACAAACTCCCTCTGGCCACGTATCAGAAGAGGGGAAGGTCTTCCTCTGGAAGAAGGATTACTAATCGCCCGTTTTAAAAGGGAACAATGAAATGTTTTATTGATACCCAAAGAACGGGGCAGATCTAACTGAAATGCCACCGGATTGATAACCCTGGTGATCTTATAAGGGCCGATGAACCGGGGGCCTAACTTATGAGATGGCTGTCTCAACTTCAAATTCTTGGTAGACAACCAGACGAAGTCTACTAATTTGAAGCTGCAGGGTCTTTTCCGCTTATCAAAAACCATTTTGGTCACTAATGACACAGACACAAGGGCTTTCTTCACTTTCCTCCAAATACCTCTAAGGACCGAAACCACAGAGGAACCACCAGGCGTGGAGTCCAGGGGGTCAAAATAATTGGCCTTAGGATGATGCCCATACACACAAAGGAAGGGAGATATCCCTGTAGCAGAGTGAGCCGCGTTGTTATAGGCAAACTCCGCCATGGACAGATGAGCAACCCAGTCAGTCTGACACTTGGAGACATAACACCTGAGGAACTGCTCCAAGGACTGGTTCACCCTTTCAGTCTGCCCATTAAACTGCGGATGGTAGCCTGACGACAAGCTGACAGAAATCTGGAGATCGGAACAAAATGCCCTCCAGAATTTGGCCACAAACTGGGATCCGCGGTCAGAGACCACATCAAGTGGCAACCCGTGGAGACGGACAACATGCAGCATAAATAATTCAGACAGGCGTCTGGCCGATGGCAGCCCAACCAGTGGAATGAAGTGCGCCATCTTCGAAAACCTGTCAACGACAACCCAGATGGCTGTCATCCCCGAGGATTTGGGCAAGTCCACCACAAAATCCATTGAAATGTGGGTCCATGGCTTAGATGGAATAGAGAGTGGATGTAATGGGCCAACAGGAACCCCTCTAGGAGTCTTATTTCGGGCACAGATGTCACATGCCCGAACCCACTGATCCACATCCTTAGCCACCGAGGGCCACCACACCGCCCTAGATAGCAACTCCCGAGTTCTGGCAATACCCTGGTGACCTGCCGACTTCTTGGCATGGAATTCCAGGAACACTCGCTGTCTTAACCTAGGAGGCACAAACAAAAGACCTACCGGAAGGTCTGGAGGAGCCTGCTCCTGTGCTCTAAGGACTAATGACAAGAGGTCCTGGGTAATGCCCACTTTAATACATGATGGGGACACAATGGGCAACGGCTCCTCGGTGGTCTCCTGGATTGGAGCAAAACTCCGCGAGAGCGCATCAGCCTTGATGTTTTTTGACCCAGGGCGATATGTTATCAAAAAATTAAAGCGAGCAAAAAACAAAGCCCATCGTGCCTGCCTGGCATTGAGACGCTTCGCTGACTCTAAATATGCCAAATTCTTATGGTCGGTGAGAATTGAGACCACAAACTTAGCCCCCTCAAGCCAGTGTCTCCACTCCTCGAGTGCATCCTTAATAGCCAACAATTCCCGGTTACCCACGTCATAATTCATCTCGGCAGGCGAAAATTTACGGGAAAAGTAAGCACAGGGATGAAGGCGATTATCAGACACTCCCATCTGAGAGAGCACTGCCCCAATACCCATCTCAGAGGCATCCACCTCCACCACAAAAGGACGCTCTGGATCTGGGTGTCGCAGCACCTTGGCCGAGACAAATGCCCTTTTGAGACGGGCAAAAGCCGCTTTGGCCTCACGAGACCAGTGAGAAACATCCGCCCCTTTCTTAGTGAGTGCCACCAAGGGCGCCACTATAGACGAAAATCCAGCGATAAATCGTCTATAAAAATTTGCAAAGCCCAGGAAACGCTGAAGCGCCTTCAAACTAGTGGGCTGCACCCAATCCAGGACTGCCTGTACCTTGGAACCCTCCATTTGGAAACCTTCTGGGGAGATAATATATCCTAGAAATGCGATTTGCTGAACTTCAAATTCGCACTTCTCCAGCTTCGCCCCAAGCCGGTGGTCTCTGAGTTTCTGGAGGACTAAGCGTACATGCTTCCGATGTTCCTCCAGGGAATAAGAGAAGATTAGGATGTCATCTAAGTATACGACTAAGAATCTATCCAAATATTCCCTGAGTACATCGTTCATGAAATCCTGGAAGACTGCCGGGGCATTACAGAGCCCAAAAGGCATCACCAAATATTCATAATGCCCTGAGTGGGTATTAAAGGCAGTCTTCCATTCATCCCCCTCTCTTATTCGGATTAGATTGTACGCACCGCGTAGGTCAATCTTAGAAAAAATGGTGGCAGTACGAAGCTGGTCAAACAAGACCGAAATGAGAGGCAGTGGGTATGAGTTTTTAATCGTGATACGGTTCAATTCCCTGAAGTCGATGCAGGGTCGCAATGAACCATCCTTTTTACCCACGAAGAAGAACCCCGACCCAACTGGAGACTGTGAAGGTCTGATTAATCCTTTAGCCAAGTTCTCCTGAATGTACTCTGCCATAGCCTGAGTCTCAGGACGTGACAGGGAGTACAACCTGCTCTTGGGAAGCTTAGCATTCGGCAACAAATTAATGGCACAGTCATAGGGGCGATGGGGAGGTAGTACCTCTGCAACTTTTTTGGAGAACACGTCCGCAAAATCTGCATAACACCCTGGCAATCCTGGCAAACTTAGCTGCGAGAGCCTGACTGGAAGGCTCAAGCAACTCCTGAAACAATCAGTACCCCAACTAAGAATCTCCCCAGAGACCCAGTCAAATTGAGGATTGTGGGCCCTTAACCAGGGTAACCCCAACACCAATGGGGCAAAAGTACAGACAGTCACATAAAAGGACAATTTTTCAGAGTGTGTGGCTCCAATAAACAAAGAAATCTGGCTAGTGCAAGAGGTAATTTTACCCTGGGATAATGGTTCCCTGTTTAACCCACAAATCTCAATTTCCGACGCCAAGGGTACTAAGGAAAGAGAGTGTTTCAGGGCGAATTGGCGGTCCATAAAAACCCCGTCGGCCCCACTGTCCACAAAGGCCTCTGTGTTGACAGTTTGACCGAGGATCTTCAAGGTCACCGGAATGATAAAAGTCTTCTTGGGAAATTCTGACTTCTGGCCTGACAGGATATTTCCCATCACACTCAGGCCCTGAAGTTTTCCGGCTTTTCTGGGCATGATACTACCACATGACCCTTATTCCCACAGTACAAACACAACCCCTGCTGTCTCCTCCGCGTCTTCTCACGCGAGGAGAGGCGGGTAGCCCCAATCTGCATAGGCTCCTCGGAAAATTCCTCAGAGTCTGAGGTTCCCTTGGGAAAGAAGGAAACCTCGGTCTCCCTTTCAAGCCTATGCTCTCTCAGCCGTCTATCCACCCGGATGGATAACTGCATGAGCTGATCCAAGCTATCAGGCAAGGGATATTGTACCAGTTGGTCTTTTATCTGGTTAGAAAGACCTCTTCGGTACTGGTGTCTCAGGGCTGGGTCATTCCACTGGGTATCATGGGCCAACCTCCGAAACTCCGTACAGTAAACCTCAACTGGCCTTCGCCCTTGCTTAAGGATCGAAATCAGAGCCTCGGTTGAGGCCGTCTTGTCAGGGTCATCATACAGCATGCCCAGTGCCGTAAAAAAAGCATCAACACTTTTAAGCGATGGACAGTCAGGCTGCAACCCATATGCCCAGACATGTGGGTCTCCTTGTAGCAAGGAAATCACTATGCCCACCCGCTGAATCTCTGACCCAGAAGACTGAGGCCTAAGCTTGAAATATAGCTTGCAGCTCTCCTTGAAACAAAAGAACTGCGAGCGATCTCCAGAAAAACGATCCGGAAGATTTACTTTCGGCTCCTTAACCCCTGAAGGTGCTGCTGCTGCGGGAGCTCCGCCAGCGGCCTGGGAGGTGTGCATTTTAATGGACAAATCATTAAATTGTCGAGTCAGGACCTGCACCTGATCGACCACCTGTTGCAACGTATTTTGAGGGGTATGCTCCATATTCCCACAAAATTTCAACAGGAGTATTGGGCTGCTGAATATGTTATGCACACCAATGCCTGCAGGAATGTACTGGTGTTTGAACTGTTATGCACACCAGTGCCTGCAGGAATGTACTGGTGTCTGAACGGATAGGGATGCAAAACAAATGAACTCACAGACAGACTGGGGAATATGACATTACGTACACAGAAGGTGGTAGGGTAACAAAATAAACACAAAGTGAACAGAGAAGCCCAGAGGCTAAGAAACTGGGTGTCTCCCTAGTATTAGAAATGCTCAGATGGAAAAAGCAAGATGTTGTGTTTTAATTCGTAGAGAACCCGAAATGCTGTTGCTAAGGGCAACAGCAAAACCCTAAAGGGTTACCAACGGGTGTGGCAGTAAACTCCTTGGTCAGAGATGGAACAATAGACACAAGGAGAGTCTCCACAATCCTAATTCTCACTTGCAGGGCACAGGTTCAGCTTACTGCCACTAAACTGACACATGGACGCCCTGCACAGTGAGAGAGGATTAAGCATGCAGGTCTGAAAGTACAGCCACAAACCTGCTGGGTTCACAGAATAGCAAAAGAACCTCAGCAGGCTAAACGACTGACTCCAGTCTTACTGCTAGGTCTGGATTGGCAGAGTGTAGTACCAAATCCCCAGGCCTATTTGCAGTAAGCAACAACAAATACAAAGCTACACAGTACTGGCTAACTTTCAGGAACTGACTAACCAACAAAGATTCAGCAGCATCTGCTTAACCTGAAAAGAGGCCTTATAAAGCAGGTGCTGTCCACGCCCCACTCAGACCTCACAGACTGTGAGCACAAAAACCAGCACCGGATCCCCTGCCTGTAACCACTGCACAGCAAAAGACCCGAACCGGAGTATCAGCTGTGCTCAGGTTACTCCGCTAGCACTTGTCTCCCGGTTGCCATGACGACGTGGCAGCACAGGGCAGGAGACCCTAACATGTACCTACCTCTGTGTCGTCAAGTATACTATCCATCTACATTCTATACCTGTGGTGCATTTTAGTTTTGCAGTTTGCTGACACAGTGACCACCAGTATACATAGCAATACGGTACGGAAGGCCACTGCTGTTCCTACCTCTGTGTCGTCAAGTATATTATCCATCTACATTCTATACCTGTGGTGCATTTTAGTTTTGCAGTTTGCTGACAGTGACCACCAGTATATATAGTAGTATGGTACGGAAAGGCCACTGCTGTACCTACCTCCGTGTCATCAAGTATACTATCCATCTACATTCTATACCTGTGGTGCATTTTAGTTTTGCAGTTTGCTGACACAGTGACCACCAGTATATATAGTAGTACGGTACGGAAGGCCACTGCTGTACCTACCTCTGTGTCATCAAGTATACTAGCCATCTACATTCTATACCTGTGGTGCATTTCAGTTGTGCGCAGTATATATAGTAGTAGGCAATTGCTATTGATACTGGCATATAATTCCACTCATTAAAAAATGGAGAACAAAAATGTGGAGTGTAAAATAGGGAAAGATCAAGTTACACTTCCACCTCGTGCTGAAGCTGCTGCCACTAGTCATTGCCGAGATGATGAAATGCCATCAACGTCGTCTGCCAAGGCCAATGCCCAATGTAATAGTATAGAGCATGTAAAATCCAAAATACAAAAGTTCAGTAAAATGACACAAAAATCAAAATTGAAAGCGTCTGATGAGAAGGGTAAACTTGCCAATATGCCATTTACGACACGGAGTGGCAAGGAACGGCTGAGGCCCTGGCCTATGTTCATGGCTAGTGGTTCAGATTCACATGAGGATGGAAGCACTCATCCTCTCGCTAGAAAAATGAAAAGACTTAAGCTGGCAAAAGCACAGCAAAGAACTGTGCGTTCTTCTAAATCACAAATCCCCAAGGAGAGTCCAATTGTGTCGGTTGCGATGCCTGATCTTCCCAACACTGGACGGGAAGAGCTTGCGCCTTCCACCATTTGCATGCCCCCTGCAAGTGCTGGAAGGAGCACCCGCAGTCCAGTTCCCGATAGTCAAATTGAAGATATCACTGTTGAAGTACACCAGGATGAGGATATAGGTGTTGCTGGCGCTGGGGAGGAAATTGACAAGGAGGATTCTGATGGTGAGGTGGTTTGTTTAAGTCAGGCACCCGGGAAGACACCTGTTGTCCGTGGGACAAATATGGCCATTGACATGCCTGGTCAAAATACAAAAAAACCCAGCTCTTCGGTGTGGAATTATTTCGACACAAATGCGGACAACAGGTGTCAAACCGTGTGATGCCTTTGTCAAGCTGTAATAAGTAGGGGTAAGGTCGTTACCCACCTCGGAACATCCTCCCTTATACGTCACCTGCAGCGCATTCATCATAAGTCAGTGACAAGTTCAAAAACTTTGGATGACAGCAGAAGCAGTCCACTGACCACTAAATCCCTTCCTCTTGTAACCAAGCTCCTGCAAACCACACCACCAACTCCCTCAGTGTCAATTTCCTCCTTTCCCAGGAAAGCCAATAGTCCTGCAGGCCATGTCACTGGCAAGTCTGACGAGTCCTCTCCTGCCTGGGATTCCTCCGATGCATCCTTGAGTGTAACGCCTACTGCTGCTGGCGCTGCTGTTGTTGCTTCTGGGAGTCAATGGTCATCCCAGAGGGGAATTCGGAAGACCACTTGTACTACTTCCAGTAAGCAATTGAGTGTCCAACAGTCCTTTGCGAGGAAGATGAAATATCATAGCAGTCATCCTGCTGCAAAGCGGATAACTCAGGTCTTGTCAGCCTGGGTGGTGAGAAACGTGGTTCCGGTATCCATCATTAATTCAGAGGCAACTAGAGACTTGATTGAGGTACTGTGTCCCCGGTACCTAATACCATCTAGGTTCCATTTCTCTAGGCAGGCGATACTGAAAAAGTACACAGACGTCAGAAAAAGAGTCACCAGTGTCCTAAAAAATGCAGTTGTACCCAATGTCCACTTAACCACGGACATGTGGACAAGTGGACAGGGCAGACTCAGGACTATATTACTGTGACAGCACACTGGGTAGATGTATTGCCTGCCGCAGCAAGTACAGCAGCGGCGGCACCAGTAGCAGCATCTCGCAAACGCCAACTCGTTCCTAGGCAGGCTACACTTTGTATCACCGCTTTCCATAAGAGGCACACAGCTGACAACCTCTTACGGAAACTGAGGAACATCATCGCAGAATGGCTTACCCCAATTGGACTCTCCTGGGGATTTGTGACATCTGACAATGCCACCAAAATTGTGCGTGCATTACATCTGGGCAAATTCCAGCACGACCCATGTTTTGCACATACATTGAATTTGGTGGTGCAGAATTATTTAAAAAATGACAGGGGCGTGCAAGAGATGCTGCTGGTGGCCCGAAGAATTGCGGGCCACTTTCGGCATTCAGCCACCGTGTGCCAAAGACTGGAGCACCTCCAAACATTCCTGAACCTGCCCTGCCATCATCTGAAGCAAGTGGTCGTAACGAGGTGGAATTCAACCCTCTATATGCTTCAGAGGATGGAGGAGCAGCAAAAGGCCATTCAAGCCTATACATCTGCCTACGATGTAGGCAAAGGAGGGGGAATGCACCTGACTCAAGCTCAGTGGAGAATGATTTCAACGTTGTGCAAGGTTCTGCAACCCTTTGAACTTGCCACACGTGAAGTCAGTTCAGACACTGCCAGCCTGAGTCAGGTCATTCCCCTCATCAGGCTTTTGCAGAAGAAGTTGGAGACATTGAAGGAGGAGCTAAAACAGACCGATTCCGCTAGGCATGTGGGACTTGTGGATGGAGCCCTTAATTCGCTTAACCGGGATTCACGGGTGGTCAATCTGTTGAAATCAGAGCACTACATTTTGGCCACCGTGCTAGATTTAAAACCTACGTTGTATCTCTCTTTCCGCAGACACAAGACTGCAGAGGTTCAAAGACCTGCTGGTTAGAAAATTGTCAAGTCAAGCGGAACGTGACCCGTCAACAGCTCCTCCTTCACATTCTCCCGCAACTGGGGGTGCGAGGAAAAGGCTAATAATTCCGAGCCCACCTGCTGGCGGTGATGCAGGGCAGTCTGGAGTGAGTGCTGACATCTGGTCCGGACTGAAGGACCTGCCAACGATTACTGACATGTCGTCTACTGTCACTGCATATGATTCTGTCACCATTGAAAGAATGGTGGAGGATTATATGAGTGACCGCATCCAAGTAGGCACGTCAGACAGTCCGTACGTATACTGGCAGGAAAAAGAGGCAATTTGGAGGCCCTTGCAGAAACTGGCTTTATTTTACCTAAATTGCCCTCCCTCCAGTGTGTACTCCGAAAGAGTGTTTAGTACAGCCGCTCACCTTGTCAGCAATCGGCGTACGAGGTTACTTCCAGAAAATGTGGAGAAGATGATGTTCATCAAAATGAATTATAATCAATTCCTCCGTGGAGACATTCACCAGCAATTGCCTCCAGAAAGTACACAGTGATCTGAGATGGTGAATTCCAGTGGGGACGAATTAATAATCTGTGAGTAGGGGGATGTACACAGTGAAAGGGGTGAGGAATCGGAGGATGATGATGAGGTGGACATCTTGCCTCTGTAGAGCCAATTTGTGCAAGGAGAGATTGATTGCTTCTTTTTTGGTGGGGGCCCAAACCAACCAGTCATTTCAGTCACAGTCATGTTGCAGACCCTGTCGCTGAAATTATGGGTTCATTAAAGTGTGCATGTCCTGTTTATACAACATAAGGGTGGGTGAGAGGGCCCAAGGACAATTCCATCTTGCACCTCTTTTTTCTTTAATTTTTCTTTGCATCATGTGCTGTTTGGGGACAATTCTTTTGAAATGCCATTCAGCCTGACACTGCAGTGCCACTCCTAGATGGGCCAGGTGTTTGTGTCGGCCACTTGGGTCGCTTAGCTTAGTCACACAGCTACCTCATTGCGCCTCTTTTTTTCTTTGCATCATGTGCTGTTTGGGGACTATTTTTTTGAAGTGCCATCCTGCCTGACATTGCACTGCCACTCCTAGATGAGCCAGGTGTTTGTGTCGGCCACTTGGGTCGCTTAGCTTAGTCACACAGCTACCTCATTGCGCCTCTTTTTTTCATTGCTCATGTGCTGTTTGTGGACTATTTTTTTGAAGTGCCATCCTGCCCGTCCACAGCTCCTCCTTCACATTCTCCCGCAACTGGGGGTGCTAGGAAAAGGCTAAGAATTCCGAGCCCACCCACTGGCGGTGATGCAGGGCAGTCTGGAGCGCGTGCTGACATCTGGTCCGGACTGAAGGACCTGCCAACGATTACTGACATGTCGTCTACTGTCACTGCATATGATTCTGTCACCATTGAAAGAATGGTGGAGGATTATATGAGTGACCGCATCCAAGTAGGCACGTCAGACAGTTCGTACGTATACTGGCAGGAAAAAGAGGCAATTTGGAGGCCCTTGCACAAACTGGCTTTATTCTACCTAAGTTGCCCTCCCTCCAGTGTGTACTCCGAAAGAGTGTTTAGTACAGCCGCTCACCTTGTCAGCAATCGGCGTACAAGGTTACTTCCAGAAAATGTGGAGAAGATGATGTTCATCAAAATTAATTATAATCAATTCCTCCGTGGAGACATTCACCAGCAATTGCCTCCAGAATGTACACAGTGATCTGAGATGGTGGATTCCAGTAGGGACGAATTAATAATCTGTGAGTAGGGGGATATACACAGTGAAAGGGGTGAGGAATCGGAGGATGATGATGAGGTTGACATCTTGCCTCTGTAGAGCCAATTTGTGCAAGGAGAGATTGATTGCTTCTTTTTTGGTGGGGGCCCAAACCAACCAGTCATTTCAGTCACAGTCATGTGGCAGACCCTGTCGCTGAAATGATGGGTTCATTAAAGTGTGCATGTCCTGTTTATACAACATAAGGGTGGGTGAGAGGGCCCAAGGACAATTCCATCTTGCACCTCTTTTTTCTTTCATTTTTCTTTGCATCATGTGCTGTTTGGGGACAATTTTTTTGAAGTGCCATTCTGCCTGACACTGCAGTGCCACTCCTAGATGGTCCAGGTGTTTGTGTCGGCCACTTAGCTTAGTCACACAGCTACCTCATTGCGCCTCTTTTTTTCTTTGCTCATGTGCTGTTTGGGGACTATTTTTTTGAAGTGCCATCCTGCCTGACACTACAGTGCCACTCCTAGATGGGCCAGGTGTTTGTGTCGGCCACTTGGGTTGCTTAGCTTAGTCACACAGCGACCTTGATGCACCTCTTTTTTTTCTTTGCATCATGTCCTGTTTGGGGAAATTTTTTTTGAAATGCCATCCAGCCTGACACTGCAGTGCCACTCCTAGATGGGCCAGGTGTTTGTGTCGGCCACTTGTGTCGCTTAGCTTAGCCATCCAGCGACCTCGGTGCAAATTTTAGGACTAAAAATAATATTGTGAGGTGTGAGGTGTTCAGAATAGACTGAAAATGAGTGGAAATTATGGTTATTGAGGTTAATAATACTTTGGGGTCAAAATGACCCCCAAATTCTATGATTTAAGCTGTTTTTTAGGGTTTTTTGAAAAAAATACCCGAATCCAAAACACACCCGAATCCGACCAAAAATTTTCGGTGAGGTTTTGCCAAAACGCGTCTGAATCCAAAACACGGCCGCGGAACTGAAACCAAAACCAAAACACAAAACCCGAAAAATGTCCGGTGCACATCACTAGTCATAACCCATTATTAAATAAAGAGACATACATGGTTGAGTCACTTTATTATGACCACCAGCCAATATCTAGAGAAACCGCCGTGTACAGCACAGACAGAAGATAGACAGGCTGAATTGTAATGTTATACACATGTCTGGTAGCCCCCAGGTTCATCTTGACAGTGAGCTGTCTAGATCGCCGACGTTCATCTCTCACATCAATGGCATGGTGCTTCACAGTTTCCATGTCGGTTATTTGCAATGGTGGCATTTGTCCAGTCACCATACACCTTCACCACAGCAGCATGCGGACAGTTCACAAACCGCATCCAAAAACGTCCTTGGAAGTCCAGAGCACTGGTAGGAAGACACCAACGCGTTTCAGGACATCAAAGTCCCTTTTTCAAGGTAGTATGTCTCCAGTGCTAAGTTAGTGTCTTTATATAAGGTGTGCAATTAGTGAAATGGCCTCCTGCAAAGCACTTCCTGTCCGCCGATTACCGGAACCGGAAGTGACACTCCTGTGCGTTCCACCAGCCGACCGGAAGTGATCTTGCGTCCGCCGGGACCGGAAATGACGTTTTTTTTTATTATTTTTTTTTCCTTCCTTCCATTAGTGTGTCCATAGAAGTTGCTGAATTGAAAGTTCCAAATACAACTTATTGTAGATGTTCATCTTGGTATTGGCCTCAGTACCGGTACATAGAAAAAATAGAAATAGAGATAATGAGCAAACAATAAAGTTATCAAAAGGGGAGCTAAAAATGAATTAAGGAATTTTAATCTTTAGAGGAACCATTTGATTTCAAAATCCCTGTTTAGACCAGTGGGAAAGAGGGTTTGTAAATTAAATATGGTTTTCATTTCGGCTTTCGCGAGATTTGTCTCCAAATTGCGGTTCTTCCACGTGGCTTTAATGTGGCGCAGACCTATAAAGTTGGAAATGGAGTTTGTGGAACATTGATGTTCAATTCTAAAATGTTCTGACAAGTGGTGAGTTGTAAGACCTTTTTTGATGTTCCGCAAATGTTCCCCTATTCTGGTTTTTAATGATCTCGACGTCCTGCCGACATATGTTTTCCCACATTTACATGTAATCATATAGACTACGTTGGTGGTGTTGCAGGTAATGAAGTCACGAATTTTCATCTTGGTGCCATTGACTTTGACTTCAGTAAATTTGGATTTTTCAGATTTGATGTTTCTACACCCAATACATGTCCCACATCGGTGGAAACCAAATGTTCTTATGGGATTTGATGTTCTAAAGGGTAGCGCACTTCTCACCAAATGGTTTCTTAAATTCGGAGCCTTGCGGTAAACGAATTTTGGTGCAGATGGAATGATTTTCTTCAGGATAGGGTCACCTTGCAATATGTGTCAATGTTTTTTTATGACTTGTTCGAATAGTTTGTGGTCTGAATCAAAATTGGAAAAGAATGCCAGCTGTGTTTCCTTGAGGGCATTCGGGGGCTTTATCTGGTCCTCTATTAATGTAGATCTTTCTATTGACATTGTTTGTTGTGCAGATTGTTCGATATCTTCTGATTTATATCCCTTCTCCAAGAACAACTTTTTGAGACTCTGTATTTGGGATTCACACATGGGAAGTTCACTGCAGTTTCTTCTTGTTCTTATGAACTGCCCCTTTGGGATCCCTTTCAACCAATTGATATGATGTTCACTGTTTATTGCTATGTAGTTCTGCGTATCAGTAGGTTTGTGATATGTCCTAGTGTGAACTGATCCAGTTTTGATGTAAATTTGAAGGTCAAAGAAATTGATTTCGTTTTGACTTATTGAAAAAGTAAATAATATATTGTTGTCATTGTTGTTCAGAGATGTACAAAAAGATTCTAGTTCTTCTCTTTCTCCCGTCCAAGTGAAAATTGCATCATCAATATATCGACCCCAATCGTTAAGTTGTTCACCCCAAGTTACGTCAGGGTAGATAGTGATGGATTCCCAATAAGCCATAAACAGGTTGGCGTAACTTGGGGCAAATCGAGTGCCCATAGCGGTGCCTTTGCTTTGAAGAAAGTATTCTCCATTGAAGAAGAAGAAGTTATTCATGAGGATGAAGTTGATGGCTTCAAAAATGAAACTTTTCCTTTCTTCCGTGTATTGGGTCTGGTCAAGGAACCACTTAATTGCTTTGAGGCCATCCTCATGCTTGATGATGGTGTAAAGTGAACAGACATCAGCTGTTACCAGAAAGGTGTTCACTTTCCAATTGATCCTTTGTACTCTCCTAATTGCGTCTCTGGTGTCTATAATAAAGGAAGGGGTTTGAATAACAGAGGGTTGTAATAAACGATCTACCATTGCTGATAGATTAGATGTTAAGCTGCCCGTTCCGGTAATTATAGATCGTCCGGGAGGTGTAGTGAGGCTCTTGTGTACTTTTGGCAGGACGTAGATGGTGGGTGTAATAGGATTCTCTATGTTGAGGTATTCAAATTCACCCTTGGATATGCCACCAGATTCTAGATGTTTGTTAAGAAGTTTCTCAAAATTGTTCTTGATTCGTATGGATGGGTCAGTTTTTAATTTTTGATATGTTGTTGTGTCGGATAATTGTCTCATGATTTCTTGAATGTAATCAGACAAATTAAGGATGGCCACACCCCCACCCTTATCACAGGGTTTTATGACGATAGCTTCATCTTTTCTCAAAGTGGTGATTGCTTGTCGCTCTTTCCGACTGAGGTTCCAGCGTGGATGACGCTTCTTGGTTTCTATTTTCCGGAACTCTTCGGTGGTTAATTTTTGAAATGTATCTATAAAGCTCCCTTTAATATGGCCGGATAGAATGTGGATTTCTTCTTGAAGAGTGGTATTTCTTCTTGATCTTGGTGAGATTCTTGTGTGTTTTCTGATTTCTTCATCTCAAAGAATTTTTTGAGGGTTACCTTCCTTGTGAATTTTTCCAGATCAATATATTTATCAAAGGCCTTTGATGATGTGGTGGGGGCATATTTTAGGCCTTTTTCTAAGACCCTTGTCTTATCCTCTGTAAGAATACGGTTACTGAGATTGAGAATGATTTGATTTCTTTCTTCTGTTGCAATGTTCGCAAAACTTTCTCCTTTCTTCTTTTTCGTTTTCTTTTTGTTTTTCTTAACCAATTTTCCTGCCCTTTTTCCCCTTTTCCTTCGAATCGTGTTCTTTTGTTTTTGTTTTTGGTTAGGTATCAGATCCTCGTTGAACCTCTCCTCTGTTCCTGAAAAGGGGGTTCTGTACGAAACTCTCTATTACGATATGAATCAGTTCTGTCTGTCCTTGTTCCTCTATCGTCTCTTCTTGATGGACCTTTTCTTTGTTCTCTTGGGGTAAAGGTTTATCTTTTCGCTCTGGAGTAGGCCAACGATCGATCGTCCATTCCTTTCTGCGAGGTGACAGGTACCTTGCTCTAGATCTGTGGAGATCTAGTGGTGATCTCTCTCTCCTACTTAGGTCCCTGTTATTCCTGTATTCACGTCTTCTACCAGCTTCTGGTCGAGTATTGTATTCTCTTTCACTATAATTATTCCACATCGGTCTCCTTCTTTCATATTCCTTTGGATATCTGTAAATATTAACCATTCTCTCCCATGGTGTCCTCCGTGGTCTATACTTGTGTTCTTGATTATTCCAATTTCAAAAATTAACCACCGAAGAGTTCCGGAAAATAGAAACCAAGAAACGTCATCCACGCTGGAACCTCAGTCGGAAAGAGCGACAAGCAATCACCACTTTGAGTAAAGATGAATCTATCGTCATAAAACCCTGTGATAAGGGTGGGGGTGTGGCCATCCTTAATTTGTCTGATTACATTCAAGAAATCATGAGACAATTATCCGACACAACAACATATCAAAAATTAAAAACTGACCCATCCATACGAATCAAGAACAATTTTGAGAAACTTCTTAACAAACATCTAGAATCTGGTGGCATATCCAAGGGTGAAGTTGAATACCTCAACATAGAGAATCCTGTTACACCCACCATCTATGTCCTTCCAAAAGTACACAAAAGCCTCACTACACCTCCCGGGTGACCTATAATTACCGGAACGGGCAGCTTAACATCTAATCTATCAGCAATGGTAGATCGTTTATTACAACCCTCTGTTATTCAAACCCCTTCCTTCATTAAAGACACCAGAGACGCAATTAGGAGAGTACAAAGGATCAATTGGAAAGTGAACACCTTTCTGGTAACAGCTGATGTCTGTTCACTTTACACCATCATCAAGCATGAGGATGGCCTCAAAGCAATTAAGTGGTTCCTTGACCAGACCCAATACACGGAAGAAAGGAAAAGTTTCATTTTAGAAGCCATCAACTTCATCCTCATGAATAACTTCTTCTTCAATGGAGAATACTTTCTTCAAAGCAAAGGCACCGCTATGGGCACTCGATTTTCCCCAAGTTACGCCAACCTGTTTATGGCTTATTGGGAATCCATCACCATCTACCCAGGCGTAACTTGGGGTGAACAACTTAACGATTGGGGTCGATATATTGATGATGTAATTTTCACTTGGACGGAAGAAAGAGAAGAACTAGAATCTTTTTGTACATCTCTGAACAACAATGACAACAATATATTATTTACTTTTTCAATCAGTCAAAACGAAATCAATTTCTTGGACCATCAAATTTACATCAAAACTGGATCAGTTCACACTAGGACATATCACAAACCTACTGATACGCAGAACTACATAGCAATAAACAGTGAACATCATATCAATTGGTTGAAAGGGATCCCCAAGGGGCAGTTCATAAGAACAAGAAGAAACTGCAGTGAACTTCCCATGTGTGAATCCCAAATACAGAGTCTCAAAAAGTTGTTCTTGGAGAAGGGATATAAATCAGAAGATATCGAACAATCTGCACAACAAACAAAGTCAATAGAAAGATCTACATTAATAGATGACCAGATAAAGCCCCCGAATGCCCTCAAGGAGACACAGCTGGCATTCTTTTCCAATTTTGATTCAGACCACAAGCTATTCGAACAAGTCATAAAAAAACATTGGCACATATTGCAAGGTGACCCTATCCTGAAGAAAATCATTCCATCTGCACCAAAATTCATTTACTGCAAGGCTCCGAATTTAAGAAACCATTTGGTGAGAAGTGCGCTCCCCTTTAAAACATCAAATCCCATAAGAACATCTGGTTTCCACCGATGTGGGACATGTATTGGGTGTAGAAACATCAAATCTGAAAAATCCAAATTTACTGAAGTCAAAGTCAATGGCACCAAGATGAAAATTTGTGACTTCATTACCTGCAACACCACCAACGTAGTCTATATGATTACATGTAAATATGGGAAAACATATGTCGGCAGGACGTCGAGATCATTAAAAACCAGAATAGGGGAACATTTGCGGAACATCAAAAAAGGTCTTACAACTCACCACTTGTCAGAACATTTTAGAATTGAACATCAATATTCCACAAACTCCATTTCCAACTTTATAGGTCTGCGCCACATTAAAGCCACGTGGAAGAACCGCAATTTGGAGACAAATCTCGCGAAAGCCGAAATGAAAACCATATTTAATTTACAAACCCTCTTTCCCACTGGTCTAAACAGGGATTTTAAAAGCAAATGGTTCCTCTAAAGATTAAAATTCCTTAATTCATTTTTAGCTCCCCTTTTGATAACTTTATTGTTTGCTCATTATCTCTATTTCTATTTTTTCTATGTACCGGTACTGAGGCCAATACCAAGATGAACATCTACAATAAGTTGTATTTGGAACTTTCAATTCAGCAACTTCTATGGACACACTAATGGAAGGAAGGAATTTTTTTTTTTTAAACGTCATTTCCGGTTCCGGCGGACGCAAGATCACTTCCGGTCGGCTGGTGGAATGCACAGGAGTGTCACTTCTGGTTCCGGTAATCGGCGGACAGGAAGTGCTTTGCAGGAGGCCATTTCACTAATTGCACACATTATATAAAGACACTAAGTTAGCACTGGAGACATACTACCTTGAAAAAGGGACTTTGATGTCCCGAAACGCGTTGGTGTCTGCCTACCAGTGCTCTGGACTTCCAAGGACATTTTTGGACTCAGTTTATACCACAGGGAAAATCTCACCTTCCGGAGCCTTATGCAGGGTATCTTTCCCGGGTATACCTTGCATTAAACACCTGCGGCTCTGGCCACCATCTTGGAAGGATTCTCTGTGTTATCTACTTCCATTTTATATGTGTTTTGATTTTAAGTGTTGGTTTAAATTAAAACAGAGATTGTTTTTACATAACACTAGACACATGCCTTATTTCCTACCAATCATGGCTCAATCATAATGTTTTATGTGGGTGTTATCTGACAAGCGCCAATCAGGAGTAGTCCTTTTTCTGTATTGCATATATCCATTTCTATTTTTGGGCTCAACAGGGGAGCCCTGTGACCACCCCTAGGCCAGCTAAAGTCTATACAGCGCATTTTTTCTACCTCAACCCCATTTTGACAGTTCACAAACCGCTCTGTGTCAGATATACTGTACTGCCACCCTTGGCTTGAAAGCTGATAATCATCCGTTTTGCAACTTGGATAAAGCGACCCTTTTACCCATGACAGCAATGAGTGATATGTGTTCATACGGCCTATGGCACTCATTAGATACCCACCAAGCAAGAGCATGGCACATGACGCACTTCATGGGCTCTGCGCTGTCAACGTCAAATGTAAGAGGTGGTCTTAATACTGTGAGTCGACTGTATATATCTGGAGTCTTTGATTGCAGGTTACTGGGCTTTTCATATCCTAATGTACAGTAATTACAGTTACTGATCCTTCATCTGTAGCAATCTCCTTTACATTCTACCAACTGAATCATATCAAATGCCTGTGTTCAGTGTACTAGGGGGTACATTTATTAAGATGGGAGTTCTATTTAAAATGGGATGTTGCCCATAGAAACCAATCAGATTACAGGTATTATCTTCTAGAAGGTGCTAGATAAATGAGAATTAGAATCTGATTGGTTGCTAAGGGCAACATTCCATCTTAAATAGAACTCCCATCTTAGTAAAGTTACCCATGGGACTCTCATTGTGCCATAACATCTGATTGTGATGTAATATAGGATCACTTTTATCATATAACAGCATCTCATACGGACTACTGGCTATCGCTGCTCATTAATTCTTCCTATAATGACCCATGAAAGAAATGTAGACACAGTAAAGAGCACCAAGCTTCTTACCCTATATGGCTTCATAGGTGTACTGCAAATATGTCTCTCTTGGTATTAGTTCTCTATTACTATTACTATTACTAATCCACTGCCCTGGTCACTGATTCCCATGCTCGAGTACAAGACTATGCCCGTGATGCACCCTGTCAGTGGAACGCCCTCTCGTGCTCCACAACCTTGAAAAACTTCAAACGGGAACTAAAAACCCACCTGTTCATTAAAGTGTGCCCTCCCAACGCATATCCGAGTCCTGAGGACACTCCTCCATTCCCCTGCTTCATGCCTTGAACATCTCAGATTTGCTTACATACTGCCATCAGGCGCTTGCTTGCACCTCATGTCAACTATCTGTCAACCCTTCCCACTAGATTGTTAGCTCTTCAGAGCAGGGGCCTCTTTCCTCTTGTTATCTAATCCCTCTTCTCGACACATTTCACTGGTAGCTCTCTCCTACTAAGTGACCATCATTACCCTCTTTTTCTCCTGCTGGTAAAGGCTCATCTCTATCTATGGCCACTAGACTCTAGTAATACGATGATCCCTCCCTCACTACTTACATCTGAGCTGTATTACAGTATGTCTTGAGAATTGTGGGGCTTTGTTACCTGTACTCTATTTCTGTTATTTATTTACTGTAATCCTAAATTTTGTCTCCCTGTGCTGTCCTTTGTATGGTGTTGCGAAACACTTGTGGCGCCTTATAATTAAAATGTAATAATAATAATAATAATAATAATAATAATAATACTATCATTTTAGATCAATTAGATAAAGATCATGTTGTGTTGAACATAATTAATATCCTTCAAAACATTTATTAATTCTAACACAGTTTTCCATTTCTTTGTGCTTCTCGTTTGCATTTTATTAAAGCTGAGAAACTTTATAAATAAAATTAACTACTCTGATTTATATAATAATACAATATTTTTTGATGACAAAGGAGAATATCCTGAAGTACTGGACATTGAAAATTGGAAATGGAAACAAATAGGACATAAAAGTATTCCCTATCGGACGGCTGTTGGTAGATTTAATCCACCCATTCCGGAAGATGAGCAGCTGCTTATTTTACCATGGAGAATAGCAAGGAAACATGGAAAGGTAAAGGACTTGTGTGACTGGCACCAAATATGCCTGAAAAAGCAGATGTTGTCTGATGCGCCTCTTGATTGCTGTTTGAAAAATGTGAAATAGTTAAAAAGTTCCCATTATACGCAAATGACATTTATTATGTGTGGAAGTTTCCTGCACCAGTAAGGTATGGCTTGCATATAACACTGAATGTTTGGTGATTGGCTCATGTACAGTTTCTGTACTTAACTTCTACTGATCTATGATGTAAGATTGCTGACAGTGACCCTATGCTGCAGCATTGTTGACACTTTTTGGACAGGGATGGGGCTTCACTATACAGCGTTCTCAAAAATGGGGGTGTCCAGAGACTTTGTCTTCTCATGCAGACGTACTGGCACTGGTAGCCTTATGCACCTAAGGCGGTTTCTGCTGCAGTAAAAACTGTGTCCATCTCTAAATCATGTCCCTAGTAACATTGTGATGTGGCTGATAAAATAGGACCTAGCCGAAGACGAGGCTGGGAGGAGAGAATAAAAGCTAACACAGGATCCCAAGGTAAATAAATGAATGCAGAGAACTGGTGAATGGTGGATTTGCTGGTGAGGAATGCTGTCAGGATGATGGCCGTCAAGATGCCAGCACTGGAAATACCATCACCAGAATCCATACTGTACAGTATGTAACAGTAGTAAAGGGTCCGTGTAAATTTCTAATAGTGTAGAAGATTTTACACTTCGCTGTGCAGTTACTGTAGATAAAGTGCTTAGAATGGTCATTTCTGGGTGGAAACCAATTGACCTGCATGAAAAACGTCACTTGCACACACAAACTCAAATATAGGCTAATTCCATAATGAATATCTATTGTAAAACAAACACACTATCATATGTATGAGAAAAAAAACACATTTTGTTTCCCCCAGCACCCTGAATAATAGCAGTAACCAGATTTAAATCCCACACAATACCTTAGAATTCACTTATCACATTCTAATTTCTTTAACACTATTTCTTATTTTATTGACATCTCATTTTTGTATCACTTTCTCTATAGCTTCGGCTTCTTAACACTAATCTATTAACAGTTTTTTCACTGGTATTTTGCCCTGGGCCTTCTGTCTTATGCTGATTTTTGGGGTGACACGCCCTGCATCTTGATATAGCACTAGGGACCCCAAATATATACAGAGAGGCCCTTGACATGGCTTTGGGGCTTATTCATACATTTTCACAGATATATGTAACCAAGATCTCTGAATTCCAATATTGTCTGGGATTTAAATCTGGTTACTGTTATCATTCAGGGTGCTGGGGGAAACAAAATGTTTTTTTTTTCCTGCTTAGAAAAACCCCTCCATTTCAAGCACCTGAATGATATCACTAAGCTAACTGAACATCTGACACTATATATGGACACTATCATATGTGTTAAAATCAATCCCTGTAGTGGGATAATTAATAAACATGTATTACTAAAAATATGGTTTAAATAAATGCATTAATAATCTGTCACAGAAATAAGTAGCACAATAACTATGTTCCCATTATTGCCTGTAAAGAATTCAGAAATAAGTACAAATGAGTACATTTAATAACATTTGTGTTTGTGCAAGTTTGCATTCTCAAGTAAGTTTGACTTTTTTTATGAAACTCAGATTTACTAAAGCTAAACACGGGAGTAAAATCAGGATTTTGAATCAGGATGCAAAACATGTCCGAGTCTGCAAATAGAAGTCAATACACCATTGAAGCAAACAGCAAGAACTTTCAGTAAAAAATAATAAAAAAGGAAAAATTTACTGAGAATCGTGGAGCAAGCTCGCGAAAAAATACACTTTTCAAAAACACATTCCCATGTGTAGCGTGTTTGCTGAAGCCTGCACAGATTAGTATTATCTGTGCACTCCTTCTGAGTGTAAAATTAAAGAATTGACATAAATCAGGAAATGCAATATATGGTTCTCCCCCCCCCCCCCCCCCCCCACACACACACACACACTAAGTGTATCCTAGACGGGTATGGAGCAATCAGTGAAAGCTCAAGAATACAAAAAATTGTCATTTAAAGGGGGACTACAGGTCCCAGTAAGCCTCACCAACATGCCAGTATTTGAAGAACTATAAGTATCAGTATGTGGGGCATTAAGGGCCAGTTGGTACCTATAGTCCCCCTGTAAAACAAATAATAAAATAAGACAGGACACGCACGCCATAGGTTGTAATACATTATTACATGCACTCACACACACATTGTAAATACAGTACTTACCTTGTCCCTTGCACCGGTCTGTCACCTCCAGTAGGTATCTCGGGGTTTAAAAAATAACAAATCACATGACGTAATCCACTGGCCTGAGAAGCACTATATGTGTATACACATACTGTATACTGTTTAATGGGCCAGGTATGATTATCTTGATGTGAGAATACACAGTGGCAGAACTTCATCATACATCATCATATATTTTAGTAAACCCCCTCTACCCCCCCCCCCACACACACACACACACACCCTTTTTCTTTTATTTCGGAAATTATTTTGCAGTTATAACCTGTGTGTCATTCTTATTAAGTGTTTTTGTAATTAAGATTTGGAAATATTTTTCAGATTAAATACATTTAATCTACTGCATTCTTCATGATTCTTATTGAACTTGCGAGCCTGTGAGACTAATGCTACATAGCTATGTGTAATTAAGTGTAGAATAGTAATATTTGCATGGAGAATGTAAGGACACCAATATTTTCCTTCATAGTGACAGAGGCATTGTGTATTTATCAGTGAATGACTGAAGTGCGCACGTCCATGCCCCGGCTGTCCTAGAGTGCCGCATCTGAGGGCAGGCTGATATTGTAACAAATATATTTGTGTTTTCCTCTGCAGTATTATCTATGTGGCATTACAAGTCCCAGTGGGCCCCAAATGTCGGCACTTGTTCTTCTGTAATCCATTACAGCCATAAGGTTTATCCCCATCAATGGTATCTGTACAGCCAAGAGCAGTTTATACATTAGTGCTCCATTTATAATGCTATGATCACTCTCCCCCAGCTACTGTATATTCATTACACAAATATCTAATGTATTTCTTCCATTGTCTGTCACCTTCTAGAGCATATATCACCACCCTCACTAAAACAGCAGCTGTGTCCTGGAGTGCTGTCTGCCATTATACAGATGATGCTTTGTACTTGTTGCTGCAATAAGATGGTTTTATGTTTTTCAAAATAATGTATTAGTTAACATCAGGCCATGACCAGAAGAGGATAATGTCCACATATTTACCAATCCAAATGAAATTAGCACATACAGTCAATTTTGGGAACAGATTTAATATTTTTATTTCCCAGGTTCCCCAAGGTCTGTGCACTGCAGTCTGTATACCGGGTACCAGACGGGCGCTGAGGAGAGGCTCTCACACCGGCTGCTATGACTGTATCCCATGCTCAGAGGGGGAGATATCCAATGTGTCTGGTAATCTTCTCATATTCATCATTTGACCTTCTTGCAGGCCCGTGTGCATGTGTAGATGACAGAAGAGATCACATATTTTACTGATTCAGTACATTATATTTATGTATCTTCATATCTAGGAATTGGCTTAGAATGGCAGAATTGGAAGAATTGATTGACTCATCTTCATAGTCACTGTCTATAAATGCCCTCAATCATTTGTCACCATATGTAAACACTGCATAAGATCTGCTACACGGATAAATTACTATGACAAAATATAATAGATAAAGATATTGCTAGTGCCATTCATATCTGTGGCCAAATGCAGAGTCACAGACCCAGCTCTAAAGGGTACATTTACTAAAGCTTTTAAAAGAGAAAAGAGGTGATGTTGCCCATAGTAACCGGGGTGGATTGGCCATAGGGATCACCATGAAGATTCCTGGTAGGCTGTCTTGTTGGCGGAGCCTATTTTGTGTGTTGTCATGTGTTCCCCACATGATGTCAGCCCACTACCAAGGCTACATGGTATGTTATACCTCTTATGCTGCCCATAACGGGTCACTTCTACAAACTTTTACAGGGCCACTTTTAGTTCCCAATCTGCCCCTAGATTGCAGCAAAAGACAAAAGTAGGCCCTATGAGGAGGGATCCCGTCCCCCTCAACAGACCCCACTCCCTCCTTATGGCTGCTTCAATAAATTTCCCGGGATGGTTTTCCATCGTAATCTGCCACTGATAGCAACCAATCAAATTCTCTCTTTAATTTATCTATTGCATCCAGAGAAATGATAGAGAGAATCTGATCGGTTGCTATTGGCAACATCACCCCTTTTCACTTTAAGAAGCTTTAGTAAATTTACCCCAAAGAGTTTCCGGTCTCTAACTGCTGTGAGTATTTTGTTACCATCAGTCTTAAACAGTGGCCTATCTATAATGGGTGCAAGGTGTGCAGTGCACACGGGCCCCTGTGTCCAAAGGGACCCAAAACACACACCTTGCACCTATTTATTGAATACTTACCCCTCCAGAGTACCATGTCAATGGGAGCAGCACTGGCCAAATCACCAGGAAAATGGAAGAGCAGCCATTTTCCCGGCATTTTGTGCATGTGCAGTAGGATAATCACCTGCAAAATGGCCACAGAGCCATTTCCCCGGAGACCTGCGTATGCGCCCTAAACTATGGAACAGTGCTAGAGTCCCCTAATGAGCCTAATGCTGAGAGTCTACTGAGCTAGAGAGAAGGGGCACATATGAAGTCTGTTCATGGGTTCCCTACTTTCTTAATGCGCCCCTGCTTTAAAATGAATATTCCCCACAGGAACTCACACACTTAGGACCTGATTCTGAGTTGGACGTTGTAGCATCCATGTGTGGCTCTTTTGCCGGTATTACTGTACATCTTTGCCTTTAAGAAAATGTTGCCAAAAGCCTGTCCCTGTTGTACAGCCATGAGTCTGTATGTGCAAGGACTGAGATGCCCACTTTGATCATCTTTAAATGCTACTTAGCTCCTTTGTGATTCTTATGTTTTATTATTTTAATCTGTTTTATTATTTTCAATAAAGAAGAACATAAAAAATGTAAGTAGTAAATATATAATTGACATAGTGAACACAATAATCAGGTAAACATATATCAACAAGTACATACATTAAATAGAGGCTGCTCCAACAGAAATAATGGTGTAACACATCTCAAATTTGAGAAAACAAGTAAACGAGGGTAAGGGGAAATAAAGCAACAAATATAAAAATAGGCAAATAGAATAAGGGGGAGGAGTAATAAACATAATAAAAGAAAACAGAAACATAGAAAGAAAACCAGATATAATTCTTCACAATTAAAACAGTACATGAGGCCCATATGGATCACAATCTTCACAAATGTGTGTCTTATAATTCGCAGAGAAAGCTAGACGATGCTCATTGTAAAAAGTTATACAAAATCCTATCACAATTGCCAGTACAGGTACCAGGAAGTGGCTTCAAATGCCTTACTGATTTTGGATTACATGGATTCAATGTAAATGACCCCAAAAAAACTGGGACCCCAGTTTCAAGGGGATCCGGTCAGGATCCTGGTGGTCAGGATCCTAACAGTCAGAAAACTATTACTGGAATCTTAAAACTACTATGAGTGCCAACACTGGCATCCCAAATAGGGTCACTGGCCCAGCACCGGAATCCCAACCACTGGGATCCTGAATGAACATCCACCGGGCCACCGAAGAGGTAAGCTGCAGGGAGAGGCTAGATTTAGGCTGCATGGGGAGGGTTAGGTACATACCTTCTCTGTTTGGGGTCCTGTTCATCAGGATGCCGAGGTCAGTATCCCAACTGCCAGCTCTTCAATCCCAACCCATTTCAAGAGCTGGGAGTATGGCTTATCTGTCAAAGTACATTCTGTAACTTGAATTAAAAGGGATTTAACTGATTTCAGAAAAAGGACATATAGAATAAGTTCAGTTACATAGCATTACTTTTTAAGCTACAATGACAATAACAGTTACCAGAGAAATATTAGTACTGAGAATAGAGGTCCTCATAAAAGAAATAAACACAAATTAATTGTTAATCGTTTACATAAACGAGTAACATCAGGGGCACAGAGGAGAGGGAGAGATGTTACTGTGACTATGCAGCAAAGTGAAAAGGATATGCCCTGATTTATTACCAAATTTGTACAGTTTACAATTGTTTTCTAAAGGTCTGAAAGTAGGCAAATAATTCTAGTACAATATCAAAGTGGAACAGCCATTTGGTAGATTTTTCTAGTGAAGGGAGAAGGGTTAGATGTAAATGACTGGTAGGCCATAGTCTCTAATCTGTCTCTGCCTGTGTGTAAAGTACCAAACAATCTTTTTTAATGTTTAGTGACATTAGTAAAACTTTAACTCCTAAGGAGTGATTTATCCTCTGGTCCATAGAAAATGGCTCATCCACGTGTACCATGTTATTACATTTCTACTCATGCCACTTAGCCTCCAACATGTTATGAAAATTTGCAGAATTCGGATGCAAATCTCCATGTCCTGCAATTACCACAATCGACTATAGGAACAATAGACAAATACACTAGTGCATGATTCTATAAATCAATCAGTTCTTGACTTTCAATAAGAGGCAATTGCACAGTAATAAATAGTTAATACAAGATAAAGTGACACGAGCAGCTGATAAGCAAGTCAGTTCTCTGTATGTCGGCTAAGAATCTGACATCCGCCAACTGTCACTCAGATATAAAAGAGGAAATACCAAAAGAGGGAGATTTACAGTTGTCACAAGGATGTTGGCTGTCCATATACTGTAGGTAGAGACTATTAAATTAAAGTTACCCCTGACAACAAAGAGTCAATAACAGAGCTTAATTTAGCCAGGCAAGACTAAAAATACTTTTTGAAGAAACATTAGGGGCATATAAATAGACAAATTTACCCCGCCCTCCCCTAACCCCAGAGGGATTTATACAGGAGCTATGGAGTTGTGAGTAATGTTGTTTTTTACCCAACCTACTTTTTTAATAAATAAGAGGAAGATACTGTAACAATACAGAGTACCCAATGATGTTAAGTTTTAGATCGTTAGGTTCTAAAGTAGTGGGCTGTCTGATGCATCACAACTTCCAACCCCAGTCTTCAAATAAATGTAAATAACTTTTTCCACTTTATTGCATACTTAATCCTTCTAATGCTCAAAGAACATATTGTAAAAATTGCCATGACCTCAAGTTAGCAAACAAAAGGACACTAATCTTAAATCATAATGAGTAAGAGCTTCCAAATCTGTAGCATAGCAGTTAAAAATGGTATAACAGCAGTTGTTAGAGTAACACAAGAGAGACACCCAAAAACAAGAGAGGGGGAAACTCAACAGGACCTGCCAAGTATTTAGGAATAAAGAAAATACAGTGCAGTCAAATAAGAAAAAGACAAAACAACAATACAAAAAAGAAGGGGATACAATAATCAAACTCAAAATAAAGATAAGGAGGAGAAAATATAAAAAAAGAAACCACTCATCTTGGAAGCAAGTGTCAGGGCACCCGGCAGGACATCAGACTTTGTAATAAAGAAGAAAAAAAATCTAAATTGCAATGACATTTTTTTTGCAGGTTAAGAGACAAGTGGTCCACAGTAAACTGTAAGGAGTTACTTCACACTGGATCAATACAGTAGCATGAAACAATACATACAGTAGTAATTAGAACATGGTGAGGTGAAAAGACATATAAGTAAACGTCAGAACTCAAGCCACTACAAAGGGCAATGAAATGCAGAGAAATTCACACAGAGAAAAACAGAGTAAGGTGGACCATCAGCTCGGATAGATGCTTTTTCTTGTAAGTATGGAGCTATATCTTCAGGAGAAGTAAACTCCAGGAAAGCATCTTTGGTAAACAGATGCAGGTGATCCAGGAACATGAGAGCAAAACAGTATCCCTTTTTGACCTAACCAGTATACATCAGGGTACAAGATTTCTGATCGAAAGTCACCTCTGCAGAATAGTCCTGAAAGATAAATAACTTGTTCTCTTCCTAAGTAACGCATTGATGGCATCAGTATGCCGGCCACATCGCCTTTCTTTGGAGGAAGTTTAGACAGTGATAAATCGTAACTCTGGAATAGACATCAGGTTTTTTGATTGGTGGACCAATACAGTCTGCAATGAGCAGGTTATGCCATCTTTATCTGTTCTATAAATCATCCAATTTATTTAAGACTTTGAGGTGATGCTTATGAAGATCATCATATTGTGATTTAAGAGTAAAAACCTCTAGAAATGTCTACCCAAGCTTCAGTTCCTTAGACTGAACCCTCTGAGTAAGATGTATAATGTTTAAACTCACTTACTGAAGATCCTACTGAAATGTGTCAGCCAGCATCTTCATTAAATGAGCCATGGTCTCCTTGTTTGCTCACACAATGTCCTGGTAGGAAGCCAGAAGATCTCATGGAGTGCCAACTGTAAGTAATAATGCAGTCACAGGAGAAGTTACTGAAAGTATGGCAGTGGCCACTGCCAGCATTGAAAACATAGCTCGCATATTGGACTTATGCCGTGGTATCTCCTGGTGCTACAGCTTGTTGGGCATGTATGTGGTGACAAAGTTCTCCATTCTATCAGGGGAATATACCCCTAATGTGGGGCTGGAGTGTTCAGGAGCCTTATAAGCGATAGATGCTGGGGTCACAGGAGAGCAGCTTTAGGAGGCAACTATCTAAATAGTGTCAGAATCAGATATTCTGATTGATACTTCTAAAGAAGCAATGATTTTTGGGTCCATTGAAGCCTGCACCTGTCCCATGCTAGATACAGATTTTCTGCATAGTGTTTCCTCCAAAGTGAATGATTATGCATATGAGTTTGCTACAACTTCAGTGACATGCATGTAACACTTCCATAGCAAGCCCATAAGACAGGACCATCTCCTTGCTTCTGCATAGCCATTTCCCTTTCACCTCCCAGTTAAGGCCCCAGAAAGCCCAATACATTGTGAATACTTTTTTGAGACTTTCATAACCAATCACGAACGGGGATGAAAAACGAAACTAAAAGTGTAAATGCGGCCGCTGGAAAAAAAAAAAACCTGCCGCGTTTAACTTAGAAAAAACCCAGCAAAAACAACACAAACATGTACGCAAACGACAATGACGGCCGTAAATGTGCCCAAAAAACCCAACTGCCATCAACATCGGAAAACACAAAAGCAATAAACTTGAATGCTTAGTAACTTGGCGTATATAGTTTCAAAAAGTTGCATGAAAATGCACCCGATACAAGACGAGTGTAAACACTACACAAACCGACACAAACACGAATATTAGTAAATTTTGGCCTTTGTGTCTGAATTGCAACTGCATCTCTGTACATACTGTTAGGGCTGTTGGCACAAGTATCTGAAAAGATACATGTGAATGTCAGATGATGCAAATGCTAGCAAATCTATAAGGAGCTCCTTTGACAAAAACCCACATGTAAAGAGGTTACATGTGGTTATAATATCATACTTTTATGCCAATGTCAGGAAACGTGATTAGCGGTCCCTAAACACATTTTATTATCTGGTTTATGAGTACATATGTAGGAGGTTTAAACTCATATGAAATTTGTCCTCAGTGGTCACAATGCAGCGGTGTTAAAAAAAAAACGCAACACTGTCAGACCTGACTAGACACAACGTATCTCTTCTTCAAAAGTTTACATATAGCCTTTTCAGATAAATGTATTCTTGTAGCTAGACATATAGCTGCAATAATTTAGCAAGATAGCTTGAGGCATAATAAGCTAAGGACAAATGATAACAATTTTTTAGGATATCCACTAGTGAAGAGTGAGATAACTGTATGGTGATCCTGGTTCTTACAAATATCTACTATGTTATATACAGTAAAATGACAAACCACACACAGTGAATATAATTTAATACATTTTTTATTCATCATAAAGATATATTTCATCAGAAAAGATTCTTTCATATATTTCACATCATTTTTATTGGTTGATAATAAAAGTTATATTTTATATTTATTAAAATTAATCAATTCTTTTTTCTCTTTGTGCGCCAACCAAGAGACAATCTTCTCTATCCCTTTTTCTTGTTCTTTCTATAGATACCAGTGCCGTAACTAGACATTTTAGCGCTGTGTGCAAGAAATGGTATTGGCGCCCCCCCTTATGTAAAACAGGGGCAGTGCGCGCCGTAGTTGCATGCAAAAAATATAGGGGTGTGGCTTCATGGGGAAGGAGTGTGGCCACAAAATAATACCAATTCATACTACAGTGTACAGTCTCCATTATTCAAATTATGACGCAAAGTAGCGCCACTACACCAGATAGAGCCCCTTTTTCACATTACGGAAGACAGTTCCCCTTTTTAAACATTACGACAGACAGCGTCCCCCTTTTTACACATTACGGCAGACACCGTCCTTTTTTTACACATTACGGCAGACAGCGTCCCCCTTTTTACACATTACGGCAGACACCGTCCTTTTTTTACACATTACGACAGACAGCGTCCCCCTTTTTACACATTACGGCAGACACCGTCCTTTTTTTACACATTACGGCAGACAGCGTCCCCTTTTTACACATTACGGCAGACAGAGTCCCCTTATTACACATTACGGCAGACAGCGTCCCCTTATTACACATTACGGCAGACAGCGGCCCCTTATTACACATTATGGCAGACAGCGGCCCCCTTTTTATCCCCCTTTGTACACATTACGGCAGAAAGTCCCCCTTTGTACACGTTACAGCAGACAGCGACAAAATACATAACCCACCCACCTATATCTGCAGTGGGGGCAGTGGGGAGCATGGGAAGCTCCATGAGTAGAGAGAGGGCTCTGGAGGTCTCCATAATCACTGGTATCCCCACTGATCTACTATCCACCGCAGCTGGTACCTGGAGGAGCATGGCTGGGATACCACTTGAAGCACATGGGATACTGGGGATGACTCAGCCCAAAGTCCCAGGAAAGCAATACAGTCCTCCTACTCCTCCCTGTGTCACACTCACCTGTCGCTGCTGCTGGCGTTCCCATGCGGGCCCTCTCCTGGACGTTGGCAGTGTTCCTGAGCAAGTGCCCCGTTCCTCTTCACTAATTAGTCCACCGGCACCAAAAGAGCTGTCCCGCTGCCCACACACCGCGCGAATCAGCAGCTCTGTGCACCAGTTTTTCTGACAACACAGCCGCCTCTGACAGACGCGCTGCCCTCCCCACAGCACGCCAGGCACAGTGAAGGGTAGCCCTGGGGTCCTCTCTACACTACTGCGACCCCTTCACTGTCGGGCTGCTGCAGGAAGTTCCCGGACCCTGGCGCTTTCTGTTGGCTGGCGGTACATGTACTTGCATAGTTGGTGTAATAGGAGAACCGGGCCAGTGTGCAGCCCGGCCCCATGTGTGTGCCAGCGGATGCGCCCTCAGTGCAGATGCACTGTGTGCAACGCACCGCTGGCACACACCTACTTACGGCACTGATAGATACATGCACAATATAAAAATAGATACATGCACAATAGAAAAAAAATCAATGAAATGAATTAACATCAACATTTCATGCGAATTAGAATCAGAACCTTAGTATAAATAAAAAAAAATGTGTGGGGGGGCAGTTTTTACACCCTAATTTCAAACATAATAAGAGGTGCAATTTTGCTGATACTTGTAGTGTCACGCAGAAAAAAAGAGAAATGCAGGTGCGCACTTCAAACTCTAAGAAAAATGCTAATCAGAATAATTATAATATGCTCTACAATTTATCATGGAGTATTAAAGGTTTCTTAGCACGTTTGGCCAAAAATGCGAGACCACCTTAATACAGTAAATTCTCAAATTCTGCCACCTCTAACGTTTGTTTAGTTGCTACTCACTACAATAAGAAGCCTTCAGATGTCCCTACACAACCACAAATAGCCCTTAAATCAATTATATTTTAATTACCCAAATAACCTGTAGTACAGGTACAGTATGTACCGTAACTATGATTAGCCTAATTCACAGTCAAATTATTCCAATAAAAATCACAGAGGGCAAGCTGTAGACATGACACTTACTGTAATGTGATAAAATACAACACTCAAAGGATACATAATAATAATAATAATAATAATAATAATAATTATAAAGAGTCTCAGGCAAATTATTTCTTTAAAAGAAAAGTAAGAATTAATAAAATGATCTTGCTTTCATTATAATAACTACCTGGGGGAGATGAAAAACCCAAGAGCAATTTCCAATGTCAGATTAGCTCCCAACCAACTGAACACTTGTATACAGTACCTGTACATATTTTATGCTAATTCATGCTGTTAAATGGCCCCATTCCGCTATGGAATATTTCTGACATATTACATCTCTACATGAATATATCAGAGATAGTTAGTATTAGGCTTGAATAATATAGTATCTTAGTATTAGCAAGCCAAGTAGGACACTTGTATGTATTTATAATGTGGTCTCCAAAGGAAATAGAAATACCCTACAGATTTATTTCTCTTTTCTATAGGGGACCTGGCTGGAGGTTTCTTTTGAACATGATTAGGGGCACTTCACAAATCTTCAGGGAATTAATTTGTCATATGTTAATTGATATATTAGTAAGACGATTAGTTATTATGCCTTCAGCATCATTTTTGTACGCTCCACCTAGTGGTCAGCCTGATATCGGTATAGTGGGAATCTGTCATAGGACAGTCTCAATCATAGATCCTCATGGTACAGTATGTATTATTCCCTTCTGCACAGCATCAATGTTATATGAATTTCCTCTACTATTACAATGAAGACCGTTCATATTTTCAAATCTTGATTGTTTTGTTGAAAAGCAGGAGCAGCTATGCTGTCTTTCTAATAATAATTAAGGAAGTCTACTGAATAGTGAGGGCTGAATACTGAAACATTCTCTGTCAGCAAATAGGAAACATACAGTATATACTGACTCACAGATCTGCCACACTGCGAGCTCAGCAACCTGCATATGACAACACAACTGGTTTTACAGTCTGCAAATAGTGGATTCTCAGCAGAAGGAGTACCAACAGTTATCTTCACAGAAACCTGCACATTGTCAGCACAGTCACATGCAATACTACAATCCCTACACAGTCACCCTCTCAATAGTAATAGGAGGCTGACTTCTCCGAGATTGGCAACACCATAAGTGCAGTTACCTGAATACTGCAATATAGTGGTAAGTACACAGTCAGGCATCTATGCCTAAATGTCATGTCACACAAAATGGCATATTTAAAGATCTGTAATGAGCTACAGCAAAAATGTGGTCCAAATTCAGCCCAGTTGGGATCAACCAAGTTTCCAGTTCCAGCACGGGGTTTGAGTGTTAAGACCCTGTAGAGGCACCTGAGTGTTCAGCCCCAGGAGGTGTATTGAAGTTTTAGCCCAAGGATGAGCGCCTGAGTTTCCAGTACCAGGAAGGTGTCTGAACTTCCAATCTTAGGAGGGGTATTTGAACTTCCAGCCCCATGAGACGTGTCTGAACTTTCAACATAGGAAGATGTCCAAATTTTCAACCCCAGAAAAGGTGTCCAAGTTTCTAACCACAGGAACAGTGTCAGAGCTTAAACCCCAGGAGGGGTTTCTAGTGCCACAATCTCAGTTGGAGACTCATGTCACCAGTCTCAATGGAGGTCTCTAGCCTTCCAGTTTCAGTGAGTAAACCATCCCCCCCAATCTGTTACTGGGTACAAATTACTTCACAGTGCCACTATGTAATTTGCCATCTTGAATACAACCTTACTAGTTGTCTTTAAGTGCTGCCTGGTCACACAAGACTTCCAGAACATTGAGAGGGGTTATCCATGTCTCTGCTAAAGTAGGGGCCATTCAAGATTCTGGTCCAGCCAGTGTCATCTGATATTCCTGTTCAGTCTCCCAAGAATCTGTCTCCTCTACAGTGACCCGGAGCATTACCCACCGTCACTTACCTGCATGCTGGTGTGCAGCTCTCCAGCGAGCCAGAAATCCACAAACCACAATCTCCGCTCCACTCAGGTGACTCACTTTTCCAATCACCATTCACGGGGGATAAAAGGACTCAGCATTGACTTAGCATTTGCCCTGAACAACATCGCTGATTCCAGCCACATTCCTTGGCTCCAGATTCCTGTGCTAAACTCTTGTTGCTATTTGGACCTGAGTTCGTTGAACTACAGATCCCAGCCTGCTTCTGTAAAAGCTTGCTTTCTCTGTGCCTCTACTCTAGCAGTCTGCAGATACTCTACAGGTGCTGCCACTCTACAGGTGATTGCTACAGGTTACCTGTTTCCAACTAGCAAACCTGCACACCTCTGCTAAGCACCGCAACCCTGAGTGACCTCATTACCAACACAGAAATATCACAGCTTCCAACTCTGCTCAGTACTGCTGTTACCATCTGAAAATTTCAATCTGTATTCAGAAGATTTCAATCAGTGACGAGATTATAGTCCAATTCCAAATTCACCAGATCCAGTCAAGCTCAAGTATTCCAGTTCCAAGTTCACTAGATCCAGTCCAGCTAAAGTATTCCAGTTCCAAATTCTCCGGATCCAGCCCAGCTCAAGTTCAAATATACTCTGTTTTCAGTTCTTTGCAAGTACTAGTCTCATTCCCTGGTCCCATCTTTCTCACTATATCAGTTACATCATTCCATGCACAAGACTTAAATACTACCATTTATATTCCTGCCCTCAGCCTCTCCCGCTGACCCCCAAGCGCAGTGTCAGACTTGGGCATGAAGGGCCCACCGGGGGAACACAGTGGTAGGGGCCCATATTTACGGGTGTTTCCAGTTTCAAGAGGAGGTGTGGCCAGCCACCACATTGATTTTCCTAACCATTAGAGAATGCATGGGCTGGGCACTTTGATAAATAAATTTAGTAAATACTGTTAAAAATAACATAAATGCACTGTAGACAATAAACCATAGTCCTGTGCAGTATTAGGCAACATATATATAATGTATAATTCAAGAACATAGTCTGGAACCTGATCTCTAGAGGAGGAGGTGGGGCCCCACAGGCAGTGGGACCCACCGGGGGTTTCCCCTGTACCCCTGTGGGCCAATCCAACCCTACCCAAGTGTCATCCTCGAAGACACAGACAAGCCCAGTTCTGACATACAGTTTCCAGAGTATTTTGTTTCCACTCAACTCTCTAAACTCTGACTAGTTTACAGTCAACTCTAACCCATTTAATGGGCGTCACATGTTTCTCAGTCATATATTCATCCTGAAAGAAGTTCTAGTACAATCAGTTAAACATTCTTACAAGATGTGACAAGCAATATCTAGTCTGAAACCAGATGACAGAGTGAGGTTACCCAATTATGATCCATACCATACCTGTCATGTACAGTGCTGGAGGATGAGGCTTTTTCTACTTGCCCTCTCTCTGTAATTGATATTCTGAGTATTGCAACTATTGGGATTAGTGGTATTCTTCCTCATGGGGTTTAATCTGGAGTTTCATGACAGCTTGCTCTCATGGAACTCCAGATATGTTTCAAGCCACCACAACTTGTCCTGATTGTTGGTAGGCAACCAGGACACCGGACAGCTACAGCACCTCTGATTGTCTAGCACTCAAAACACCAGAAGTATGGGCAGCACTGCAGCTACAGGAGATTATTAATTATTGAGGGCCTCCTGCCACTCTGAGTGGTTCCACTCCCTCTTCTAAGGCAATCATGCATGTGCCACCATGCAGGTTACAGCTTATGCTTCACTGTATGTTGCTGGTCTGTGTCCTGGATTCCTGTAATCTGTGGATACTCTGTCCATTTCTGTGGATACTCTGCCTGTCAGAATGCCTGTCTCTCAGTCATGCCTGATTCTTGCCTGACAATTGATCCTGTTATTAGTTATTGCTGCCTTTGTTTCCTATTGTTCTATCCCATAGCTCAACCTGCAAGTATATTTACCAACTGCACTGTGCTTTGCATTATCAACTGACACAGGGTCCCATTTGCTGCTGATATGACCTGACCTTGCCCTGTCTGTAAACCATATGTGCTCCAGTTCTTGTCTGTAATGTTTGTCATGCATTATTTCAGCAAATACCCCTGCTGTCTCCAGTCAATTATGTAAGCCTCTACTGGTGGAGGTTTAAGACATGGCAGCATCCTAAGTACCTGTGTGTGTGTAATACACTAAGAGAACAATGAGTGGCTGATGTAGGCAGAAGATGCTCTCTGTGCCTCTTTGGATCTTACACAATTCTGCTGGAGTTCCATAGCGATTCATGCATCTGGGACTCTTGTACCTCCATCCCAGAAAACGATTCTAGTGGTATTGTTTCAGTGGATATCTTAAATGAAGACAGTTCTGATCGGAATGATAGATACTCTAATGGCCCATTTTCTTCTGGTGACAAGAGTTTTCTTCTGACAATATTGTAAGAGCTGGGAGACTTTATCTGAAAAGGAAGATCATGAGAACGCCAGTTCATTCCTGAGAGGTGTCCATCAATTCACATATGCAGTGGCAGCTGGATGTATATAATTCACTCAACTTTGGTGACCCAGTGGTAATTCTGTGATCTCTACTGTACATTGGGGTACAGTCCCAGTTAATTATGAACACTCAGGACACATCCTATATACAGGAGAATGGAGAGGAAAATATAATTATGTTACCTTCATTACTGTTCTATACACACTTTAAATTGCTATTCTATTTAAGTTTAATTTTATTTTAATATTATAGTATGATTATAGTGAATCTGTTGTTATTGATTTAATTACATTTTGTGTTAATGTTACTCAATCAGGATACTGAGTGATTCCCAAAATATACCACTTTTTTTCTGTATCTGTAGAATGATCAGAATTTCAAGTTCTAGGTATTTAATCATCATCAATTAATGAATCTAACAATTCCATAGGAATAAATAACACAAGCCACCAATATCACTGTTGGAAGTATTGGATAAAGCTAAAAAGTACAGTAGGACACAGTCTAGAAAATCTCTATCAGAGGATCTGTTTCACCAATTCACACCCCAAAAGGTTTAGCAACATAAAGTTTTTACTTTCTAACCACATAATTTTTATGTTTATACCGCAATGGAAACATGTCTGAATGACTATGGTATGACCAATGTATGACTCTCACCACACACTGAGGATTATTCAGAGCTGCACATGAACTGCACTCAATGACAATATTCATGTAGTTGTATGATTTTTTTGCAACTGTGCATGCACAAAATATCCTGTGGTGCATGTACACAAAGTATACTGCACACAACAAGGTCTTGATGCAATCAAGATGCTCAGTATCATAAAAGTTGTGGAAAAGTGACAGGCATTTATAGGAGGTCACAGGAGGTGGCTGGAAATGCATGCAAATTATTTTCATTCATTTGGCATGTTATGGAAGTGTTGCAGGCATGTCAATGCAAGTGGCTGCATACACAGATGCACAGACACAAGCATAGGAGGCCATAGGAGAAACTGCAACTACCACAGATATGGCTGGATCAAGCTGGATCAAGCCCTCAGGGATCCCAGGGCACCCAAGAAAGGCAAAGACCCACCCCCAAGACAGACAGGCAGGCCCCACAGCACCATTGCACTCACCACAGAGCTCTGCATTGCAGCTTCACAAAGTCTATGCTGCAAAAGCGCAGCCTGAAACAGGATGCATCGGGGAGAGGGCACCACACTGCAGGGAGGAAGAGAAGATCCCAGTCCATTGCCTCACAGCAGACCTCATGCCAGGGAAAGGCGGAGACTCCAGGCTGCTGGGTAGGAGTGCAGTCAGGTCCATGCTGGTAGCTGTGCAGCAGTTCCCTCCCGCTTCCCCTCAGGCAGCACCGGTACTGAGTCAGGCAATCTCCAGCCTCTGCTGCTGTCAGGAGAGCTGCTGCTGGTGGCAGAGGCTGGAGAGGGGTGAAAGCAGCACCAGAGTAGGGGAAGAGCAGCTCTGGCCAGGGGACCCCTTAAAACATGAAGGGGGCAGGGGTACTTACCCACTGGGCCCCTCTTAATCTGGCTCTGACCATGGGCCTCATGCAAGTTTCAATGGTACAACTAGAGATCCCATATAAGGATGCATCAATCGGTATTACTGCATCTCCAGATGTTGAAAGTGGGAGTCTCAGTCCTTAAACATTAGGCCAAATTGATGTACACTAGGGAAGGCATTTTTATGACCATTTGCAGAACATTTGAGGTAGGTGACATGAACTTCATCATCAAACTCAGATTTGATAGCATGGTATCAAAAAATAAAAGTCAAAATCACAGATTCTTGCCAGTGTCCCCACACCACTTTATATTTCACTTGGACTAAAAATCACAATGTAAAAATTCCCGTTTGTGTAAGTCCTTATATTGATCACAGGTTGTCCTTAGACAACTAAAAGCTGGAAGTCTGATATTCATGGCCACCTTAAATATTGTTGCTATTTTGAAGTCGTCTGTTTTGCTTCTGTGCTTAATCTACTAGTACAGAAAAGATTGCGCACATAACAATACATTGACAGCAATGTTCTACTTTGGACAAGCTTGAGAGACTTACTAAAATACATAAGTAATTATTCTGTGTTATTTTACATCTAAAATATTCACCCACTGAAGTGAAAAATAATGGGTGATATTTTTAAATAAATGTGCAACTCTTTTGGGCTTCCCCACTTTTTTCATCAGAAATGGGAAAGAGCCTGGATGTGGGGCTGAGAGGAGCTAGCGCTCATATTACTCTGCAAGTACTAAATTACATTAAGATCTTATACATGTACAGCTTCTAGCTTGTTGCACAAGGAAATGGGTTTATGATGCTCTACTGGACTGGTCTGATATGGGTTTTTTGTTATATCTGGAAATCTCTTATTTTGTAAAAATTTGAATATCATGAGGCAAAACTATTAAATCACAGTGAATCAAAATGTGGGAGATTTATACATCTCTTTGGCCTATACCAAATAGAATAAGGAAAAAGCATCAATAAAATCTTATTTTAGTGAATAATAATATTGAAACTATTGTAGTCTGCTGTCATTTCCTTTACATTGTACACATTATTTGTGTTTGCATTGTACTGCTGTACATATTATTTATATCACATTTAGGGACCGGTTTCTGGATTCTGGATCGGAACATGTTCTTTATTATGGGAACATTGCAGACAAACTGTGGAGTAAACGGAATCCTGATATATTGTTATAAAAGTGCATCATTTGGTCTGCTAAAAACAGCAAAAAGCAAGCACAAAGCAACAGGCAGAATAGATGGGTCCATCGGTCATTTTATCACTGCGCATCCAAAGTTTCTGTGGCAGTAGTAACATTTGCTGTAACATCTTATCTTAAAGCTGCAGCTTCCAACTGTAAGATCTAATTAATTATGGGATATAAGGATTCAACATATAGAATTACATTTTTCTTACTAAAAAAAATAGGAATAATTAAAGGACAGTCAGAAATCTGTTGACACAATGTAAAATATTTTTAAAGACTACTCAATAGCATAACTGGGCAAGAGAGCTATACAGGACAATGTAGTAATATTATATGTTATCATAATGTTGTTTTCTCTTTATTTTATTAGACAGTGAGAACTGCCAGACTTGTCCTGAAGAAGAATGGCCTAATGAGTATAAAGATGAGTGTATTCCCAGAATATTAGTGTTTCTGTCATACAAGACAGACATGATAGCTATAGTTTTTCCTTCAATATCTGTCCTGTTTTTTATCTTAACCATCTTTATAATTGGAATATTTGTTTAATTCTGGGACCATCCCATAGTAAAAGCCAATAATAGAAACCTTAGCTTCATTTTACTAATCTCCCTCAAGCTGAGCCTACTCTGTGTGCATCTGTTCATCGGTCGTCCAGTGGACATCACCTGCATGCTACGCCAAATATTGTTTGGAATCATTTTCACTGTGGCCGTATCTTCAGTCCTGGCCAAGACTATCATGGTTTGCATTGCATTCAAAGCCACCAGACCTGGAAGCTGCTGGAGAAAATGTTTGGGTGCTAAATTGCCAAATTCTGTAATGTTGAGCTGCTCATCTGTTCAAGTTCTCAACAGTTCTTTTTGGTTGTCATTTTCTCCTCCCTTTGAAAAGTATGACTGGAATACCTTCCCTGGGATGATCATCATTCAGTGTAATGAGGGTTCAGTCTTTGCTGTGTATTTCATGTTGGGGTACATGGGTTTTCTGGCAGCTCTGAGCTTTGGTCTAGCTTTCATTGTGAGGACATTACCTGACATATATAATGAGGCCAAATACATCACCTTCAGCATGCTGTTGTTCTGTAGTGTTTGGGTCTGTGCCATTCCTGCCTATCTGAGCAGTAAGGGGAAACACGTGGTCACTGTGGAGATTTTTGCTATATCGGCATCAGGTATTGGAGTATTGAGCTGTATATTTTTTCCTAAATGCTACAATATTCTACTGAGACCTGAAATGAACATTAAGAGACACTTGTTAGTGAAAAGTTTTACATAAATGTCATCAATGTTTTTCAGTGTAAATTCATCCGCTATTATACAGTCTTGTGGAGAAAATGTAACACTGCTTGCACTACACAATATAAAGTGAAATACAGTATATCCTAACATTGTTTTTCTATATCCATGTTATTAAATTAACATTAGGTGTTAATTGTAAAATTGAATTATAAGATTAAATTACATGTCCTGCTGAAGTGAACAGAGGTTTGTGTTTTGGATTTTTTTGTGTGCTCACAAGATCTGATTTTCATACAGTTGAGTCCACTTGTAACTTTGTCCTGTTGCGTATGCATCGCGGCATGTATTTCCCGAGATTTGCGCGTGTGTGCGTATGCTTGCACCTACAAACGATTCATTTCAATGAGAGACCCACAGCTGCGATCAGTTGCAGCCTCCAGCGTCATAGCGCGGCATGCATCACAGTGGCCAATGGGATAAAGTTACAAGTGGACACACATGAAAGTGAAATCTGACAGTGAGCTACTCCTGATTCAGATATGGACACAGTTCTCTCAGCATCTGCGTCTATGGATAGAGTTACTGGACACAAATTCTAATGCCACAGGAGAGGTCTGAAGGCTGCAAATGCTCACAGCCAGCATCGGAGATAGGACGCAGCACTGGATCAGCATGGGAGATAGGACGCAGCATTGGATCAGCATCGGAGATAGGACGCAGCATTGGATCAGCATCGGAGATGGGACGCAGCACTGGATCAGCATCGGAGATAGGACGCAGCACTGGATCAGCATAGGAGATAGGACGCAGCGTTGGATCAGCATCGGAGATAGGACACAGCACTGGATCAACATCGGAGATAGGACGCAGCACTGGATCAACATCGGAGATAGGACGCAGCACTGGATCAGCATGGGAGATAGGACGCAGCGTTGGATCAGCATCGGAGATAGGACACAGCACTGGATCAACATCGGAGATAGGACGCAGCACTGGATCAGCATGGGAGATAGGACGCAGCACTGGATCAGCATCGGAGATAGGACGCAGCATTGGATCAGCATGGGAGATAGGACACAGCACTGGATCAGCATCGGAGATAGGACGCAGCATTGGATCAGCATGGGATATAGGACGCAGCACTGGATCAGCATCGGAGATAGGACGCAGCATTGGATCAGCATAGGAGATAGGACGCAGCGTTGGATCAGCATCGGAGATAGGACGCAGCACTGGATCAGCATCGGAGATAGGACGCAGCATTGGATCAGCATGGGAGATAGGACGCAGCACTGGATCAGCATCGGAGATAGGACGCAGCACTGGATCAGCATCGGAGATAGGACGCAGCATTGGATCAGCATCGGAGATAGGACGCAGCATTGGATCAGCATGGGAGATAGGACGCAGCATTGGATCAGCATCGGAGATAGGACGCAGCGTTGGATCAGCATCGGAGATAGGACGCAGCATTGGATCAGCATGGGAGATAGGAAGCAGCACTGGATCAGCATCGGAGATAGGACGCAGCACTGGATCAGCATGGGAGATAGGACGCAGCATTGGATCAGCATCGGAGATAGGACGCAGCATTGGATCAGCATCGGAGATAGGACGCAGCATTGGATCAGCATAGGAGATAGGAAGCAGCACTGGATCAGCATCGGAGATAGGACGCAGCACTGGATCAGCATGGGAGATAGGACGCAGCATTGGATCAGCATCGGAGATAGGACACAGCACTAGATCAGCATCGGAGATAGGACGCAGCATTGGATCAGCATCGGAGATAGGACGCAGCACTGGATCTGCAACGGAGATAGGACGCAGCATTGGATCAGCATCGGAGATAGGACGCAGCGTTGGATCAGCATCGGAGATAGGACGCAGCGTTGGATCAGCATCTGAGATAGGACGCAGCACTGGATCAGCATCGGAGATAGGACGCAGCACTGGATCAGCATCGGAGATAGGACGCAGCACTGGATCAGCATCGGAGATAGGACGCAGCATTGGATCTGCATCGGAGATAGGACGCAGCACTGGATCAGCATGGGAGATAGGACGCAGCATTGGATCAGCATGGGAGATAGGACGCAGCATTGGATCAGCATCGGAGATAGGACGCAGCACTGGATCAGCATGGGAGATAGGACGCTGCATTGGATCAGCATGGGAGATAGGACGCAGCATTGGATCAGCATGGGAGATAGGACGCAGCGTTGGATCAGCATGGGAGATAGGACACAGCGTTGGATCAGCATCGGAGATAGGACGCAGCATTGGATCAGCGTCGGAGATAGGACGCAGCATTGGATCAGCATGGGAAATAGGACGCAGCATTAGATCAGCATCGGAGATAGGACGCAGCACTGGATCAGCATGGGAGATAGGACGCAGCACTGGATCAGCATCGGAGATAGGACGCAGCATTGGATCAGCATCGGAGATAGGACGCAGCATTGGATCAGCATCGGAGATAGGACGCAGCATCGGATCAGCATCGGAGATAGGATGCAGCATTGGATCAGCATGGGAGATAGGACGCAGCATTGGATCAGCATGGGAGATAGAACGCAGCATTGAATCAGCATAGGAGATAGGACGCAGCATTGTATCAGCATGGGAGATAGGACGCAGCACTGGATCAGCATGGAAGATAGGACGCAGCATTGGATCAGCATGGGAGATAGGACGCAGCATTGGATCAGCATCGGAGATAGGACACAGCATTGGATCAGCATGGGAGATAGGACGCAGCATTGGATCAGCATCGGAGATAGGACGCAGCACTGGATCAGCATCGGAGATAGGACGCAGCATTGGATCAGCATGGGAGATAGGACGCAGCATTGGATCAGCATGGGAGATAGGACGCAGCGTTGGATCAGCATGGGAGATAGGACACAGCGTTGGATCAGCATCGGAGATAGGACACAGCATTGGATCAGCGTCGGAGATAGGACGCAGCGTTGGATCAGCATGGGAAATAGGACGCAGCACTGGAACAGCATGGGAGATAGGACGCAGCACTGGAACAGCATGGGAGATAGGACGCAGCACTGGATCAGCATCGGAGATAGGACGCAGCACTGGATCAGCATCGGAGATAGGACGCAGCACTGGATCAGCATCGGAGATAGGACGCAGCATTGGATCAGCATGGGAGATAGGACGCAGCACTGGATCAGCATGGGAGATAGGACGCAGCATTGGATCAGCATGGGAGATAGGACGCAGCATTGGATCAGCATCGGAGATAGGACGCAGCACTGGATCAGCATGGGAGATAGGACGCAGCATTGGATCAGCATGGGAGATAGGACGCAGCATTGGATCAGCATGGGAGATAGGACGCAGCGTTGGATCAGCATGGGAGATAGGACACAGCGTTGGATCAGCATCGGAGATAGGACGCAGCATTGGATCAGCGTCGGAGATAGGACGCAGCATTGGATCAGCATGGGAAATAGGACGCAGCATTAGATCAGCATCGGAGATAGGACGCAGCACTGGATCAGCATGGGAGATAGGACGCAGCACTGGATCAGCATCGGAGATAGGACGCAGCATTGGATCAGCATCGGAGATAGGACGCAGCATTGGATCAGCATCGGAGATAGGACGCAGCATCGGATCAGCATCGGAGATAGGATGCAGCATTGGATCAGCATGGGAGATAGGACGCAGCATTGGATCAGCATGGGAGATAGAACGCAGCATTGAATCAGCATAGGAGATAGGACGCAGCATTGTATCAGCATGGGAGATAGGACGCAGCACTGGATCAGCATGGGAGATAGGATGCAGCATTGGATCAGCATGGGAGATAGGACTCAGCATTGGATCAGCATCGGAGATAGGACGCAGCATTGGATCAGCATGGGAGATAGGACGCAGCACTGGATCAGCATCGGAGATAGGACGCAGCACTGGATCAGCATCGGAGATAGGACGCAGCATTGGATCAGCATCGGAGATAGGACGCAGCATTGGATCAGCATGGGAGATAGGACGCAGCATTGGATCAGCATCGGAGATAGGACGCAGCGTTGGATCAGCATCGGAGATAGGACGCAGCATTGGATCAGCATGGGAGATAGGAAGCAGCACTGGATCAGCATCGGAGATAGGACGCAGCACTGGATCAGCATGGGAGATAGGACGCAGCATTGGATCAGCATCGGAGATAGGACGCAGCATTGGATCAGCATCGGAGATAGGACGCAGCATTGGATCAGCATAGGAGATAGGAAGCAGCACTGGATCAGCATCGGAGATAGGACGCAGCACTGGATCAGCATGGGAGATAGGACGCAGCATTGGATCAGCATCGGAGATAGGACACAGCACTAGATCAGCATCGGAGATAGGACGCAGCATTGGATCAGCATCGGAGATAGGACGCAGCACTGGATCTGCAACGGAGATAGGACGCAGCATTGGATCAGCATCGGAGATAGGACGCAGCGTTGGATCAGCATCGGAGATAGGACGCAGCGTTGGATCAGCATCTGAGATAGGACGCAGCACTGGATCAGCATCGGAGATAGGACGCAGCACTGGATCAGCATCGGAGATAGGACGCAGCACTGGATCAGCATCGGAGATAGGACGCAGCATTGGATCTGCATCGGAGATAGGACGCAGCACTGGATCAGCATGGGAGATAGGACGCAGCATTGGATCAGCATGGGAGATAGGACGCAGCATTGGATCAGCATCGGAGATAGGACGCAGCACTGGATCAGCATGGGAGATAGGACGCTGCATTGGATCAGCATGGGAGATAGGACGCAGCATTGGATCAGCATGGGAGATAGGACGCAGCGTTGGATCAGCATGGGAGATAGGACACAGCGTTGGATCAGCATCGGAGATAGGACGCAGCATTGGATCAGCGTCGGAGATAGGACGCAGCATTGGATCAGCATGGGAAATAGGACGCAGCATTAGATCAGCATCGGAGATAGGACGCAGCACTGGATCAGCATGGGAGATAGGACGCAGCACTGGATCAGCATCGGAGATAGGACGCAGCATTGGATCAGCATCGGAGATAGGACGCAGCATTGGATCAGCATCGGAGATAGGACGCAGCATCGGATCAGCATCGGAGATAGGATGCAGCATTGGATCAGCATGGGAGATAGGACGCAGCATTGGATCAGCATGGGAGATAGAACGCAGCATTGAATCAGCATAGGAGATAGGACGCAGCATTGTATCAGCATGGGAGATAGGACGCAGCACTGGATCAGCATGGAAGATAGGACGCAGCATTGGATCAGCATGGGAGATAGGACGCAGCATTGGATCAGCATCGGAGATAGGACACAGCATTGGATCAGCATGGGAGATAGGACGCAGCATTGGATCAGCATCGGAGATAGGACGCAGCACTGGATCAGCATCGGAGATAGGACGCAGCATTGGATCAGCATGGGAGATAGGACGCAGCATTGGATCAGCATGGGAGATAGGACGCAGCGTTGGATCAGCATGGGAGATAGGACACAGCGTTGGATCAGCATCGGAGATAGGACACAGCATTGGATCAGCGTCGGAGATAGGACGCAGCGTTGGATCAGCATGGGAAATAGGACGCAGCACTGGAACAGCATGGGAGATAGGACGCAGCACTGGAACAGCATGGGAGATAGGACGCAGCACTGGATCAGCATCGGAGATAGGACGCAGCACTGGATCAGCATCGGAGATAGGACGCAGCACTGGATCAGCATCGGAGATAGGACGCAGCATTGGATCAGCATCGGAGATAGGACGCAGCACTGGATCAGCATGCGAGATAGGACGCAGCATTGGATCAGCATGGGAGATAGGATGCAGCATTGGATCAGCATCGGAGATAGGACGCAGCACTGGATCAGCATGGGAGATAGGACGCAGCATTGGATCAGCATGGGAGATAGGATGCAGCATTGGATCAGCATGGGAGATAGGACGCAGCGTTGGATCAGCATGGGAGATAGGACACAGCGTTGGATCAGCATCGGAGATAGGACGCAGCATTGGATCAGCGTCGGAGATAGGACGCAGCATTGGATCAGCATGGGAAATAGGACGCAGCATTAGATCAGCATCGGAGATAGGACGCAGCACTGGATCAGCATGGGAGATAGGACGCAGCACTGGATCAGCATCGGAGATAGGACGCAGCATTGGATCAGCATCGGAGATAGGACGCAGCATTGGATCAGCATCGGAGATAGGACGCAGCATCGGATCAGCATCGGAGATAGGATGCAGCATTGGATCAGCATGGGAGATAGGACGCAGCATTGGATCAGCATGGGAGATAGAACGCAGCATTGAATCAGCATAGGAGATAGGACGCAGCATTGTATCAGCATGGGAGATAGGACGCAGCACTGGATCAGCATGGGAGATAGGATGCAGCATTGGATCAGCATGGGAGATAGGACTCAGCATTGGATCAGCATCGGAGATAGGACGCAGCATTGGATCAGCATGGGAGATAGGACGCAGCATTGGATCAGCATCGGAGATAGGACGCAGCACTGGATCAGCATCGGAGATAGGACGCAGCATTGGATCAGCATGGGAGATAGGACGCAGCATTGGATCAGCATGGGAGATAGGACGCAGCGTTGGATCAGCATGGGAGATAGGACACAGCGTTGGATCAGCATCGGAGATAGGACACAGCATTGGATCAGCGTCGGAGATAGGACGCAGCGTTGGATCAGCATGGGAAATAGGACGCAGCACTGGAACAGCATGGGAGATAGGACGCAGCACTGGAACAGCATGGGAGATAGGACGCAGCACTGGATCAGCATCGGAGATAGGACGCAGCATTGGATCAGCATCGGAGATAGGACGCAGCATTGGATCAGCATCGGAGATAGGACGCAGCATCGGATCAGCATCGGAGATAGGATGCAGCACTGGATCAGCATCGGAGATAGGACACAGCACTAGATCAGCATCGGAGATAGGACGCAGCATTGGATCAGCATCGGAGATAGGACGCAGCACTGGATCTGCAACGGAGATAGGACGCAGCATTGGATCAGCATCGGAGATAGGACGCAGCGTTGGATCAGCATCGGAGATAGGACGCAGCGTTGGATCAGCATCTGAGATAGGACGCAGCACTGGATCAGCATCGGAGATAGGACGCAGCACTGGATCAGCATCGGAGATAGGACGCAGCACTGGATCAGCATCGGAGATAGGACGCAGCATTGGATCTGCATCGGAGATAGGACGCAGCACTGGATCAGCATGGGAGATAGGACGCAGCATTGGATCAGCATGGGAGATAGGACGCAGCATTGGATCAGCATCGGAGATAGGACGCAGCACTGGATCAGCATGGGAGATAGGACGCTGCATTGGATCAGCATGGGAGATAGGACGCAGCATTGGATCAGCATGGGAGATAGGACGCAGCGTTGGATCAGCATGGGAGATAGGACACAGCGTTGGATCAGCATCGGAGATAGGACGCAGCATTGGATCAGCGTCGGAGATAGGACGCAGCATTGGATCAGCATGGGAAATAGGACGCAGCATTAGATCAGCATCGGAGATAGGACGCAGCACTGGATCAGCATGGGAGATAGGACGCAGCACTGGATCAGCATCGGAGATAGGACGCAGCATTGGATCAGCATCGGAGATAGGACGCAGCATTGGATCAGCATCGGAGATAGGACGCAGCATCGGATCAGCATCGGAGATAGGATGCAGCATTGGATCAGCATGGGAGAAAGGACGCAGCATTGGATCAGCATGGGAGATAGAACGCAGCATTGAATCAGCATAGGAGATAGGACGCAGCATTGTATCAGCATGGGAGATAGGACGCAGCACTGGATCAGCATGGAAGATAGGACGCAGCATTGGATCAGCATGGGAGATAGGACGCAGCATTGGATCAGCATCGGAGATAGGACACAGCATTGGATCAGCATGGGAGATAGGACGCAGCATTGGATCAGCATCGGAGATAGGACGCAGCACTGGATCAGCATCGGAGATAGGACGCAGCATTGGATCAGCATGGGAGATAGGACGCAGCATTGGATCAGCATGGGAGATAGGACGCAGCGTTGGATCAGCATGGGAGATAGGACACAGCGTTGGATCAGCATCGGAGATAGGACACATCATTGGATCAGCGTCGGAGATAGGACGCAGCGTTGGATCAGCATGGGAAATAGGACGCAGCACTGGAACAGCATGGGAGATAGGACGCAGCACTGGAACAGCATGGGAGATAGGACGCAGCACTGGATCAGCATCGGAGATAGGACGCAGCACTGGATCAGCATCGGAGATAGGACGCAGCACTGGATCAGCATCGGAGATAGGACGCAGCATTGGATCAGCATCGGAGATAGGACGCAGCACTGGATCAGCATGGGAGATAGGACGCAGCATTGGATCAGCATGGGAGATAGGATGCAGCATTGGATCAGCATCGGAGATAGGACGCAGCACTGGATCAGCATGGGAGATAGGACGCAGCATTGGATCAGCATGGGAGATAGGACGCAGCATTGGATCAGCATGGGAGATAGGACGCAGCGTTGGATCAGCATGGGAGATAGGACACAGCGTTGGATCAGCATCGGAGATAGGACGCAGCATTGGATCAGCGTCGGAGATAGGACGCAGCATTGGATCAGCATGGGAAATAGGACGCAGCATTAGATCAGCATCGGAGATAGGACGCAGCACTGGATCAGCATGGGAGATAGGACGCAGCACTGGATCAGCATCGGAGATAGGACGCAGCATTGGATCAGCATCGGAGATAGGACGCAGCATTGGATCAGCATCGGAGATAGGACGCAGCATCGGATCAGCATCGGAGATAGGATGCAGCATTGGATCAGCATGGGAGATAGGACGCAGCATTGGATCAGCATGGGAGATAGAACGCAGCATTGAATCAGCATAGGAGATAGGACGCAGCATTGTATCAGCATGGGAGATAGGACGCAGCACTGGATCAGCATGGGAGATAGGATGCAGCATTGGATCAGCATGGGAGATAGGACTCAGCATTGGATCAGCATCGGAGATAGGACGCAGCATTGGATCAGCATGGGAGATAGGACGCAGCATTGGATCAGCATCGGAGATAGGACGCAGCACTGGATCAGCATCGGAGATAGGACGCAGCATTGGATCAGCATGGGAGATAGGACGCAGCATTGGATCAGCATGGGAGATAGGACGCAGCGTTGGATCAGCATGGGAGATAGGACACAGCGTTGGATCAGCATCGGAGATAGGACACAGCATTGGATCAGCGTCGGAGATAGGACGCAGCGTTGGATCAGCACGGGAAATAGGACGCAGCACTGGAACAGCATGGGAGATAGGACGCAGCACTGGAACAGCATGGGAGATAGGACGCAGCACTGGATCAGCATTGGAGATAGGACGCAGCATTGGATCAGCATCGGAGATAGGACGCAGCATTGGATCAGCATCGGAGATAGGACGCAGCATCGGATCAGCATCGGAGATAGGATGCAGCACTGGATCAGCATCGGAGATAGGACGCAGCACTGGATCAGCATGGGAGATAGGACGCAGCATTGGATCAGCATCGGAGATAGGATGCAGCATTGGATCAGCATCGGAGATAGGATGCAGCACTGGATCAGCATCGGAGATAGGACGCAGCATTGGATCCGCATCGGAGATAGGACGCAGCATTGGATCAGCATCGGAGATAGGACGCAGCATTGGATCAGCATCGGAGATAGGACGCAGCACTGGATCAGCATGGGAGATAGGACGCAGCACTGGATCAGCATGGGAGATAGGACGCAGCACTGGATCAGCATGGGAGATAGGACGCAGCACTGGATCAGCATCGGAGATAGGACGCAGCATTGGATCAGCATCGGAGATAGGACGCAGCATTGGATCAGCATCGGAGATAGGACGCAGCATTGGATCAGCATCGGAGATAGGACGCAGCATTGGATCAGCATCGGAGATAGGACGCAGCATTGGATCAGCATCGGAGATAGGATGCAGCATTGGATCAGCATCGGAGATAGGATGCAGCACTGGATCAGCATCGGAGATAGGACGCAGCACTGGATCAGCATCGGAGATAGGACGCAGCACTGGATCAGCATCGGAGATAGGACGCAGCACTGGATCAGCATCGGAGATAGGACGCAGCACTGGATCAGCATAGGAGATAGGACGCAGCATTGGATCAGCATGGGAGATAGGACGCAGCATTGGATCAGCATCGGAGATAGGACGCAGCACTGGATCAGCATCGGAGATAGGACGCAGCATTGGATCAGCATGGGAGATAGGACGCAGCATTGGATCAGCATGGGAGATAGGACGCAGCATTGGATCAGCATCGGAGATAGGACGCAGCATTGGATCAGCATCGGAGATAGGACGCAGCATTGGATCAGCATCGGAGATAGGACGCAGCACTGGATCAGCATCGGAGATAGGACGCAGCACTGGATCAGCATGGGAGATAGGACGCAGCATTGGATCAGCATGGGAGATAGGACGCAGCATTGGATCAGCATCGGAGATAGGACGCAGCACTGGATCAGCATCGGAGATAGGACGCAACATTGGATCAGCATGGGAGATAGGACGCAGCATTGGATCAGCATGGGAGATAGGACGCAGCGTTGGATCAGCATGGGAGATAGGACACAGCGTTGGATCAGCATCGGAGATAGGACACAGCATTGGATCAGCGTCGGAGATAGGACGCAGCGTTGGATCAGCATGGGAAATAGGACGCAGCACTGGAACAGCATGGGAGATAGGACGCAGCACTGGAACAGCATGGGAGATAGGACGCAGCATTGGATCAGCATCGGAGATAGGACGCAGCATTGGATCAGCATCGGAGATAGGACGCAGCATCGGATCAGCATCGGAGATAGGATGCAGCACTGGATCAGCATCGGAGATAGGACGCAGCACTGGATCAGCATGGGAGATAGGACGCAGCATTGGATCAGCATCGGAGATAGGATGCAGCATTGGATCAGCATCGGAGATAGGATGCAGCACTGGATCAGCATCGGAGATAGGACGCAGCATTGGATCAGCATCGGAGATAGGACGCAGCATTGGATCAGCATCGGAGATAGGACGCAGCATTGGATCAGCATCGGAGATAGGACGCAGCACTGGATCAGCATGGGAGATAGGACGCAGCACTGGATCAGCATGGGAGATAGGACGCAGCACAGGATCAGCATGGGAGATAGGACGCAGCACTGGATCAGCATCGGAGATAGGACGCAGCATTGGATCAGCATCGGAGATAGGACGCAGCACTGGATCAGCATCGGAGATAGGACGCAGCATTGGATCAGCATGGGAGATAGGACGCAGCATTGGATCAGCATGGGAGATAGGACGCAGCGTTGGATCAGCATGGGAGATAGGACACAGCGTTGGATCAGCATCGGAGATAGGATGCAGCATTGGATCAGCATGGGAGATAGGACGCAGCATTGGATCAGCATGGGAGATAGAACGCAGCATTGAATCAGCATAGGAGATAGGACGCAGCATTGGATCAGCATGGGAGATAGGACGCAGCACTGGATCAGCATCGGAGATAGGACGCAGCACTGGATCAGCATCGGAGATAGGACGCAGCATTGGATCAGCATCGGAGATAGGACGCAGCATTGGATCAGCATGGGAGATAGGACGCAGCATTGGATCAGCATCGGAGATAGGACGCAGCGTTGGATCAGCATCGGAGATAGGACGCAGCATTGGATCAGCATGGGAGATAGGAAGCAGCACTGGATCAGCATCGGAGATAGGACGCAGCATTGGATCAGCATCGGAGATAGGACGCAGCATTGGATCAGCATCGGAGATAGGACGCAGCACTGGATCAGCATGGGAGATAGGACGCAGCACTGGATCAGCATGGGAGATAGGACGCAGCACTGGATCAGCATGGGAGATAGGACGCAGCACTGGATCAGCATCGGAGATAGGACGCAGCATTGGATCAGCATCGGAGATAGGACGCAGCACTGGATCAGCATCGGAGATAGGACGCAGCATTGGATCAGCATGGGAGATAGGACGCAGTATTGGATCAGCATGGGAGATAGGACGCAGCGTTGGATCAGCATGGGAGATAGGACACAGCGTTGGATCAGCATCGGAGATAGGATGCAGCATTGGATCAGCATGGGAGATAGGACGCAGCATTGGATCAGCATGGGAGATAGAACGCAGCATTGAATCAGCATAGGAGATAGGACGCAGCATTGGATCAGCATGGGAGATAGGACGCAGCACTGGATCAGCATCGGAGATAGGACGCAGCACTGGATCAGCATCGGAGATAGGACGCAGCATTGGATCAGCATCGGAGATAGGACGCAGCATTGGATCAGCATGGGAGATAGGACGCAGCATTGGATCAGCATCGGAGATAGGACGCAGCGTTGGATCAGCATCGGAGATAGGACGCAGCATTGGATCAGCATGGGAGATAGGAAGCAGCACTGGATCAGCATCGGAGATAGGACGCAGCACTGGATCAGCATCGGAGATAGGACGCAGCATTGGATCAGCATCGGAGATAGGACGCAACATTGGATCAGCATCGGAGATAGGACGCAGCATTGGATCAGCATGGGAGATAGGAAGCAGCACTGGATCAGCATCGGAGATAGGACGCAGCACTGGATCAGCATGGGAGATAGGACGCAGCATTGGATCAGCATCGGAGATAGGACACAGCACTAGATCAGCATCGGAGATAGGACGCAGCATTGGATCAGCATCAGAGATAGGACGCAGCACTGGATCTGCAACGGAGATAGGACGCAGCATTGGATCAGCATCGGAGATAGGACGCAGCGTTGGATCAGCATCGGAGATAGGACGCAGCGTTGGATCAGCATCTGAGATAGGACGCAGCACTGGATCAGCATCGGAGATAGGACGCAGCACTGGATCAGCATCGGAGATAGGACGCAGCACTGGATCAGCATCGGAGATAGGACGCAGCATTGGATCTGCATCGGAGATAGGACGCAGCACTGGATCAGCATGGGAGATAGGACGCAGCATTGGATCAGCATGGGAGATAGGACGCAGCATTGGATCAGCATGGGAGATAGGACGCAGCACTGGATCAGCATGGGAGATAGGACGCTGCATTGGATCAGCATGGGAGATAGGACGCAGCATTGGATCAGCATGGGAGATAGGACGCAGCGTTGGATCAGCATGGGAGATAGGACACAGCGTTGGATCAGCATCGGAGATAGGACGCAGCATTGGATCAGCGTCGGAGATAGGACGCAGCATTGGATCAGCATGGGAAATAGGACGCAGCATTAGATCAGCATCGGAGATAGGACGCAGCACTGGATCAGCATGGGAGATAGGACGCAGCACTGGATCAGCATCGGAGATAGGACGCAGCATTGGATCAGCATCGGAGATAGGACGCAGCATTGGATCAGCATCGGAGATAGGACGCAGCATCGGATCAGCATCGGAGATAGGATGCAGCATTGGATCAGCATGGGAGATAGGACGCAGCATTGGATCAGCATGGGAGATAGAACGCAGCATTGAATCAGCATAGGAGATAGGACGCAGCATTGTATCAGCATGGGAGATAGGACGCAGCACTGGATCAGCATGGAAGATAGGACGCAGCATTGGATCAGCATGGGAGATAGGACGCAGCATTGGATCAGCATCGGAGATAGGACACAGCATTGGATCAGCATGGGAGATAGGACGCAGCATTGGATCAGCATCGGAGATAGGACGCAGCACTGGATCAGCATCGGAGATAGGACGCAGCATTGGATCAGCATGGGAGATAGGACGCAGCATTGGATCAGCATGGGAGATAGGACGCAGCGTTGGATCAGCATGGGAGATAGGACACAGCGTTGGATCAGCATCGGAGATAGGACACAGCATTGGATCAGCGTCGGAGATAGGACGCAGCGTTGGATCAGCATGGGAAATAGGACGCAGCACTGGAACAGCATGGGAGATAGCACGCAGCACTGGAACAGCATGGGAGATAGGACGCAGCACTGGATCAGCATCGGAGATAGGACGCAGCACTGGATCAGCATCGGAGATAGGACGCAGCACTGGATCAGCATCGGATATAGGACGCAGCATTGGATCAGCATCGGAGATAGGACGCAGCACTGGATCAGCATGGGAGATAGGACGCAGCATTGGATCAGCATGGGAGATAGGACGCAGCATTGGTTCAGCATCGGAGATAGGACGCAGCACTGGATCAGCATGGGAGATAGGACGCAGCATTGGATCAGCATGGGAGATAGGACGCAGCATTGGATCAGCATGGGAGATAGGACGCAGCGTTGGATCAGCATGGGAGATAGGACACAGCGTTGGATCAGCATCGGAGATAGGACGCAGCATTGGATCAGCGTCGGAGATAGGACGCAGCATTGGATCAGCATGGGAAATAGGACGCAGCATTAGATCAGCATCGGAGATAGGACGCAGCACTGGATCAGCATGGGAGATAGGACGCAGCACTGGATCAGCATCGGAGATAGGACGCAGCATTGGATCAGCATCGGAGATAGGACGCAGCATTGGATCAGCATCGGAGATAGGACGCAGCATCGGATCAGCATCGGAGATAGGATGCAGCATTGGATCAGCATGGGAGATAGGACGCAGCATTGGATCAGCATGGGAGATAGAACGCAGCATTGAATCAGCATAGGAGATAGGACGCAGCATTGTATCAGCATGGGAGATAGGACGCAGCACTGGATCAGCATGGGAGATAGGACGCAGCACTGGATCAGCATCGGAGATAGGACGCAGCACTGGATCAGCATCGGAGATAGGACGCAGCACTGGATCAGCATCGGAGATAGGACGCAGCATTGGATCAGCATCGGAGATAGGACGCAGCACTGGATCAGCATGGGAGATAGGACGCAGCATTGGATCAGCATGGGAGATAGGACGCAGCATTGGATCAGCATCGGAGATAGGACGCAGCACTGGATCAGCATGGGAGATAGGACGCAGCATTGGATCAGCATGGGAGATAGGACGCAGCATTGGATCAGCATGGGAGATAGGACGCAGCGTTGGATCAGCATGGGAGATAGGACACAGCGTTGGATCAGCATCGGAGATAGGACGCAGCATTGGATCAGCGTCGGAGATAGGACGCAGCATTGGATCAGCATGGGAAATAGGACGCAGCATTAGATCAGCATCGGAGATAGGACGCAGCACTGGATCAGCATGGGAGATAGGACGCAGCACTGGATCAGCATCGGAGATAGGACGCAGCATTGGATCAGCATCGGAGATAGGACGCAGCATTGGATCAGCATCGGAGATAGGACGCAGCATCGGATCAGCATCGGAGATAGGATGCAGCATTGGATCAGCATGGGAGATAGGACGCAGCATTGGATCAGCATGGGAGATAGAACGCAGCATTGAATCAGCATAGGAGATAGGACGCAGCATTGTATCAGCATGGGAGATAGGACGCAGCACTGGATCAGCATGGGAGATAGGATGCAGCATTGGATCAGCATGGGAGATAGGACTCAGCATTGGATCAGCATCGGAGATAGGACGCAGCATTGGATCAGCATGGGAGATAGGACGCAGCATTGGATCAGCATCGGAGATAGGACGCAGCACTGGATCAGCATCGGAGATAGGACGCAGCATTGGATCAGCATGGGAGATAGGACGCAGCATTGGATCAGCATGGGAGATAGGACGCAGCGTTGGATCAGCATGGGAGATAGGACACAGCGTTGGATCAGCATCGGAGATAGGACACAGCATTGGATCAGCGTCGGAGATAGGACGCAGCGTTGGATCAGCATGGGAAATAGGACGCAGCACTGGAACAGCATGGGAGATAGGACGCAGCACTGGAACAGCATGGGAGATAGGACGCAGCACTGGATCAGCATCGGAGATAGGACGCAGCATTGGATCAGCATCGGAGATAGGACGCAGCATTGGATCAGCATCGGAGATAGGACGCAGCATCGGATCAGCATCGGAGATAGGATGCAGCACTGGATCAGCATCGGAGATAGGACGCAGCACTGGATCAGCATGGGAGATAGGACGCAGCATTGGATCAGCATCGGAGATAGGATGCAGCATTGGATCAGCATCGGAGATAGGATGCAGCACTGGATCAGCATCGGAGATAGGACGCAGCATTGGATCCGCATCGGAGATAGGACGCAGCATTGGATCAGCATCGGAGATAGGACGCAGCATTGGATCAGCATCGGAGATAGGACGCAGCACTGGATCAGCATGGGAGATAGGACGCAGCACTGGATCAGCATGGGAGATAGGACGCAGCACTGGATCAGCATGGGAGATAGGACGCAGCACTGGATCAGCATCGGAGATAGGACGCAGCATTGGATCAGCATCGGAGATAGGACGCAGCATTGGATCAGCATCGGAGATAGGACGCAGCATTGGATCAGCATCGGAGATAGGACGCAGCATTGGATCAGCATCGGAGATAGGACGCAGCATTGGATCAGCATCGGAGATAGGATGCAGCATTGGATCAGCATCGGAGATAGGATGCAGCACTGGATCAGCATCGGAGATAGGACGCAGCACTGGATCAGCATCGGAGATAGGACGCAGCACTGGATCAGCATCGGAGATAGGACGCAGCACTGGATCAGCATCGGAGATAGGACGCAGCACTGGATCAGCATAGGAGATAGGACGCAGCACTGGATCAGCATCGGAGATAGGACGCAGCACTGGATCAGCATCGGAGATAGGACGCAGCACTGGATCAGCATCGGAGATAGGACGCAGCATTGGATCAGCATCGGAGATAGGACGCAGCATTGGATCAGCATCGGAGATAGGACGCAGCATTGGATCAGCATCGGAGATAGGACGCAGCATTGGATCAGCATCGGAGATAGGACGCAGCACTGGATCAGCATCGGAGATAGGACGCAGCACTGGATCAGCATGGGAGATAGGACGCAGCATTGGATCAGCATGGGAGATAGGATGCAGCATTGGATCAGCATGGGAGATAGGACGCAGCATTGGATCAGCATGGGAGATAGGACGCAGCATTGGATCAGCATCGGAGATAGGACGCAGCATTGGATCAGCATGGGAGATAGGACGCAGCGTTGGATCAGCATGGGAGATAGGACACAGCGTTGGATCAGCATCGGAGATAGGACACAGCATTGGATCAGCGTCGGAGATAGATCGCAGCGTTGGATCAGCATGGGAAATAGGACGCAGCACTGGAACAGCATGGGAGATAGGACGCAGCACTGGAACAGCATGGGAGATAGGACGCAGCACTGGATCAGCATCGGAGATAGGACGCAGCATTGGATCAGCATCGGAGATAGGACGCAGCATTGGATCAGCATCGGAGATAGGACGCAGCATCGGATCAGCATCGGAGATAGGATGCAGCACTGGATCAGCATCGGAGATAGGACGCAGCACTGGATCAGCATGGGAGATAGGACGCAGCATTGGATCAGCATCGGAGATAGGATGCAGCATTGGATCAGCATCGGAGATAGGATGCAGCACTGGATCAGCATCGGAGATAGGACGCAGCATTGGATCAGCATCGGAGATAGGACGCAGCATTGGATCAGCATCGGAGATAGGACGCAGCATTGGATCAGCATCGGAGATAGGACGCAGCACTGGATCAGCATGGGAGATAGGACGCAGCACTGGATCAGCATGGGAGATAGGACGCAGCACTGGATCAGCATGGGAGATAGGACGCAGCACTGGATCAGCATAGGAGATAGGACGCAGCACTGGATCAGCATAGGAGATAGGACGCAGCACTGGATCAGCATCGGAGATAGGACGCAGCACTGGATCAGCATAGGAGATAGGACGCAGCACTGGATCAGCATCGGAGATAGGACGCAGCACTGGATCAGCATCGGAGATAGGACGCAGCACTGGATCAGCATAGGAGATAGGACGCAGCACTGGATCAGCATCGGAGATAGGACGCAGCACTGGATCAGCATCGGAGATAGGACGCAGCACTGGATCAGCATCGGAGATAGGACGCAGCATTGGATCAGCATCGGAGATAGGACGCAGCATTGGATCAGCATCGGAGATAGGACGCAGCATTGGATCAGCATCGGAGATAGGACGCAGCATTGGATCAGCATCGGAGATAGGACGCAGCACTGGATCAGCATCGGAGATAGGACGCAGCACTGGATCAGCATGGGAGATAGGACGCAGCATTGGATCAGCATGGGAGATAGGACGCAGCACTGGATCAGCATCGGAGATAGGACGCAGCATTGGATCAGCATAGGAGATAGGATGCAGCACTGGATCAGCATCGGAGATAGGACGCAGCACTGGATCAGTATCGGAGATGGGACGCAGCACTGGATCAGCATCGGAGATAGGACGCAGCACTGGATCAGCATCGGAGATAGGACGCAGCATTGGATCAGCATGGGAGATAGGACGCAGCACTGGATCAGCATCGGAGATAGGACGCAGCACTGGATCAGCATCGGAGATAGGACGCAGCACTGGATCAGCATCGGAGATAGGACGCAGCACTGGATCAGCATGGGAGATAGGACGCAGCATTGGATCAGCATCGGAGATAGGACGCAGCATTGGATCAGCATGGGAGATAGGACGCAGCACTGGATCAGCATCGGAGATAGGACGCAGCACTGGATCAGCATCGGAGATAGGACGCAGCATTGGATCAGCATCGGAGATAGGACGCAGCATTGGATCAGCATCGGAGATAGGACGCAGCACTGGATCAGCATGGGAGATAGGACGCAGCACTGGATCAGCATGGGAGATAGGACGCAGCACTGGATCAGCATGGGAGATAGGACGCAGCACTGGATCAGCATGGGAGATAGGACGCAGCACTGGATCAGCATCGGAGATAGGACGCAGCATTGGATCAGCATCGGAGATAGGACGCAGCATTGGATCAGCATCGGAGATAGGACGCAGCATTGGATCAGCATCGGAGATAGGACGCAGCATTGGATCAGCATCGGAGATAGGATGCAGCATTGGATCAGCATCGGAGATAGGATGCAGCACTGGATCAGCATCGGAGATAGGACGCAGCACTGGATCAGCATCGGAGATAGGACGCAGCACTGGATCAGCATCGGAGATAGGACGCAGCACTGGATCAGCATCGGAGATAGGACGCAGCACTGGATCAGCATAGGAGATAGGACGCAGCACTGGATCAGCATCGGAGATAGGACGCAGCATTGGATCAGCATCGGAGATAGGACGCAGCATTGGATCAGCATCGGAGATAGGACGCAGCATTGGATCAGCATCGGAGATAGGACGCAGCATTGGATCAGCATCGGAGATAGGACGCAGCACTGGATCAGCATCGGAGATAGGACGCAGCACTGGATCAGCATGGGACATAGGACGCAGCATTGGATCAGCATGGGAGATAGGATGCAGCATTGGATCAGCATGGGAGATAGGACTCAGCATTGGATCAGCATCGGAGATAGGACGCAGCATTGGATCAGCATGGGAGATAGGACGCAGCATTGGATCAGCATCGGAGATAGGACGCAGCACTGGATCAGCATCGGAGATAGGACGCAGCATTGGATCAGCATGGGAGATAGGACGCAGCATTGGATCAGCATGGGAGATAGGACGCAGCGTTGGATCAGCATGGGAGATAGGACACAGCGTTGGATCAGCATCGGAGATAGGACACAGCATTGGATCAGCATCGGAGATAGGATGCAGCATTGGATCAGCATCGGAGATAGGATGCAGCACTGGATCAGCATCGGAGATAGGACGCAGCACTGGATCAGCATGGGAGATAGGACGCAGCACTGGATCAGCATCGGAGATAGGACGCAGCATTGGATCAGCATCGGAGATAGGACGCAGCATTGGATCAGCATCGGAGATAGGACGCAGCATTGGATCAGCATCGGAGATAGGATGCAGCATTGGATCAGCATCGGAGATAGGATGCAGCACTGGATCAGCATCGGAGATAGGACGCAGCACTGGATCAGCATCGGAGATAGGACGCAGCACTGGATCAGCATCGGAGATAGGACGCAGCACTGGATCAGCATCGGAGATAGGACGCAGCACTGGATCAGCATAGGAGATAGGACGCAGCACTGGATCAGCATCGGAGATAGGACGCAGCACTGGATCAGCATCGGAGATAGGACGCAGCACTGGATCAGCATCGGAGATAGGACGCAGCATTGGATCAGCATCGGAGATAGGACGCAGCATTGGATCAGCATCGGAGATAGGACGCAGCATTGGATCAGCATCGGAGATAGGATGCAGCACTGGATCAGCATCGGAGATAGGACGCAGCACTGGATCAGCATGGGAGATAGGACGCAGCATTGGATCAGCATCGGAGATAGGATGCAGCATTGGATCAGCATCGGAGATAGGATGCAGCACTGGATCAGCATCGGAGATAGGACGCAGCATTGGATCAGCATCGGAGATAGGAGGCAGCATTGGATCAGCATCGGAGATAGGACGCAGCATTGGATCAGCATCGGAGATAAGACGCAGCACTGGATCAGCATGGGAGATAGGACGCAGCACTGGATCAGCATGGGAGATAGGACGCAGCACTGGATCAGCATGGGAGATAGGACGCAGCACTGGATCAGCATGGGAGATAGGACGCAGCATTGGAGATAGGACGCAGCATTGGATCAGCATCGGAGATAGGACGCAGCATTGGATCAGCATCGGAGATAGGACGCAGCATTGGATCAGCATCGGAGATAGGACGCAGCATTGGATCAGCATCGGAGATAGGATGCAGCATTGGATCAGCATCGGAGATAGGATGCAGCACTGGATCAGCATCGGAGATAGGACGCAGCACTGGATCAGCATCGGAGATAGGACGCAGCACTGGATCAGCATCGGAGATAGGACGCAGCACTGGATCCTATCTCGGAGCACTGGATCAGCATGGGAGATAGGACGCAGCATTGGATCAGCATGGGAGATAGGACGCAGCGTTGGATCAGCATGGGAGATAGGACACAGCGTTGGATCAGCATCGGAGATAGGACACAGCATTGGATCAGCGTCGGAGATAGATCGCAGCACTGGATCAGCATGGGAAATAGGACGCAGCACTGGAACAGCATGGGAGATAGGACGCAGCACTGGAACAGCATGGGAGATAGGACGCAGCACTGGATCAGCATCGGAGATAGGACGCAGCATTGGATCAGCATCGGAGATAGGACGCAGCATTGGATCAGCATCGGAGATAGGACGCAGCATCGGATCAGCATCGGAGATAGGATGCAGCACTGGATCAGCATCGGAGATAGGACGCAGCACTGGATCAGCATGGGAGATAGGACGCAGCATTGGATCAGCATCGGAGATAGGATGCAGCATTGGATCAGCATCGGAGATAGGATGCAGCACTGGATCAGCATCGGAGATAGGACGCAGCATTGGATCAGCATCGGAGATAGGACGCAGCATTGGATCAGCATCGGAGATAGGACGCAGCATTGGATCAGCATCGGAGATAAGACGCAGCACTGGATCAGCATGGGAGATAGGACGCAGCACTGGATCAGCATGGGAGATAGGACGCAGCACTGGATCAGCATGGGAGATAGGACGCAGCACTGGATCAGCATGGGAGATAGGACGCAGCATCGGAGATAGGACGCAGCATTGGATCAGCATCGGAGATAGGACGCAGCATTGGATCAGCATCGGAGATAGGACGCAGCATTGGATCAGCATCGGAGATAGGACGCAGCATTGGATCAGCATCGGAGATAGGATGCAGCATTGGATCAGCATCGGAGATAGGATGCAGCACTGGATCAGCATCGGAGATAGGACGCAGCACTGGATCAGCATCGGAGATAGGACGCAGCACTGGATCAGCATCGGAGATAGGACGCAGCACTGGATCAGCATCGGAGATAGGACGCAGCACTGGATCAGCATAGGAGATAGGACGCAGCACTGGATCAGCATCGGAGATAGGACGCAGCACTGGATCAGCATCGGAGATAGGACGCAGCACTGGATCAGCATCGGAGATAGGACGCAGCATTGGATCAGCATCGGAGATAGGACGCAGCATTGGATCAGCATCGGAGATAGGACGCAGCATTGGATCAGCATCGGAGATAGGACGCAGCATTGGATCAGCATCGGAGATAGGACGCAGCACTGGATCAGCATCGGAGATAGGACGCAGCACTGGATCAGCATGGGAGATAGGACGCAGCATTGGATCAGCATGGGAGATAGGACGCAGCACTGGATCAGCATCGGAGATAGGACGCAGCATTGGATCAGCATAGGAGATAGGATGCAGCACTGGATCAGCATCGGAGATAGGACGCAGCATTGGATCAGCATCGGAGATAGGACGCAGCACTGGATCAGCATCGGAGATAGGACGCAGCATTGGATCAGCATCGGAGATAGGACACAGCATTGGATCAGCATCGGAGATAGGACGCAGCACTGGATCAGCATCGGAGATAGGACGCAGCATTGGATCAGCATGGGAGATAGGACGCAGCATTGGATCAGCATCGGAGATAGGACGCAGCATTGGATCAGCATGGGAGATAGGACGCAGCACTGGATCAGCATCGGAGATAGGACGCAGCACTGGAACAGCATGGGAGATAGGACGCAGCATTGGATCAGCATGGGAGATAGGACGCAGCACTGGATCAGCATCGGAGATAGGACGCAGCATTGGATCAGCATAGGAGATAGGATGCAGCACTGGATCAGCATCGGAGATAGGACGCAGCATTGGATCAGCATCGGAGATAGGACGCAGCACTGGATCAGCATCGGAGATAGGACGCAGCATTGGATCAGCATCGGAGATAGGACACAGCATTGGATCAGCATCGGAGATAGGACGCAGCACTGGATCAGCATCGGAGATAGGACGCAGCATTGGATCAGCATGGGAGATAGGACGCAGCATTGGATCAGCATCGGAGATAGGACGCAGCATTGGATCAGCATGGGAGATAGGACGCAGCACTGGATCAGCATCGGAGATAGGACGCAGCATTGGATCAGCATCGGAGATAGGACGCAGCACTGGATCAGCATCGGAGATAGGACGCAGCACTGGATCAGCATCGGAGATAGGACGCAGCATTGGATTAGCATCGGAGATAGGACGCAGCATTGGATCAGCATCGGAGATAGGACGCAGCACTGGATCAGCATCGGAGATAGGACGCAGCACTGGATCAGCATCGGAGATAGGACGCAGCACTGGATCAGCATCGGAGATAGGACGCAGCACTGGATCAGCATCGGAGATAGGACGCAGCATTGGATCAGCATGGGAGATAGGACGCAGCATTGGATTAGCATCGGAGATAGGACGCAGCATTGGATCAGCATCGGAGATAGGACGCAGCACTGGATCAGCATCGGAGATAGGACGCAGCACTGGATCAGCATCGGAGATAGGACGCAGCATTGGATCAGCATGGGAGATAGGACGCAGCATTGGATCAGCATCGGAGATAGGACGCAGCACTGGATCAGCATCGGAGATAGGACGCAGCATTGGATCAGCATCGGAGATAGGACGCAGCATTGGATCAGCATCGGAGATAGGACGCAGCATTGGATCAGCATCGGAGATAGGACGCAGCATTGGATCAGCATCGGAGATAGGACGCAGCACTGGATCAGCATCGGAGATAGGACGCAGCATTGGATCAGCATGGGAGATAGGACGCAGCATTGGATCAGCATCGGAGATAGGACGCAGCATTTGATCAGCATGGGAGATAGGACGCAGCACTGGATCAGCATCGGAGATAGGACGCAGCGTTGGATCAGCATGGGAGATAGGACGCAGCACTGGATCAGCATCGGAGATAGGACGCAGCGTTGGATCAGCATCGGATCACCATCACAAACATCAGTCAGTTATTTATTTGTGTAAGATGTAGGATTTATAACACAAGTTACAGTCATGACTGATCCTGAGATATTTTGAATCATCGCAATGTTTAACAAATCATTCTGGCAAAATCGCTCTTTCCTAGGAAACATTGTAATCTTTTACAAAAGGACAATACATTTACATACTTTATATTATAGTATATAAAATATATTGATTTATGGAAAGACAGAAAGTAAAAAAAAAACCAAGGAGACATTACACTGTACACTGCATTAGTATTCACAAACATGGTGACATCTGGAAATTGGGAGACAGCACTGAATGCGTGTAGCCAGTGCCGGTGTGATAAATATTCCAGGGGGCACAGTGAATTAGCTGTTGGGCTTACAGTGGTCTTGTTGTAGTGCCTCGACCTATTAATTTACAGTCTCTGGTGAACACTCACAAGAGGTTACTGCTCACACCCTCCTCAGGTGTGATCAGAAATCCATGGTAATTAGGGCTTTTACCATGGATGCCGGGAGCATGTTAACCTATAACTCTGGGAATTTAATTCTGAACCTATCAGTACCAGATACTGGATATCCTCATATTTCCCTTTATCGACGGGATGTCAATTGACCACTCCTGACAAAAGAGAGGCAAAAAAAAGCTACAAAAAGATTTTCGAATTGTTTTTGAAAAATTGGTTTATTACTTTTTTATAGTCGCCCAAATTTTCGTAGCCATAAGCACCTAAACAACAGAGCAGTGATGCTTCAAAATTTGAAAAGGGTCAATTGTCCATCCTTGCAAAACCCAGTGTTTATGTAAGCACGGACTTGTGTAATGGTTAGCAGTACTGCCTCACAGCACTGAGGTCATGGGATAAATTCCCAGCATGGCCCTATCTGTGTGAAGTTTATATATTCTCCCCATACTTGCGTGTTTCCTCCTCCCACAATCCAACTGTAGTAAGTTAGTTAACTGCAAACAAAATTAAGCCTAGTGGGAATGTGTGCGCATGTACATGTGGTAGGGAATACAGATTGTAAGCTCCACTGGGGGAGGGATTGATGTGAATGGTCAAATATTCTCTGAAAGCACTGTGGAATATGTGTGCACTATATAAATAACTGGTAATAAATAAATAACTCATAACTCTGGGAACTTAGTTTGGAACCAGTGGGATAACTTGAGTTAACCATGGGTTTACCGCAAGAGAAAGAGAAAATTGGCTAAAAAATGCTCAGTGCTATCCACTTACAGTAAGCCCAATGCTCATTGAATATACCCCCAAGACTTGTGCAGGTAATTATAGTGAGAGTTTAATAACTGCCCCCTTCCATAAAGGAACATTAGTTGTGGCTTTGACTGCAATGGAATTCTAATGGAGTTCACTTTCAAATCACTGAATTGATTAATGGTAATGTTAAAGATGGAAATAATCAGAATATTGTATGATTGAGGCAAGGAACCAATTGGATTTGTAAACAACAATTTCACAGGTCTGAATCTGGACTAAATGAAGTTTATTATTGTATGACTTAGTCATAGTTCAGGCCTTTTAATGTTCCATTGTACTGTTAGCCTTTGTGCCATTAAATAAATATAACTGTTCCTGACATATTATAATGTTAATAAAACAATGTGAGCACTGAAATATACTTAGTAATGTGAATATCTTTTTTTTTCTTGTTAATTATATATTCGGTGACCTCAAATTTTATTTGTAGATAGGCACTACTGGTAGTGTACTGTACATTTATTCATTAATTAATGTATTAATTGATTACATTCAGTATTGGAGGTTTTATTATGGCTTGAACATCTTGGGTGGAATTCAAATGTTTGAAAAGTCGGTTGGTGTCTGTTTTTTCCTGTCTATTAGATAGGAAAAAACAGAATCCCAACTGAATTTTCAAACATTTGAATCTCCCCCCTTGTGTTTTATTGTCAAAATGAAATCTAAATAACAGAATTTTTGAAGGCTTACCCTGCTACCCCTATGAAAAAGTTGTTGCTTTGGTGAAACACTTTTGGGCACACTAGTTTATCATCTTAATGGATTGCAAGTTTCAACTGAGTGACCCATAATATCCTGCTACATATCCAAACAGATGATGTCACCTGAGTGTTACATTATTGAAACTGGAAAACAAGGGGGTAATTCAGAGCTGATTGTAGATGGGCTAAAATGAGCACATCTACAATCAGATTCTCTGACATGTTGGGGGGATGCCCAGTACAGGGATAGTCCGCACCAGATGTCAAGCCCTACCCCCCAAACAGTTGCAAAAACATTGCACGGTGGCAATGCTTTCGCACCCGTCAAGTAGCTCCCTGCCTGTTCAGTCTAGCTGCGCTGGCAGGTGGCTTCCAACCATGTTTTGGGTAGCAGCAACGGTCCAGGCAAGCCTGCGTTGTCTGGACCGCGTACCCCAACTGTGTTATAACGCCATTGCCACTCCCCCTCTCATCCTGCGACCACCTCTGCCTGTCAATCAGAGGTGATTGCACCAGTGAGATGCTTTTGCATCTCACTGGGTGTGTGTGCGCCTTCAGAGTGTGATTGCCGCTGTTGCAGTGATCGCCTCTGAATTACCCCCCAAGTGTGGCAGATTTTTTATGACTTTACAGGCAAAATAGATATTTTGTGCATAATGTATTTTCAGAGGTCTGAGGGACAAAACCATCCAGGATGGGTCAAATTTGGATGAATAAAAGTGAGTGATTTCAGACTTCAATGCTAATAAAGTATTCAAGCAAATGTTATAATCAATAATGAGTAAACTTTATATTTTATGTGATTTTATGAGAAATCTGTAGACAGAATATCAGCATTTTGTCATAATGCATCAATGACAGTGATACTAAATGGCCTTACCTCCCTTGTGTTCAATGTGTTTAATGGCTTATACTGTAACAAGGTCATTTACTAACCCCTCTAATGCCCACCTTTACAATTGTACTGCTAGCTATTGATATTCAGACAAACCCAGATACGAGAGGTTTCTTCACAGGTGGTGCCGGACTTATTCCAGGAAATCACATTGTTTAGTTCATTGTTGGAGCTACAGATGGGGCTGCGCTCATCTGAGGTGGCTCCATTGCAGGTGCGTACTCCCGGCGTGACTAAGCGATCCTTTCACCTAGTCATAATGGGAGTGCACAGAGATGCTCTCCCATTCCATGAACGCACATGCCTGCCCCAATGGAAACGATCTCCCATTCTAGTGAATGGGGCACCTCTCCAACACTGGAGTGCTCATCTCCATCACAGGCGCACCCCTTTCCATCACAGGCGAGCGCTCCCTCCAAGACAGAGATGCTGTATTCGCTAGGTGCACCTGGGTGGGCGTGCCCAGGCACAGACAAAACCAATCTGTATAAAATTTAATGTATACAAACACACGTGAGGAACTTTACCTCTACATTTATTATCACATGAGAAAACTTATAGAAATAAATTTGTAATCTCATAACATTAGAAAAGTATGTGTTGGGGCTGATTCAGATGTAGACCCTAACCCCATGCAATACCAGTGAATGCACAGTTCAGGGAATCCAGATAATAGACAGTTAATAGGTAAAAGGTCCACAGGGTCAAGAGGTCCACAGAGTAAAACAATTTACAGATAAATGGATGAGAAGAGGGTTTGAATAAGGATGGCACACAGGACAGTGGGTCAATAAGAAGATGGTTGATACTGTTGGTCTCAGAGAAAAGCGACGGTACAGACAATAGTCTTACATTTATCACTGTCCACCTGATATACTATACATGTTAGGTAGCATTTAATGTGATTGTCAGTAGTGCTTATTTCACATAATTCAATATGCAACTATAGAGAAAAAGAAGTAATCTTGGTTGGGAGCACTCAAACTCGGAAACAGATGGTTATTCATTAAAACATAACTTTTATTATTGCATTCTTAATATAAAGACACAGAAAGCCCAGAAGGTTAAGGGATTAATTTAGCTATTTGAAGAAAAAGTTTTTTTCCATGAAAATATTAAAGAAATTGTGATATATTCATTGCATAAACGCACAAAATGTGTGTCAGAGGCCAGTGTAGGGTGGTTGTTTTACTGGGATGGTATAGTTAGGAACCCTCCAGGTGGTCATCCAATCAGGTACTTGCCAGGCCCAACACTGTGTTGTATCCAAGATCAGACAAGATTGGGTATATGCAGTGTGGTATGGTAGTAGGTTCACCGAAACCATCAGAAGCAGAGTGCCACTATTGCAGAGGAAAATATAGGCTTGGAAAGGAGGTAAAGTTTATAATATACCACCCTGAAGGATTAGGGTTTTTGTCACAGAAGATACTAAAAAAATATATATATGAGAATGACCATCAATCACCTATCAGTTACATAATTGACAGGGTATACAGAGGATTTAAATCATTTTGTCCTTTTTGATTCCATATTTGAATGCTATAGTACAGATGGTGTAGGTGTTAACCTCTATATCCATATGGAGGTACGAGGCATTGGTGTCTCGCTGTATTCAGGTAGCCATTTTTGATGTATGTGTAGTAGCAGTGGTATTAGTAGAAGCTAGGACTGTGGTATCCCTACCCTTATGCTGTTCTACCATTGTGCCAAGTAGTTGGTATTAGGTGGGCAATGAGAGATGGTGTGGCACCGTTATACAGCTTGAAGAAAGAAAAAAGAGATATATCCAGCATTATGGTAGGAAAGAGATTTTCCTTGATGTGAGGAACGCACAGCGCAGGGAATTTGTCTCTATACTCATCCAAAGTGTGATATTAACATCAATGGAGGACAGGGAAACATAATGAACACACATTGAGGTTTCATAACACATGATAGATACATGTACAGAGCCATACTTATAGTTATGTAAAGGAAAGTTTCCCTAGTTGTCCAATGCTTAATCACTCATACAGACGGACACATTCAGCCTTCAATATAACAATTTGTTAAGTTGAAAGTATCTGTAACAGACGTTACAATTGCTTATTTCATCAAATGGCTAGACATGACACATTACACCTTCAGTGTTCCAATGTACAGTAACTGTTTCAACTTTTGTGTTGAGAATATCTGTAACAAAATGTCACCATTAATCACTCTAACAAGTGGCTGAGAGCAAAAAAGTAAAAAAAAAAGCAGTCTGTGCTCTTTTTAAGCAAGCCGAACCAGTGCCCTAGTCTTGGTTAGCAGCTACTGCCAAGGTTCTGCCTTCTTAGGATCACCATTTTCAAATCATTATTGGAATCAGCTTTTAATGTCACATCACCATTATACTACGAGTAACGGATAGGTATTAAGCCCATTAATTTACCTTTTCGCCATTAGGCACAATTGTTGCTTTTACCGTACAATGTAGTGTAGTATGGTTCAGTGTTCATCCTCCTCCACTTGCCTTTTTTCTCTAGAAAATGCACGGTTAAGACTGGGTGACTGTGCAGGTTCATTTCCTGCCGACTCTTTCAGTCACATGTGTGCCCTGTCCATGACCGCATTCACTTCTCCCGACATACGTTTCACATGTGCTTGTACATGGGTAGCGCAGCAAATTCCATTGTGCTTGACAATTGGAGACATTTTTCTGTTTAAATTTAAAAAAAGAGACAACTGGCTACCTCCCTTCCCTTTTTTAGTTTGGTGTGTCGCTCTACCCTCTCGTAATGAGACTCCCCTCTCCTCAGCCCCATCTTTTCCCCCCGTTATATTTCTATCTATCTTATTTTCTACAATACTTCATTACGCTACTTATATAATCTTTTTGAAGGTCATGTTTTGAATTGTATAAAAACTTGATCTACCATGTAGTAGAGATGAGCGGGTTCGGTTCCTCTGAATCCGAACCCTCCCGAACTTCAGTTTTTTTTACACGGGTCCGAGCAGGCTCGGATCTTCCCGCCTTGCTCGGCTAACCCGAGCGCGCCCGAACGTCATCATCACGCTGTCGGATTCTCGCGAGGCTCGGACTCTATCGCGAGACTCGGATTCTATATAAGGAGCCGCGCGTCGCCGCCATTTTCACACGTGCATTGAGAGTCATAGGGAGAGGACGTGGCTGGCGTCCTCTCCGTTTAGAGAAGAGAGAGACACAGTATTTTGGGGAGCATTATTAGGAGGAGTACTACTATACTGTATACTACTATACTACTTGCTGAAGTGATATTTATAGATTAGACAGTGTGACTGTAAGTGTATTATCTGACTTGTGGGGGAGACACTGACAGTGGGGAGCAGTTAGAGTCTGAGAGCAGGACTCAGGAGTACATATAACGTACAGTGCACACTTTTGCTGCCAGAGTCAGTGCCACACTGCCATTGTTGTGACCACACTGACCACCAGTATAATAATATATTTTGTGATTGTCTGCTTAGGCCTCGGAGTACTAGTTGCAAGTTGCAACGTGACCTGAAGAGTACTAGTTGCAAGTTGCAACGTGACCTGAAGTGACCACCAGTTTAATAATCAATCACCACCAGTTTAATATACAATATTATATATATATATATATATATATATATATATAATTGTATATAATATATATATATATATAATATTGTATACCACCTACCCGTGGTTTTTTTTTTTTCATTCTTCTTTATACATACTACTATAGTAGCTTACTGTAGCAGTCTGCGGTGCTGTGCTGACCTGACAGTGTCCAGCAGGTCCGTCATCAGTCATTACATAATAAATATATATAGTACCTGTCCGGCTGCAGTACTAGTGATATTATATTGATTTCATCTCATTATCAATAATTTATCGTCCAGTCTAGACTCTATATTAGCAGCAGACACAGTACGTTAGTCCACGGCTGTAGCTACCTCTGTGTCGGCACTCGGCAGTCCATCCATAATTGTATACCACCTACCCGTGGTTTTTTTTTTTCTTTCTTCTTTGTACATACTACTATAGTATAGTAGCTTACTGTAGCAGTCTGCGGTGCTGCTGAGCTGACAGTGTCCAGCAGGTCCGTCATCAGTCATCATTACCTAATAAATATATTATCTACCTGTCCGGCTGCAGTACTAGTGATATTATATATACATACATATATATATTGATTTCATCTCATTATCAATCATCCAGTCTATATTAGCAGCAGACACAGTACGTTAGTCCACGGCTGTAGCTACCTCTGTGTCGGCACTCGGCAGTCCATCCATAATTGTATACCACCTACCCGTGGTTTTTTTTTTTTCTTTCTTCTTTGTACATACTACTATAGTATAGTAGCTAACTGTAGCAGTCTGCGGTGCTGCTGAGCTGACAGTGTCCAGCAGGTCCGACATCAGTCATCATTACCTAATAAATATATTATCTACCTGTCCGGCTGCAGTACTAGTGATATTATATATACATACATATATATATTGATTTCATCTCATTATCAATCATCCAGTCTATATTAGCAGCAGACACAGTACGTTAGTCCACGGCTGTAGCTACCTCTGTGTCGGCACTCGGCAGTCCATCCATAATTGTATACCACCTACCCGTGGTTTTTTTTTTTTCTTTCTTCTTTGTACATACTACTATAGTATAGTAGCTTACTGTAGCAGTCTGCGGTGCTGCTGAGCTGACAGTGTCCAGCAGGTCCGTCATCAGTCATCATTACATAATAAATATATTATCTACCTGTCCGGCTGCAGTACTAGTGATATTATATATACATACATATATATATATATATTGATTTCATCTCATTATCATCCAGTCTATATTAGCAGCAGACACAGTACGGTAGTCCACGGCTGTAGCTACCTCTGTGTCGGCACTCGGCGGTCCATCCATAATTGTATACCACCTACCCGTGGTTTTTTTTTTCTTTCTTCTTTGTACATACTACTATAGTATAGTAGCTTACTGTAGCAGTCTGCGGTGCTGCTGAGCTGACAGTGTCCAGCAGGTCCGTCATCAGTCATCATTACCTAATAAATATATTATCTACCAGTCCGGCTGCAGTACTAGTGATATTATATATACATACATATATATATATTGATTTCATCTCATTATCATCCAGTCTATATTAGCAGCAGACACAGTACGGTAGTCCACGGCTGTAGCTACCTCTGTGTCGGCACTCGGCAGTCCATCCATAAGTATACTAGTATCCATCCATCTCCATTGTTTACCTGAGGTGCCTTTTAGTTGTGCTTATTAAAATATGGAGAACAAAAATGTTGAGGTTCCAAAATTAGGGAAAGATCAAGATCCACTTCCACCTCGTGCTGAAGCTGCTGCCACTAGTCATGGCCGAGACGATGAAATGCCAGCAACGTCGTCTGCCAAGGCCGATGCCCAATGTCATAGTACAGAGCATGTCAAATCCAAAACACCAAATATCAGTAAAAAAAGGACTCCAAAACCTAAAATAAAATTGTCGGAGGAGAAGCATAAACTTGCCAATATGCCATTTACCACACGGAGTGGCAAGGAACGGCTGAGGCCCTGGCCTATGTTCATGGCTAGTGGTTCAGCTTCACATGAGGATGGAAGCACTCAGCCTCTCGCTAGAAAACTGAAAAGACTCAAGCTGGCAAAAGCACCGCAAATAACTGTGCGTTCTTCGAAATCCCAAATCCACAAGGAGAGTCCAATTGTGTCGGTTGCGATGCCTGACCTTCCCAACACTGGACGTGAAGAGCATGCGCCTTCCACCATTTGCACGCCCCCTGCAAGTGCTGGAAGGAGCACCCGCAGTCCAGTTCCTGATAGTCAGATTGAAGATGTCAGTGTTGAAGTACACCAGGATGAGGAGGATATGGGTGTTGCTGGCGCTGGGGAGGAAATTGACCAGGAGGATTCTGATGGTGAGGTGGTTTGTTTAAGTCAGGCACCCGGGGAGACACCTGTTGTCTGTGGGAGGAATATGGCCGTTGACATGCCTGGTGAAAATACCAAAAAAATCAGCTCTTCAGTGTGGAGGTATTTCAACAGAAAAGCGGACAACAGGTGTCAAGCCGTGTGTTGCCTTTGTCAAGCTGTAATAAGTAGGGGTAAGGACGTTAACCACCTCGGAACATCCTCCCTTATACGTCACCTGCAGCGCATTCATAATAAGTCAGTGACAAGTTCAAAAACTTTGGGTGACAGCGGAAGCAGTCCACTGACCAGTAAATCCCTTCCTCTTGTAACCAAGCTCACGCAAACCACCCCACCAACTCTCTCAGTGTCAATTTCCTCCTTCCCCAGGAATGCCAATAGTCCTGCAGGCCATGTCACTGGCAATTCTGACGATTCCTCTCCTGCCTGGAATTCCTCCGATGCATCCTTGCGTGTAACGCCTACTGCTGCTGGCGCTGCTGTTGTTGCTGCTGGGAGTCGATGGTCATCCCAGAGGGGAAGTCGGAAGACCACTTGTACTACTTCCAGTAAGCAATTGACTGTCCAACAGTCCTTTGCGAGGAAGATGAAATATCACAGCAGTCATCCTGCTGCAAAGCGGATAACTGAGGCCTTGACAACTATGTTGGTGTTAGACGTGCGTCCGGTATCCGCCGTTAGTTCACAGGGAACTACACAATTTCTTGAGGTAGTGTGCCCCCGTTACCAAATACCATCTAGGTTCCACTTCTCTAGGCAGGCGATACCGAAAATGTACACAGACCTCAGAAAAAGACTCACCAGTGTCCTAAAAAATGCAGCTGTACCCAATGTCCACTTAACCACGGACATGTGGACAAGTGGAGCAGGGCAGGGTCAGGACTATATGACTGTGACAGCCCACTGGGTAGATGTATGGACTCCCACCGCAAGAACAGCAGCGGCGGCACCAGTAGCAGCATCTCGCAAACTCCAACTCTTTCCTAGGCAGGCTACGCTTTGTATCACCGCTTTCCAGAATACGCACACAGCTGAAAACCTCTTACGGCAACTGAGGAAGATCATCGCGGAATGGCTTACCCCAATTGGACTCTCCTGTGGATTTGTGGCATCGGACAACGCCAGCAATATTGTGTGTGCATTAAATATGGGCAAATTCCAGCACGTCCCATGTTTTGCACATACCTTGAATTTGGTGGTGCAGAATTTAAAAAAAAACGACAGGGGCGTGCAAGAGATGCTGTCGGTGGCCAGAAGAATTGCGGGACACTTTCGGCGTACAGGCACCACGTACAGAAGACTGGAGCACCACCAAAAACTACTGAACCTGCCCAGCCATCATCTGAAGCAAGAAGTGGTAACGAGGTGGAATTCAACCCTCTATATGCTTCAGAGGTTGGAGGAGCAGCAAAAGGCCATTCAAGCCTATACAATTGAGCACGATATAGGAGGTGGAATGCACCTGTCTCAAGCGCAGTGGAGAATGATTTCAACGTTGTGCAAGGTTCTGATGCCCTTTGAACTTGCCACACGTGAAGTCAGTTCAGACACTGCCAGCCTGAGTCAGGTCATTCCCCTCATCAGGCTTTTGCAGAAGAAGCTGGAGACATTGAAGGAGGAGCTAACACGGAGCGATTCCGCTAGGCATGTGGGACTTGTGGATGGAGCCCTTAATTCGCTTAACAAGGATTCACGGGTGGTCAATCTGTTGAAATCAGAGCACTACATTTTGGCCACCGTGCTCGATCCTAGATTTAAAGCCTACCTTGGATCTCTCTTTCCGGCAGACACAAGTCTGCAGGGGTTGAAAGACCTGCTGGTGAGAAAATTGTCAAGTCAAGCGGAACGCAACCTGTCAACATCTCCTCCTTCACATTCTCCCGCAACTGGGAATTCTGAGCCCACCCGCTGGCGGTGATGCAGGGCAGTCTGGAGCGACTGCTGATGCTGACATCTGGTCCGGACTGAAGGACCTGACAACGATTACGGACATGTCGTCTACTGTCACTGCATATGATTCTCTCACCATTGAAAGAATGGTGGAGGATTATATGAGTGACCGCATCCAAGTAGGCACGTCACACAGTCCGTACTTATACTGGCAGGAAAACGAGGCAATTTGGAGGCCCTTGCACAAACTGGCTTTATTCTACCTAAGTTGCCCTCCCACAAGTGTGTACTCCAAAAGAGTGTTTAGTGCCGCCGCTCACCTTGTCAGCAATCGGCGTACGAGGTTACATCCAGAAAATGTGGAGAAGATGATGTTCATTAAAATGAATTATAATCAATTCCTCCGTGGAGACATTGACCAGCAGCAATTGCCTCTACAAAGTACACAGGGAGCTGAGATGGTGGATTCCAGTGGGGACGAATTGATAATCTGTGAGGAGGGGGATGTACACGGTGATATATCGGAGGATGATGATGAGGTGGACATCTTGCCTCTGTAGAGCCAGTTTGTGCAAGGAGAGATGAATTGCTTCTTTTTTGGTGGGGGTCCAAACCAACCCGTCATTTCAGTCACAGTCGTGTGGCAGACCCTGTCACTGAAATGATGGGTTGGTTAAAGTGTGCATGTCCTGTTTATACAACATAAGGGTGGGTGGGAGGGCCCAAGGACAATTCCATCTTGCACCTCTTTTTTCTTTAATTTTTCTTTGCGTCATGTGCTGTTTGTGGAATGTTTTTTGGAAGGGCCATCCTGCGTGACACTGCAGTGCCACTCCTAGATGGGCCCGGTGTTTGTGTCGGCCACTAGGGTCGCTTATCTTACTCACACAGCTACCTCATTGCGCCTCTTTTTTTCTTTGCGTCATGTGCTGTTTGGGGAGGGTTTTTTGGAAGGGCCATCCTGCGTGACACTGCAGTGCCACTCCTAGATGGGCCCGGTGTTTGTGTCGGCCACTAGGGTCGCTTATCTTACTCACACAGCTACCTCATTGCGCCTCTTTTTTTCTTTGCGTCATGTGCTGTTTGGGGAGGGTTTTTTGGAAGGGCCATCCTGCGTGACACTGCAGTGACACTCCTAGATGGGCACGGTGTTTGTGTCGGCCACTAGGGTCGCTTATCTTACTCACACAGCTACCTCATTGCGCCTCTTTTTTTCTTTGCGTCATGTGCTGTTTGGGGAGGGTTTTTTGGAAGGGCCATCCTGCGTGACACTGCAGTGCCACTCCTAGATGGGCCCGGTGTTTGTGTCGGCCACTAAGGTCGCTTATCTTACTCACACAGCTACCTCATTGCGCCTCTTTTTTTCTTTGCGTCATGTGCTGTTTGGGGAGGGTTTTTTGGAAGGGCCATCCTGCATGACACTGCAGTGCCACTCCTAGATGGGCCCGGTGTTTGTGTCGGCCACTAGGGTCGCTTATCTTACTCACACAGCTACCTCATTGCGCCTCTTTTTTTCTTTGCGTCATGTGCTGTTTGGGGAGTGTTTTTTGGAAGGGCCATCCTGCGTGACACTGCAGTGCCACTCCTAGATGGGCACGGTGTTTGTGTCGGCCACTAGGGTCGCTTAGCTTAGTCATCCAGCGACCTAGGTGCAAATTTTAGGACTAAAAATAATATTGTGAGGTGTGAGGTATTCAGAATAGACTGAAAATGAGTGGAAATTATGGTTTTTGAGGTTAATAATACTTTGGGATCAAAATGACCCCCAAATTCTATGATTTAAGCTGTTTTTTAGTGTTTTTTTAAAAAAACACCCGAATCCAAAACACACCCGAATCCGACAAAAAAAATTCGGTGAGGTTTTGCCAAAACGCGGTCGAACCCAAAACACGGCCGCGGAACCGAACCCAAAACCAAAACACAAAACCCGAAAAATTTCAAGTGCACATCTCTACCATGTAGTACTACAATCTCAGTGCCAATGGTTATTCCTTATCTGTGATACGCACAGATAAGGAATAACCTTTGGCACTCGGATTCATATGACCTATGATATAAGTCTCTGCGGGGATTCTTGCAGAATAAATGATGGTCATATATATCACAATGAACATTGGGGGTAATTCTGAGTTGATCGCAGCAGCAAGTTTGTTAGCAATTGGGCAAAACCATGTGCACTGCAGGGGAGGCAGATATAACATGTGCAGAGAGAGTTAGATTTGGGTGGGTTATTTTGTTTCTGTGCAGGGTAAATACTGGCTGCTTTATTTTTACACTGCAAATTAGATTGCAGATTGAACACACCACACCCAAATCTAACTCTCTCTCTGCACATGTTAAATCTGCCTATCCTGCAGAGCACATGGTTTTGCCCAACTGCTAACAAAAATCCTGCTGCGATCAATTTGGAATTACCCCCATTGTTATAACTATTATGGGACTTTTCTTATTGACTATAGAAAATATTTTCCGGCTTATTTTATATCGTAGCATGTATGCTATTAATTACACATTAATCTGTTAACATATCTTCACTGAGAAATGTATTCACAAATTGAACTCCTAAAAGTATGTTTTAATAAGACCCCATTAAAAATTTGATTTTATCAGTATATGGTATTTAAACACAATAGTCCATCTGAATTAGAGTGCTCCCAAAAAAGAGTCTTCTACTTTCCATTCTCTTCTTTTGGTATTCATTTTGATACTCTTTGACTCAAGGGAGCACCACTGATGGTAACCCTTATACACACTTAAAGGGACAGTAAATCTTTCTGTGCAGGGTATATAATGGCTGCTTTATTTTTACACTGCAATTTAGATTACAGTTTGAACAAACCCCACCCAAATCTAACTCTCTCTGCACATCTTATATCTGCCCCCCTGCAGTGCACATGGTTTTGTCCAACTGCTAACAAATTTGCTGCTGTGAAAAACTCTGAATTATGGGGGGGTTATTCTGAGTTGATCACACGTAGCAACTTTTTGCTGCTCTTGCGATCAACTAGACGCCGCATATGGGGGAGTGTATTTTAGCATAGCATGGCTGCGATCGCTTGTGCAGCCCTGTTATGATAAAAAAGTTTTGTGCAGAACAAGACTAGCCCTGCAGTTACTTACCCTGTGCGATGGATCCATCGATGATAGTCCCGGAATTGATTTCCATCAACCGCCCTCCAAACGCCTGGACACGCCTGTGTTCAGATCGCCACGCCCGTAAAACGGTGAGTATCCGCCCCGGAACGCCTCCCTGCTGTCAATCTTCTTGCAATCGCACTAGCTATCACTTTCTTCTTTCTTCTGGTCATTGCCCGGCGACGGCTGTCGCTGGGCAACGAAGCGGGTGCGCATTGCGGGTGCTGCACATGTGCATTTCTGACCCGTTCGCACCGCAGCAATGAACCCAGTATGCGAACGGGTCGGAATGACCCCTAGGGGTCCCATTGTTATATGTAAAGTAAAAAACAATACAAAAAAATACAAAAAAATAAAAAAACTAAACACTTGGGGGGTTGCCCTAGAATGGATGTCAAACATGAAGCAGATAATTACACTAGAGTTGTGTATGTCATCACAATAGTTGTGTGGTCTAGGATTTAATAGGTATTGCAGCTACATAGTCAGGCTATTGGGGATCAAATCCAATTTGAAAGCTGTTGCACTTCCCTTGCTGTGTACAGATCAGGAGATTAAGGGCGACATATACATGTACTAAGCAGTGATAAAAGTGGAGAAGTGAGCCAGTGGCAACCAATCAGTTGCTCTATATACTTTCATAGTATGCAAATTATAACTGTTACGTCAATGCTGATTGGTTGCCATGGGCAACTTCTCCACTGGCTCACTTCTCCACTTTTTTTCACTGCTTAGTACATGTCACCCACAGTCTTTGTGCTGTAGTAAGTAACCTAGTAAGTAACCCTATTTATTTGAATTTCAACAATTGTATTGACTGTTTTAGTTTGCTATTTTGTAATTAAGCATTGTATCTTTATATAAATAAAGTATTTCTTTTAATAGCCTATTTCATATACAGTATGGTCTTGGACTTTAGTCTTTGAAGAATCTTTGATAACTTAGGCTACCCTGTAACTATTATTTATATCACTAGAAGTATTGAGAGAGTGATTTCCTGAGGGCTGGTTGTGTTCCATAAACTGTGAAATAATAAAGAGATTTGGGTACCTGTGACCATTTTACCACAGTCAGTGGCAGACTACTGGGCTATAGACACACACATATGGGGGTGGGTTCTACAACGTTATACCGGCTGTCATGATCCCGGTACCCAGCATACCGGTGACGGGATTCTGACTGCTGGCATGCCAGCAGCAGGGCAAGCGCTAAAGAGGCCCTTGCAGGCTTGCTGCACTCTCCACACTGTGGGCATGGTGGTGTGCTATGCGTGCCATGCTATTTATTCTCCCTCCAGTGGTGTCGTGGACCCCCCAATTGGGAGAATATTTTTAGGTATTCCGGCTGTCATGATCCCAGCGTCAGTCTGCTGAGTGCCGGGATGCCAACAACCGGCATATCGAATGCCTCCCATGGGGGTGTATTATTTATTCAACAAAGTGATAAAATATTAATTGTACAGTATGTATAATATTAATCTCCACCACAAGAACCTCAATATCTGATTATCCACAGCCCTGAACTAGGTAGTACCAGTCAGGGGGATACAGTAATGGCTCCCAGACAGTTACCATGAAATCTATTAAAACATGAACATACTGTAATGATGCAGCTCTATAAACGACTATCACTTTCATTACTATACTGTAAAATAAGTGGTCTTTAAATAACTTTTGTTTAACAATTGCAGTAATTTAGAATAATCTGCAACCTTAGTTTAAGGCAACAGAAAGGAGCGCTGATTTTGATTAAGAAAAACTTTCTTTTAATCACGAGCTAAGTTTTTAATTTACACAGAGACATACAAAAAGCAGCATCACATATAAATATTAGTGATGAGCGCCTGAAATTTTTCGGGTTTTGTGTTTTGGTTTTGGGTTCGGGTCCGCGGCCGTGTTTTGGGTTCGACCGCGTTTTGGTAAAACCTCACCAAATTTTTTTTGTCGGATTCGGGTGTGTTTTGGATTCGGGTGTTTTTTTCAAAAAACCCTAAAAAACAGCTTAAATCATAGAATTTGGGGGTCATTTTGATCCCATATTATTATTAACCTCAAAAACCATAATTTCCACTCATTTTCAGTCTATTCTGAATACCTCACACCTCACAATATTATTTTTAGTCCTAAAATTTGCACCGAGGTCGCTGGATGACTAAGCTAAGCGACCCTAGTGGCCGACACAAACACCTGGCCCATCTAGGAGTGGCACTGCAGTGTCACGCAGGATGTCCCTTCCAAAAAACCCTCCCCAAACAGCACATGACGCAAAGAAAAAAAGAGGCGCAATGAGGTAGCTGTGTGAGTAAGATTAGCGACCCTAGTGGCCGACACAAACACCGGGCCCATTTAGGAGTGGCACTGCAGTGTCACGCAGGATGTCCCTTCCAAAAAACCCTCCCCAAACAGCACATGACGCAAAGAAAAAAAGAGGCGCAATGAGGTAGCTGTGTGAGTAAGATTAGCGACCCTAGTGGCCGACACAAACACCGGGCCCATCTAGGAGTGGCACTGCAGTGTCACGCAGGATGGCCCTTCCAAAAAACACTCCCCAAACAGCACATGACGCAAAGAAAAAAAGAGGCGCAATGAGGTAGCTGACTGTGTGAGTAAGATAAGCGACCCTAGTGGCCGACACATAAACCGGGCCCATTTAGGAGTGGCACTGCAGTGTCACGCAGGATGTCCCTTCCAAAAAACCCTCCCCAAACAGCACATGACGCAAAGAAAAAAAGAGGCGCAATGAGGTAGCTGTGTGAGTAAGATTAGCGACCGTAGTGGCCGACACAAACACCGGGCCCATTTAGGAGTGGCACTGCAGTGTCACGCAGGATGTCCCTTCCAAAAAACCCTCCCCAAACAGCACATGACGCAAAGAAAAAAAGAGGCGCAATGAGGTAGCTGTGTGAGTAAGATTAGCGACCCTAGTGGCCGACACAAACACCGGGCCCATCTAGGAGTGGCACTGCAGTGTCACGTAGGATGTCCCTTCCAAAAAACCCTCCCCAAACAGCACATGACGCAAAGAAAAAAAGAGGCGCAATGAGGTAGCTGTGTGAGTAAGATTAGCGACCGTAGTGGCCGACACAAACATCGGGCCCATTTAGGAGTGGCACTGCAGTGTCACGCAGGATGTCCCTTCCAAAAAACCCTCCCCAAACAGCACATGACGCAAAGAAAAAAAGAGGCGCAATGAGGTAGCTGTGTGAGTAAGATTAGCGACCCTAGTGGCCGACACAAACACCGGGCCCATCTAGGAGTGGCACTGCAGTGTCACGCAGGATGGCCCTTCCAAAAAACACTCCCCAAACAGCACATGACGCAATGAAAAAAAGAGGCGCAATGAGGTAGCTGTGTGAGTAAGATTAGCGACCGTAGTGGCCGACACAAACACCGGGCCCATTTAGGAGTGGCACTGCAGTGTCACGCAGGATGTCCCTTCCAAAAAACCCTCCCCAAACAGCAAATTACGCAAAGAAAAAAAGAGGCGCAATGAGGTAGCTGTGTGAGTAAGATTAGCGACCCTAGTGGCCGACACAAACACCGGGCCCATCTAGGAGTGGCACTGCAGTGTCACGTAGGATGTCCCTTCCAAAAAACCCTCCCCAAACAGCACATGACGCAAAGAAAAAAAGAGGCGCAATGAGGTAGCTGTGTGAGTAAGATTAGCGACCGTAGTGGCCGACACAAACACCGGGCCCATTTAGGAGTGGCACTGCAGTGTCACGCAGGATGTCCCTTCCAAAAAACCCTCCCCAAACAGCACATGACGCAAAGAAAAAGAAAAGAAAAAAGAGGTGCAAGATGGAATTGTCCTTGGGCCCTCCCACCCACCCTTATGTTGTATAAACAAAACAGGACATGCACACTTTAACCAACCCATCATTTCAGTGACAGGGTCTGCCACACGACTGTGACTGATATGACGGGTTGGTTTGGACCCCCCCCAAAAAAGAAGCAATTAATCTCTCCTTGCACAAACTGGCTCTACAGAGGCAAGATGTCCACCTCATCATCATCCTCCGATATATCACCGTGTACATCCCCCTCCTCACAGATTATCAATTCGTCCCCACTGGAATCCACCATCTCAGCTCCCTGTGTACTTTGTGGAGGCAATTGCTGCTGGTCAATGTCTCCGCGGAGGAATTGATTATAATTCATTTTAATGAACATCATCTTCTCCACATTTTCTGGATGTAACCTCGTACGCCGATTGCTGACAAGGTGAGCGGCGGCACTAAACACTCTTTCGGAGTACACACTTGTGGGAGGGCAACTTAGGTAGAATAAAGCCAGTTTGTGCAAGGGCCTCCAAATTGCCTCTTTTTCCTGCCAGTATAAGTATGGACTGTGTGACGTGCCTACTTGGATGCGGTCACTCATATAATCCTCCACCATTCTTTCAATGGGGAGAGAATCATATGCAGTGACAGTAGACGACATGTCCGTAATCGTTGTCAGGTCCTTCAGTCCGGACCAGATGTCAGCATCAGCAGTCGCTCCAGACTGCCCTGCATCACCGCCAGCGGGTGGGCTCGGAATTCTGAGCCTTTTCCTCGCACCCCCAGTTGCGGGAGAATGTGAAGGAGGAGATGTTGACAGGTCGCGTTCCGCTTGACTTGACAATTTTCTCACCAGCAGGTCTTTCAACCCCAGCAGACTTGTGTCTGCCGGAAAGAGAGATCCAAGGTAGGCTTTAAATCTAGGATCGAGCATGGTGGCCAAAATGTAGTGCTCTGATTTCAACAGATTGACCACCCGTGAATCCTTGTTAAGCGAATTAAGGGCTCCATCCACAAGTCCCACATGCCTAGCGGAATCGCTCCGTGTTAGCTCCTCCATCAATGTCTCCAGCTTCTTCTGCAAAAGCCTGATGAGGGGAATGACCTGACTCAGGCTGGCAGTGTCTGAACTGACTTCACGTGTGGCAAGTTCAAAGGGCATCAGAACCTTGCACAACGTTGAAATCATTCTCCACTGCGCTTGAGATAGGTGCATTCCACCTCCTATATCGTGCTCAATTGTATAGGCTTGAATGGCCTTTTGCTGCTCCTCCAACCTCTGAAGCATATAGAGGGTTGAATTCCACCTCGTTACCACTTCTTGCTTCAGATGATGGCAGGGCAGGTTCAGTAGTTTTTGGTGGTGCTCCAGTCTTCTGTACGTGGTGCCTGTACGCCGAAAGTGTCCCGCAATTCTTCTGGCCACCGACAGCATCTCTTGCACGCCCCTGTCATTTTTTAAATAATTCTGCACCACCAAATTCAAGGTATGTGCAAAACATGGGACGTGCTGGAATTTGCCCATATTTAATGCACACACAATATTGCTGGCGTTGTCCGATGCCACAAATCCACAGGAGAGTCCAATTGGGGTAAGCCATTCCGCGATGATCTTCCTCAGTTGCCGTAAGAGGTTTTCAGCTGTGTGCGTATTCTGGAAAGCGGTGATACAAAGCGTAGCCTGCCTAGGAAAGAGTTGGCGTTTGCGAGATGCTGCTACTGGTGCCGCCGCTGCTGTTCTTGCGGCGGGAGTCCATACATCTACCCAGTGGGCTGTCACAGTCATATAGTCCTGACCCTGCCCTGCTCCACTTGTCCACATGTCCGTGGTTAAGTGGACATTGGGTACAGCTGCATTTTTTAGGACACTGGTGACTCTTTTTCTGAGGTCTGTGTACATTTTCGGTATCGCCTGCCTAGAGAAATGGAACCTAGATGGTATTTGGTACCGGGGACACAGTACCTCCAACAAGTCTCTAGTTGGCTCTGCAGTAATGATGGATACCGGAACCACGTTTCTCACCACCCAGGATGCCAAGGCCTCAGTTATCCGCTTTGCAGTAGGATGACTGCTGTGATATTTCATCTTCCTCGCAAAGGACTGTTGGACAGTCAATTGCTTGGTGGAAGTAGTAAAAGTGGTCTTACGACTTCCCCTCTGGGATGACCATCGACTCCCAGCAGCAACAACAGCAGCGCCAGCAGCAGTAGGCGTTACACGCAAGGATGCATCGGAGGAATCCCAGGCAGGAGAGGAATCATCAGAATTGCCAGTGACATGGCCTGCAGGACTATTGGCATTCCTGGGGAAGGAGGAAATTGACACTGAGGGAGTTGGTGGGGTGGTTTGCGTGAGCTTGGTTACAAGAGGAAGGGATTTACTGGTCAGTGGACTGCTTCCGCTGTCACCCAAAGTTTTTGAACTTGTCACTGACTTATTATGAATGCGCTGCAGGTGACGTATAAGGGAGGATGTTCCGAGGTGGTTAACGTCCTTACCCCTACTTATTACAGCTTGACAAAGGGAACACACGGCTTGACACCTGTTGTCCGCATTTCTGTTGAAATACCTCCACACCGAAGAGCTGATTTTTTTGGTATTTTCACCAGGCATGTCAACGGCCATATTCCTCCCACGGACAACAGGTGTCTCCCCTGATGCCTGACTTAAACAAACCACCTCACCATCAGAATCCTCCTGGTCAATTTCCTCCCCAGCGCCAGCAACACCCATATCCTCCTCATCCTGGTGTACTTCAACACTGACATCTTCAATCTGACTATCAGGAACTGGACTGCGGGTGCTCCTTCCAGCACTTGCAGGGGGCGTGCAAATGGTGGAAGGCGCATGCTCTTCACGTCCAGTGTTGGGAAGGTCAGGCATCGCAACCGACACAATTGGACTCTCCTTGTGGATTTGGGATTTCGAAGAACGCACAGTTCTTTGCGGTGCTACTGCTTTTGCCAGCTTGAGTCTTTTCATTTTTCTAGCGAGAGGCTGAGTGCCTCCATCCTCATGTGAAGCTGAACCACTAGCCATGAACATAGGCCAGGGCCTCAGCCGTTCCTTGCCACTCCGTGTGGTAAATGGCATATTGGCAAGTTTACGCTTCTCCTCCGACAATTTTATTTTAGGTTTTGGAGTCCTTTTTTTACTGATATTTGGTGTTTTGGATTTGACATGCTCTGTACTATGACATTGGGCATCGGCCTTGGCAGACGACGTTGCTGGCATTTCATCGTCTTGGCCATGACTAGTGGCAGCAGCTTCAGCACGAGGTGGAAGTGGATCTTGATCTTTCCCTAATTTTGGAACCTCAACATTTTTGTTCTCCATATTTTAATAGGCACAACTAAAAGGCACCTCAGGTAAACAATGGAGATGGATGGATACTAGTATACAATTATGGACGGACTGCCGAGTGCCGACACAGAGGTAGCTACAGCCGTGAACTACCGTACTGTACTGTGTCTGCTGCTAATATAGACTGGTTGATAAAGAGATGTAGTAGTATGTATGTATAAAGAAGAAAGAAAAAAAAACCTCGGGTAGGTGGTATACAATTATGGACGGACTGCCGAGTGCCGACACAGAGGTAGCTACAGCCGTGGACTACCGTACTGTACTGTGTCTGCTGCTAATATAGACTGGTTGATAAAGAGATGTAGTAGTATGTATGTATAAAGAAGAAAGAAAAAAAAACCTCGGGTAGGTGGTATACAATTATGGACGGACTGCCGAGTGCCGACACAGAGGTAGCTACAGCCGTGGACTACCGTACTGTACTGTGTCTGCTGCTAATATAGACTGGTTGATAAAGAGATGTAGTAGTATGTATGTATAAAGAAGAAAGAAAAAAAAACCTCGGGTAGGTGGTATACAATTATGGACGGACTGCCGAGTGCCGACACAGAGGTAGCTACAGCCGTGAACTACCGTACTGTACTGTGTCTGCTGCTAATATAGACTGGTTGATAAAGAGATGTAGTAGTATGTACGTATAAAGAAGAAAGAAAAAAAAACCACGGGTAGGTGGTATACAATTATGGACGGACTGCCGAGTGCCGACACAGAGGTAGCTACAGCCGTGAACTACCGTACTGTACTGTGTCTGCTGCTAATATAGACTGGTTGATAAAGAGATGTAGTAGTATGTATGTATAAAGAAGAAAGAAAAAAAAACCACGGGTAGGTGGTATACAATTATGGACGGACTGCCGAGTGCCGACACAGAGGTAGCTACAGCCGTGAACTACCGTACTGTACTGTGTCTGCTGCTAATATAGACTGGTTGATAAAGAGATGTAGTAGTATGTATGTATAAAGAAGAAAGAAAAAAAAACCACGGGTAGGTGGTATACAATTATGGACGGACTGCCGAGTGCCGACACAGAGGTAGCTACAGCCGTGAACTACCGTACTGTACTGTGTCTGCTGCTAATATAGACTGGTTGATAAAGAGATGTAGTAGTATGTATGTATAAAGAAGAAAGAAAAAAAACCACGGGTAGGTGGTATACAATTATGGACGGACTGCCGAGTGCCGACACAGAGGTAGCTACAGCCGTTGACTACCGTACTGTACTGTGTCTGCTGCTAATATAGACTGGTTGATAAAGGGATGTAGTAGTATGTATGTATAAAGAAGAAATAAAAAAAACCTCGGGTAGGTGGTATACAATTATGGACGGACTGCCGAGTGCTGACACAGAGGTAGCTACAGCCGTGAACTACCGTACTGTACTGTGTCTGCTGCTAATATAGACTGGTTGATAAAGAGATGTAGTAGTATGTATGTATAAAGAAGAAAGAAAAAAAAACCACGGGTAGGTGGTATACAATTATGGACGGACTGCCGAGTGCCGACACAGAGGTAGCTACAGCCGTGGACTTCCGTACTGTACTGTGTCTGCTGCTAATATAGACTGGTTGATAAAGAGATGTAGTAGTATGTATGTATAAAGAAGAAAGAAAAAAAAAACCTCGGGTAGGTGGTATACAATTATGGACGGACTGCCGAGTGCCGACACAGAGGTAGCTACAGCCGTGAACTACCGTACTGTACTGTGTCTGCTGCTAATATAGACTGGTTGATAAAGAGATGTAGTAGTATGTATGTATAAAGATGAAAGAAAAAAAAACACGGGTAGGTGGTATACAATTATGGACGGACTGCCGAGTGCCGACACAGAGGTAGCTACAGCCGTGGACTACCGTACTGTACTGTGTCTGCTGCTAATATAGACTGGTTGATAAAGAGATGTAGTAGTATGTATGTATAAAGAAGAAAGAAAAAAAAACCACGGGTAGGTGGTATACAATTATGGACGGACTGCCGAGTGCCGACACAGAGGTAGCTACAGCCGTGAACTACCGTACTGTACTGTGTCTGCTGCTAATATAGACTGGTTGATAAAGAGATGTAGTAGTATGTATGTATAAAGAAGAAAGAAAAAAAAACCACGGGTAGGTGGTATACAATTATGGACGGACTGCCGAGTGCCGACACAGAGGTAGCTACAGCCGTGGACTACCGTACTGTACTGTGTCTGCTGCTAATATAGACTGGTTGATAAAGAGATGTAGTAGTATGTATGTATAAAGAAGAAAGAAAAAAAAACCACGGGTAGGTGGTATACAATTATGGATGGACTGCCGAGTGCCGACACAGAGGTAGCTACAGCCGTGAACTACCGTACTGTGTCTGCTGCGACTGGATGATAAATAATGATATAAAAAATATATATATATCACTACTGCAGCCGGACAGGTATATATTATATAATGACGGACCTGCTGGACACTGTCTGTCAGCAGAATGAGTTTTTTATAGAATAAAAAAAAACCCACCACACAAGTGAAGTCACACGACGAGTGTTTAACTTTTTCAGGCAATCACAATATAGTATACTACTAACTATACTGGTGGTCAGTGTGGTCAGGTCACTGGTCAGTCACACTGGCAGTGGCACTCCTGCAGCAAAAGTGTGCACTGTTTAATTTTAATATAATATGTACTCCTGGCTCCTGCTATAACCTATTACTGGCACTGCAGTGCTCCCCAGTCTCCCCCACAATTATAAGCTGTGTGAGCTGAGCACAGTCAGATATATATACATAGATGATGCAGCACACTGGGCTGAGCAGTGCACACAGATATGGTATGTGACTGAGTCACTGTGTGTATCGTTTTTTTCAGGCAGAGAACGGATATATTAAATAAAACTGCACTGTCTGGTGGTCACTGTGGTCAGTCACTAGTAAACTCTGCACTCTCTACACTTCTACAGTACTCCTAAGCTCCAGTAAATCAGGTCAATCTCTCTCTCTCTCTCTCTCTCTTCTAATCTAAATGGAGAGGACGCCAGCCACGTCCTCTCCCTATCAATCTCAATGCACGTGTGAAAATGGCGGCGACGCGCGGCTCCTTATATAGAATCCGAGTCTCGCGAGAATCCGACAGCGTCATGATGACGTTCGGGCGCGCTCGGGTTAACCGAGCAAGGCGGGAGGATCCGAGTCTGCTCGGACCCGTGAAAAAAAACATGAAGTTCGGGCGGGTTCGGATTCAGAGAAACCGAACCCGCTCATCTCTAATAAATATAGCAGTAAAAAGTCACATGCGGTGATCATACCAAGAAATTTTGGTATAGCTTATTAGTTACAAAGCTGATCCTTTATAAATAATTTGGTTATGCAGATTTTGAGACAATACGTCTGATGAATATTCCAAAGCACAGTCAGTTTTATAAATGGGATCCCAAATATGTTAATGAAGTCATAAGGCGGGTACGCTATGCTACTACCCCTAGCCAAAGAGTTTGATCTCAACAACGAGAGTAGTGAAGGCGTCACTAAATTCCATCACCAGTGTGCAAGTTGCTGTAGGTTGGAATCTCTATGTTCACAAAATCGGCCATGGCATTAGACACAGACCAGTCTTTTGCTGCAGCTACAGAATGATGTACAGTAGAATCATGCTCACCATGCAGTATTTCAGCATACAAACATGTCCTCATAGATCTTTGATGCAGATGCACCAAACAGCCTTTTTGAGAGTGCAGGGTCCTGTGAGACTGTGTTGGCCAGTAGCGTATTTTATGCATTTAAAAAAAATGTTTTTTTGCTGAAAATGCATCTTAGTCACAACTCCCAGGAGACTGTGCTGATTAATTTGATGTTCTGTACTTGTATATCTGAGTCTCTTAATCTGTATATGAAGTGCTATGATGCAGCAACTGTGGCTTTTTTTCATGCTGAGATTCATTGTGCTTCATATACAGACTCAGTCAATTAATCGGCACAGTCTCCGGGCGATCAATCCTAGGGAAGTTGCATGAGATCTGTCAGCTCACATGTTCCAGGCAGCAACCACTGCATGGCTTAATGAGGCTAGGTGTATGAGGATACATCTATATATGTGTACCTGAAATGTGAAAACTTTAAATTTGCCATTTCCTTAAACATTGTCCCTATATGTATTGATTTTAACCATTACCATGTACCACAGATTGCATTTTCTGATATTACTCCATGGTATCATCTCCAGGACTATAAGATCTTTCACTCTCCCTGCATCTCACTACTCTGTGAACATTTCCTCCGCCATAATCCATTACTCTCTTATTGACATTTATGAGCTTTTTTCTTATCTGTACACATTGACAGTAACATGTTTATCCTGTCACCATAACCAACGTTCACACACATCCTGGAGCTATATTTATCTCTCTTTCATTTTGCTTGTATTTTTTGGTGGAAAATTTGCAAATTCTGGCCTCACCCACTTGCCCCACTAGCAAAAAGCTGCTTCACACGGTTATATAAATCTATCTAGCCTCATAAACATCTTGTCTTCCATCACCCTCTGAATCACTAAAATTTGGCTTATGTAATGCTCACTCTGTAAAACATGAACATGCCCCATGACCAGTTTATCTCAAGCAACCTCAAGCTTCTGACAATGACAGAAACATGGCTCACATGTCTTCCCTGCAGCACTTTCACATGGTGAACTTAATTTCACAGACACCTCCAGGCCAGGTAGCAGTAAAGAAGATGGGTTGACATATTACTTTCCACATACACAATCCCACATTCTCACATACAGTTCTGCAACATGTTCCATTACTCATATTTTCAATACTTGTAGTACAGTCTATTAGGATTTTCACTCCATTGTCTGCATGTTGTTGCTTTCTATTGTCACTTGGGCCACACCAACATCATGAACATTTTTAGCCTGGATCCCTAACCTTTGAAATCCCCACCATCATCATTGATGATTTAAATATCCCTATTGATAGTCAGCAATCTCCTTGTGCTTCCAAATTCCTCTCTCTTAATTGCTTTTTCAGCCTCTCCTAATGGACTGACTCCTCTACTCATAAGGATGGCCATTGCCATGACTTTGCATTCACCAGACTTTACTCAGTTCTTTATTCACTAACACTCCTATCCCACTCTTGGATCAGAACCTTATCCCCTCCTTGCTCTCCTTCATCACTTCAAACTCTGTGTTACTGAAGTTCACAAGCCTCCTCAAATATTAACACTATTCAGTTTCAACAACTTTGCTCATCTCTGCAATAACTCTTACTGATTTCTACATTCACTTCTCCTGAGACTGCAATATCACAGCATAGCCAAATGGTAGAAATAGCTCTAGATGAAGTAGCACCAGCTACCCATCACACTCCACATAGACATACTGTAGATTTCAACTGTGGCATTTTAAGTTAACAAGAAACCTACACAAGCTGTCACATTGTCACATAAAGTAGATTGTTAGTAGTGTATAGTAGAGATGAGCGGGTTCGGTTCCTCGGAATCCGAACCCGCCCGAACTTCAGCTTTTTTTACACGGATCCGAGCGACTCGGATCTTCCCGCCTTGCTCGGTTAACCCGAGCGCGCCCGAACGTCATCATGACGCTGTCGGATTCTCGCGAGGCTCGGATTCTATCGCGAGACTCGGATTCTATATAAGGAGCCGCGCGTCGCCGCCATTTTCACACGTGCATTGAGATTGATAGGGAGAGGACGTGGCTGGCGTCCTCTCCATTTAGATTATAAGAGAGAGAGATTTACTGGAGCTTAGGACTAGGAGGAGTACTGTAGAAGTGTAGAGAGTGCAGAGAGTTTACTAGTGAGTGACCACCAGACAGTGCAGTTTATTTAATATATCCGTTCTCAGCCTGAAAAAAGCGATACACACAGTGACTCAGTCACATACCATATCTGTGTGCACTGCTCAGGCTCAGCCCAGTGTGCTGCATCATCTATATATATTATATATCTGTCTGACTGCTCAGCTCACACAGCTTATAATTGTGGGGGAGACTGGGGAGCACTGCAGTGCCAGTTATAGGTTATAGCAGAAGCCAGGAGTACATAATATTATATTAAAATTAAACAGTGCACACTTTTGCTGCAGGAGTGCCACTGCCAGTGTGACTGACCAGTGACCTGACCACACTGACCACCAGTATAGTTAGTAGTATACTTATATTGTGATTGCCTGAAAAAGTTAAACACTCGTCGTGTGACTTCACTTGTGTGTTGTTTTTTTTTTTATTCTATAAAAATAAAACTCATTCTGCTGACAGACAGTGTCCAGCAGGTCCGTCATTATATAATATATAATATATACCTGTCCGGCTGCAGTAGTGATATATATATTTTTTTTATATCATTTATCATCCAGTCGCAGCAGACACAGTACGGTAGTTCACGGCTGTGGCTACCTCTGTGTCTGCACTCGGCAGGCAGTCCGTCCATAATTGTATACCACCTAACCGTGGTTTTTTTTTCTTCTTTATACATACATACTACTACGACATCTCTTTATCAACCAGTCTATATTAGCAGCAGACACAGTACAGTACGGTAGTTCACGGCTGTGGCTACCTCTGTGTCTGCACTCGGCAGGCAGTCCGTCCATAATTGTATACCACCTAACCGTGGTTTTTTTTTCTTTCTTCTTTATACATACATAGTTACATAGACATCTCTTTATCAACCAGTCTATATTAGCAGCAGACACAGTACAGTACGGTAGTTCACGGCTGTTGCTACCTCTGTGTCTGCACTCGGCAGGCAGTCCATAATTGTATACTAGTATCCATCTCCATTGTTTACCTGAGGTGCCTTTTAGTTGTGCCTATTAAAATATGGAGAACAAAAATGTTGAGGTTCCAAAATTAGGGAAAGATCAAGATCCACTTCCACCTCGTGCTGAAGCTGCTGCCACTAGTCATGGCCAAGACGATGAAATGCCAGCAACGTCGTCTGCCAAGGCCGATGCCCAATGTCATAGTACAGAGCATGTCAAATCCAAAACACCAAATATCAGTAAAAAAAGGACTCCAAAACCTAAAATAAAATTGTCGGAGGAGAAGCGTAAACTTGCCAATATGCCATTTACCACACGGAGTGGCAAGGAACGGCTGAGGCCCTGGCCTATGTTCATGGCTAGTGGTTCAGCTTCACATGAGGATGGAGGCACTCAGCCTCTCGCTAGAAAAATGAAAAGACTCAAGCTGGCAAAAGCAGTAGCACCGCAAAGAACTGTGCGTTCTTCGAAATCCCAAATCCACAAGGAGAGTCCAATTGTGTCGGTTGCGATGCCTGACCTTCCCAACACTGGACGTGAAGAGCATGCGCCTTCCACCATTTGCACGCCCCCTGCAAGTGCTGGAAGGAGCACCCGCAGTCCAGTTCCTGATAGTCAGATTGAAGATGTCAGTGTTGAAGTACACCAGGATGAGGAGGATATGGGTGTTGCTGGCGCTGGGGAGGAAATTGACCAGGAGGATTCTGATGGTGAGGTGGTTTGTTTAAGTCAGGCATCAGGGGAGACACCTGTTGTCCGTGGGAGGAATATGGCCGTTGACATGCCTGGTGAAAATACCAAAAAAATCAGCTCTTCGGTGTGGAGGTATTTCAACAGAAAAGCGGACAACAGGTGTCAAGCCGTGTGTTGCCTTTGTCAAGCTGTAATAAGTAGGGGTAAGGACGTTAACCACCTCGGAACATCCTCCCTTATACGTCACCTGCAGCGCATTCATAATAAGTCAGTGACAAGTTCAAAAACTTTGGGTGACAGCGGAAGCAGTCCACTGACCAGTAAATCCCTTCCTCTTGTAACCAAGCTCACGCAAACCACCCCACCAACTCCCTCAGTGTCAATTTCCTCCTTCCCCAGGAATGCCAATAGTCCTGCAGGCCATGTCACTGGCAATTCTGACGATTCCTCTCCTGCCTGGGATTCCTCCGATGCATCCTTGCGTGTAACGCCTACTGCTGCTGGCGCTGCTGTTGTTGCTGCTGGGAGTCGATGGTCATCCCAGAGGGGAAGTCGTAAGACCACTTTTACTACTTCCACCAAGCAATTGACTGTCCAACAGTCCTTTGCGAGGAAGATGAAATATCACAGCAGTCATCCTACTGCAAAGCGGATAACTGAGGCCTTGGCATCCTGGGTGGTGAGAAACGTGGTTCCGGTATCCATCATTACTGCAGAGCCAACTAGAGACTTGTTGGAGGTACTGTGTCCCCGGTACCAAATACCATCTAGGTTCCATTTCTCTAGGCAGGCGATACCGAAAATGTACACAGACCTCAGAAAAAGAGTCACCAGTGTCCTAAAAAATGCAGCTGTACCCAATGTCCACTTAACCACGGACATGTGGACAAGTGGAGCAGGGCAGGGTCAGGACTATATGACTGTGACAGCCCACTGGGTAGATGTATGGACTCCCGCCGCAAGAACAGCAGCGGCGGCACCAGTAGCAGCATCTCGCAAACGCCAACTCTTTCCTAGGCAGGCTACGCTTTGTATCACCGCTTTCCAGAATACGCACACAGCTGAAAACCTCTTACGGCAACTGAGGAAGATCATCGCGGAATGGCTTACCCCAATTGGACTCTCCTGTGGATTTGTGGCATCGGACAACGCCAGCAATATTGTGTGTGCATTAAATATGGGCAAATTCCAGCACGTCCCATGTTTTGCACATACCTTGAATTTGGTGGTGCAGAATTTTTTAAAAAACGACAGGGGCGTGCAAGAGATGCTGTCGGTGGCCAGAAGAATTGCGGGACACTTTCGGCGTACAGGCACCACGTACAGAAGACTGGAGCACCACCAAAAACTACTGAACCTGCCCTGCCATCATCTGAAGCAAGAAGTGGTAACGAGGTGGAATTCAACCCTCTATATGCTTCAGAGGTTGGAGGAGCAGCAAAAGGCCATTCAAGCATATACAATTGAGCACGATATAGTAGGTGGAATGCACCTGTCTCAAGCGCAGTGGAGAATGATTTCAACGTTGTGCAAGGTTCTGATGCCCTTTGAACTTGCCACACGTGAAGTCAGTTCAGACACTGCCAGCCTGAGTCAGGTCATTCCCCTCATCAGGCTTTTGCAGAAGAAGCTGGAGACATTGAAGGAGGAGCTAACACGGAGCGATTCCGCTAGGCATGTGGGACTTGTGGATGGAGCCCTTAATTCGCTTAACAAGGATTCACGGGTGGTCAATCTGTTGAAATCAGAGCACTACATTTTGGCCACCGTGCTCGATCCTAGATTTAAAGCCTACCTTGGATCTCTCTTTCCGGCAGACACAAGTCTGCTGGGGTTGAAAGACCTGCTGGTGACAAAATTGTCAAGTCAAGCGGAACGCGACCTGTCAACATCTCCTCCTTCACATTCTCCAGCAACTGGGGGTGCGAGGAAAAGGCTCAGAATTCCGAGCCCACCCGCTGGCGGTGATGCAGGGCAGTCTGGAGCGACTGCTGATGCTGACATCTGGTCCGGACTGAAGGACCTGACAACGATTACGGACATGTCGTCTAATGTCACTGCATATGATTCTCTCAACATTGATAGAATGGTGGAGGATTATATGAGTGACCGCATCCAAGTAGGCACGTCACACAGTCCGTACTTATACTGGCAGGAAAAAGAGGCAATTTGGAGGCCCTTGCACAAACTGGCTTTATTCTACCTAAGTTGCCCTCCCACAAGTGTGTACTCCGAAAGAGTGTTTAGTGCCGCCGCTCACCTTGTCAGCAATCGGCGTACGAGGTTACATCCAGAAAATGTGGAGAAGATGATGTTCATTAAAATGAATTATAATCAATTCCTCCGCGGAGACATTGACCAGCAGCAATTGCCTCCACAAAGTACACAGGGAGCTGAGATGGTGGATTCCAGTGGGGACGAATTGATAATCTGTGAGGAGGGGGATGTACACGGTGATATATCGGAGGGTGATGATGAGGTGGACATCTTGCCTCTGTAGAGCCAGTTTGTGCAAGGAGAGATTAATTGCTTCTTTTTTGGGGGGGGGTCCAAACCAACCCGTCATATCAGTCACAGTCGTGTGGCAGACCCTGTCACTGAAATGATGGGTTGGTTAAAGTGTGCATGTCCTGTTTTGTTTATACAACATAAGGGTGGGTGGGAGGGCCCAAGGACAATTCCATCTTGCACCTCTTTTTTCTTTTCTTTTTCTTTGCATCATGTGCTGATTGGGGAGGGTTTTTTGGAAGGGACATCCTGCGTGACACTGCAGTGCCACTCCTAAATGGGCCCGGTGTTTGTGTCGGCCACTAGGGTCGCTAATCTTACTCACACAGTCAGCTACCTCATTGCGCCTCTTTTTTTCTTTGCGTCATGTGCTGTTTGGGGAGGGTTTTTTGGAAGGGACATCCTGCGTGACACTGCAGTGCCACTCCTAGATGGGCCCGGTGTTTGTGTCGGCCACTAGGGTCGCTAATCTTACTCACACAGCTACCTCATTGCGCCTCTTTTTTTCTTTGCGTCATGTGCTGTTTGGGGAGTGTTTTTTGGAAGGGCCATCCTGCGTGACACTGCAGTGCCACTCCTAGATGGGCCCGGTGTTTGTGTCGGCCACTAGGGTCGCTAATCTTACTCACACAGCTACCTCATTGCGCCTCTTTTTTTCTTTGCGTCATGTGCTGTTTGGGGAGGGTTTTTTGGAAGGGACATCCTGCGTGACACTGCAGTGCCACTCCTAGATGGGCCCGGTGTTTGTGTCGGCCACTAGGGTCGCTAATCTTACTCACACAGCTACCTCATTGCGCCTCTTTTTTTCTTTGCGTCATGTGCTGTTTGGGGAGGGTTTTTTGGAAGGGACATCCTGCGTGACACTGCAGTGCCACTCCTAGATGGGCCCGGTGTTTGTGTCGGCCACTAGGGTCGCTTATCTTACTCACACAGCGACCTCGGTGCAAATTTTAGGACTAAAAATAATATTGTGAGGTGTGAGGTATTCAGAATAGACTGAAAATGAGTGTAAATTATGGTTTTTGAGGTTAATAATACTTTGGGAACAAAATGACCCCCAAATTCTATGATTTAAGCTGTTTTTTAGTGTTTTTTGAAAAAAATACCCGAATCCAAAACACACCCGAATCCGACAAAAAAAATTCGGTGAGGTTTTGCCAAAACGCGTTCGAACCCAAAACACGGCCGCGGAACCGAACCCAAAACAAAAACACAAAACCCGAAAAATTTCAGGCGCTCATCTCTAGTGTATAGTAAATCTCAAACTCCAAGTGACTTCCTCACATATAAGACCACTCATATTTTATGGTTGTGGGCACTGCAAAACAAACATATTTCCAATATATCATCTCTACTCAAGCTTCTAACCTAATTAAATCACTGATACCCCCTACACACACACACACACACACACACACAGCCAACCCAACAGCTTTTATCAGTGCACAAAATCTTGAACCCTCTGGGTTCAATATTATTAGATCTCACAATGAAGATAAAGTATTTACTCTCTAGTTATCTTCCTACTCTACTTTCTATCTTCTTAAACCAACACCATCACAAATAAGTAGAGCAGTCTCCTTTATTAATACCAAACTTAACTAAAATCTGTAATACTGTATATCTCCTTCATTTCTTTCTTTCTTTCTTTCTTTCTTTCTTTCTTTCTTTCTTTCTTTCTTTCTTTCTTTCTTTCTTTCTTTCTTTCTTTCTTTCTTTCTTTCTTTCTTTCTTCAAGCATACAGTGATTGCTCCTATTCTGAAAATAACAATTTTTTACCCTTACGTTCTCTTAAATTAACATCCCATCTCTCAGCTCCCATGATCTTCCAACCTACTTGAGCAAATTGCCTGCACCCATCTAAAACATTTTCTTTACTTGAACAATTAATTGAATCCACTTCAGCAAGGCTTTTATACCCAAAACTCATCAGAGACAGCACTGACTAAGGTAGTGAATGATCTGATCACTGCTAAGTCTAAGAGACTCTAATTATTATTTCAGTGGTTATTTCTCTGAATCCACTTCCTCTTTGGTGCCTGTCAGTTGGAGCTCCACAAAGCTCAGGGTTGATCATAGCAGCAAATGTGTTAGCAGTTGGGCAAAACCATGTGCACTGCAGGGGGGGGGGGGGGGCAGGGGGCAGAGGGATTAGATATAACGTGCAGAGAGAGTTAGATTTGGGTGGGGTGTGTTCAAACTGAAATCTAAATTGCAGTGTAAAAATAAAGCAGCCAGTATTTACCCTGCACAGAAACAAAATAACCCACTCAAATCTAACTCTCTCTGCACGTTATATCTGTCCCACTGCAGTGCACATGGTTTTGCGCAACTGCTAAGAATGTGACCTCTTGTATCTTTGCAGGTTCTTCCTGGGTTTTTTTTTAAGTGGCAACCATTTACATGGCAAAACCAAGATGATTTTGGCATATAAATGATTGCCACTTTAAAAAATCAGGAGAAATCTCACAAAATATCTCGCTTTCTGATTATCACACCCTATTACATTCTCCCATCACTTTTCATTATTAGAAGCTTTAGTCATGAGAGGTCCAACTTTTTTAGGGGTAGTTAGAAAATTTGAGATATGTAAAACTAATGTAGATGGTTTGTTCTCCATCACTAAATAAATTGTTGATGCTCATGAAGGAGGTAAGATGACATTAGATTTATCAGTTATGGATTGCTAATTCCAGTGTTCAGTGCAATTCCACTGAACAGCAGAAGTACCCTTTCTCTAGGTAAAAGTCATCAACCACACTCTCTCATTTGTCCTATTTGGATACATTACTGCCACATTTCACTGGTCACATCCGATCTCATCTGATCTTGGAAGCTAAGCAGTGACAAGCATGATCAGTACCTTGATGGGAGACCTCTAGGGAATATCAGGTGCAGTAAGCACAATTCCTCAATTTGTTACAAACAGCAGAATGTCACTGAAACCTTTGACCTCTTTACCACTACCCTATCATTCACTTTATCTCTCTAATTTACAATTAACTGTGCAGCTACTCAACCTGTACCAGGAGACCTTTTAAAAACAGAAGGCCCTGTATATTGGATAAATATTATAATTATAACCAATTGGAATAACGCCTATGTTTCTCATTCTTTCTGGACAGCCATTGAGATTCCAGTTTTTTATATTTTCACCTTATGCGCATCTAACATATCTCAAATATTTGAACTTTATGAATACTTTTGTTTTTTATACTTCATATTATTGTGTGAAGATACCATATATAATTGTTTTTATATATGTTTGTGTCCTTCAATGTATCATTCATTTTACATAGTACTTAAAAATAAGTTAAGTTTTAACATTTTATAACTTTTCAAGTGTGCCATAACAGTCTTTCTTTTTCTCTCCTTCCACAAATAGTATATATTACTGACTCTGGGAGCACCACCAACCCAAAACATTGATACCCTTTTCAGGGATTCTATGTAAAACACATTGTTGGTATTGCTGGGGCAATATTTAATTATGCCCCTGTATCAAATTACAAAAAATCCAGTGCAGAACCAAACAAAACCCTTCTAGTAATACCACACTAGGTAAGCTCTTGCTCTTACAACCATACAGAATTATTAATTGCACACTGACTTACACTTAGATTCATAGCTTTAACCTCACAGGCTTGCAGATTCACCAAGAGACACAGAGAATACACTAGAATTAATTATTTTTTTACTTCAAACAAAATAATCTAAGGTATTATTTCAATTAGAAGATTACAAATATGGACAGGAAATACAGTACATAAATCTCAGAAAACAACAGCAAAATAATATTTCAGAAGCCTAACACTTACTCAAAATAACTTCCGATGTAGGGGGACTTCACAATGTAGGATGGTTCACCTTCAGCTCGTGTGGCTGAGTTCTCCAAAAGAATGAACGCACAACATGAATGGACAAGTGCAAATATAATTTCACAGCTGCACTTCTCCTTCCCACCTTTTTGTTTTTTAACTCGCTCAATGCTGCACACTGGACATTTATTGGATCTTAGACTCCCAAGTCTGCCTTTCAATAGATAGGGGAGGGGGAGTTAGCCCAGAATGGCACAACAGTCCACTCCTCCCTGGAGGTGAAACCTTTATAACCTTCCTGACCTGATCTGGCTGTTGGAGAATGAATGTATCCCATCTTCCAGTTTTATTGGGGTCTGGAAAAGAGATCATTATATAATTTTCTGACTCCAGGAGACATTCATTTTCCTTGTTCCAGGTCTGTGTATGGTTAAATATAGGACACATGCTATTGATCCACCTAAGTGAATTAAAACAATATTCTACAAACTGTACTTTTACATACAATACAATTCTGATACTGCTGTCTGTGTGTAAGTATAACATCCCATCACAACATATGTGCAGCATTTCTTTTACATCTATGTCAAATGAGAATAACCAGTATACAATGCTGAATAACTATTTATTTGATGTAACACATCTCATATCAATTAAGTCTATTTTAATAACATGCATATAGACAATAATATTAAAAACATTTTCACCATAATTATTTTAATTGAAAAAGATTAAATGCAATTTTGTGATTCATTTCTCTTTAAAAAGTGTCTTTTTCTGTTTATTTCTGGTCTTAGTAGAATATTGTAGCATTTAGGGAAAAAAATACAGCTCAGTACTCCGATACCTGAAGCTAATATAGCAAAAATCTCTGCAGTGACCACATGTTTTCCCTTACTGCTCAGATAGGCAGGTATGGTACAGATCCAAACACTACAGAATACCAGCATGCTGAATGTAATGTACTTGGCTTCATTAAAGATATCAGGTAATGTCCTCACCATGAAAGCCAGACCAAAACTAAAAGCAGCAAGAAACCCCATGTAACCCAGCATAAAATAAAAGCCAAGGTCAGAGCCCTCATTACATTGAATGATGATCACCCCAGAATATGTGTTCCTGTCATACTCTTGAAAAGGAGGAGACACTGATAACCAAATAGCACTGGTGAGAACTTGAACAGATGAGCAGATAAACACTACAGAATTAGGCAATTTAACACCGAGCCATTTTCTCCATGAACTTCTTGGTCTGGTGGCTTTGAAAGCAATGCAAACCATGATAGTCTTGGCCAGGACAGAAGACACGGCAACAGCAAAAATTATTCCAAAGGATATTTGGCGTAGCATGCAGGTGATGTCCACTGGACGACCGATGAACAGATGCACACAGAGTAAGCTCAGCTTGAGGGAGGTGAGAAGAATGAAGCTGAGGTTTCTATTATTGGCTATTACTATGGGAGAATTTCGGAATGAAACAAATATTCCAAAAATACAAACAGTCAAAAGAAAAAATACCCCAGAGATTGCAGTAAAGACTGTAGCTATTATGTCATTATTGTATGATAGATATTCTAATATTCTTGGAACACAAACGTCTTTCTCCTCATTAGGCCATTCATCCTCAGGACATTTCTGGCAACTTTTACTGTCTAAAAAATAAATGAAGCAAATGAAATTTGCTGTATTCAAATTTCTGTTATACAATCCTTTATATTTCATTGATTGGTATTGAATAAGAAAGCTCTTTCTATCAACAAGAATTCTATGTGTCCTAAAACAAATCAGAAATAATGTGTGAAATGTACAGTAGTTTCACATTATTTTATAATTTTATTCTTTTAAATTATGGTGACAGCAACACTATTATACTATTTTTGAGTGAGTTTCTAAATACTTTTTTATTTTATTTATAAACATAGGAAATTTTTTTTAAAAATAGCGTGGGTTCCCCTCATATAGCTAACTATTCCTAGGCCTTTAAACCTAGGCTGTTAGAGGACAAATTAGGAGACAAGAATCTGCCTCTCTCCCCCTTTATTTTCCACTAACCAGCACTATGCCCTTTGTCAGCCATTACTTGTGGCACTATAGCAGATGGAAATGTGGTGTCAGGTTCTCATTACGATAGTTCCAACCAGCCCTTCAGAGTGCCAGGGCTGGATTTGCTAGGGAAATGGGTCCTAAAAAATGCTGTTCCACTAGGGACATTAAACTCTGTGCTGATATCACTAGGTTTTTTAAGTACCCATTGGGTGGTGAGCTTGGGTTTAATACAAGTTATTAATAAATATAGTTAATATTGTTTTTATTGGTGCTCTACAGGTCTTTGTCATGTCTCTCCTAAGGCTCTTCTTGACTTATAGATATATATCAGGAAGTTCATGACAGCATAATGATGAGAGCTAGTGAATGTTAGGTTTAAAATAATTAACATTTCAGTGCGACATAAAATCATCAACTGAACTATTGCTCCCATACCATATGAAAAAAGGTCATTAATGTAATGACTGTTTATGACCAGCTGTCCACTGAGATCACCCCCCTTCCCCAAATGAGCTCCTGTCCATAGACAGATTGGTGAAGTTCTTGGCACACCTTGTCCTCATGGCCTTCCTAATAAGATGTGAGTAGTATGAAGTAAAAAAGAAATCAATTTTTCCAAAAAATACAAAGAATGCAGTCAGTAAGAAACCTATTCTGTCTCTTCAAGATCACATCTTTCAGGGGTAAAAAAATGGTTAACAGCCTCCATTCCTGGGAAGTTTGTATAAATTCTGTGATGTCACATGTACAGTAAGAAAGTGATAGATCTCCTTCCAGGTAATGTCCTTGATTGTATTAAGAAAATAAATGGTGTCTCTAATAATGGAATTCAGAGAAACAGCACAGGGTTGTAAATGATAATTAAGAAAATAAAATATGTTGTAAGATAAAGACTCTATACACAAAATGATTGGATGACCCAGTTGATTAGTAAGGTATTTATGTATTTCAGGGAAATGATAGTACACTTGTGTAACTCCTGTATGTGATGTCAGGGATTAATCTAGTAGTTGTTCAGTACATTCTGAAATGAAAATGTGCGGTTATTGGATAGTTGGAATTAAAATAAAGAGTCATTAAGCTAAGATAGACTACTGTACATTGAACCACTCCTCCTCCCTTTTCTGCTGATTTAATGGTCAAAGCCTTATCACTTGAAAACTTTTTTTAAAGCGAATTGTTCTTTCGGTGTTAAACACTGAAACTGTATCTGGGCTTCTTTGTTTTAATACATAGGTTTATAAACTGCATAAGTATATTTTATAAAAAAACATCAATGCTTCCATTTTCATATTTAAGTGGATAAAAATAACATTTTTAGTAAACACTGTATTTGGGAAATGTATTAGATGTATTCATTAAAAAAATGGTACATATTCCAAAAAGTTGTCATTTACTGTACAGTATGTAAAAAAATTGTTCTCTTTGAACCGTTTTGTTAAATGGGATAGATATGATTCTACTGTATTATACAGAAGAATAGGGGAAATGCGCACTCCTGATTTTTTGTTTTGTTTTGGAATTGTATTAACTTTCTGTTTTGGATTCAGTTTTGGATTTGCCATAAATACCCTCACATGTTTTGGTTTTGTGTATGTATTTTTTCCAAAAAGATAATAAAACTGCTAAAATCACATAATGTGGACCTTTTTTGTTCCTGCAGTATTACTAACCTCAATAACATTAATTACCAGTCATTTCCTGTCGATTTTGACCACCTCACAGGTCATAATATTGTTCACCAACATAGGTCAAAGGCTGGCTGGCTAAATTGAGCAACAGAGCAGCAATACAAACACAGGGCAGATATTTCTGTTTAAAACTATTTGTAATGCATTAGCAATAACCTATTAAACCAACTTTGTACTTTTAATAGAAAACAACACAACACAGAAAATACTAAGAATCATGTGGTTCGAATATCATTGCTCTAAAGTATTAGTACTTCATAAACAGCAAAGTAAAAACCCTAACCCATGTGTAAAATAGCAACAGCAGTTGTGAATGCTCCCTACACAAGTGCACAAGCCCCCATCACATGCCTATTCTCAGTGCCCAATCTGTAACTCCCTGGGCCAATGATAACTGGCAATTTGTACCCATATAAAGCCACGATCAATCAGTCTCTTTGTTAAGCAGTACCCCAAAATCTCTCAAACCATAAAAAGAGTGTTCAGTACCTGCGGGTCAGAAACAGTGTGGGTCGAATGCAGTGCATACTGTGTGTTCAGATACAGTGTGGATTGGATATAGTGTAGGAAACAGTGCAGGTTAGATACAGTGTGGGTCGGATACAGTGTGGAATGGACACAGTGTGGGGTTGATACAGTGCAGGTCAGATACAGTGCAGGTTACAGACAGTGCAGATTGTATACAGTTTGGTTTAGGTACAGTGAAAGTCAGTTACAGTGTGAGTTGGATACAGTGCAGTTCAGATACAGTGCAGGTAACAGTGTGGGACAGATACAGTGCGAGATGGATACAGTGCAGGTTTGGACATCAACCCATATACAGTACTTAAGGAACACAGATTTTGCTTCAAACCCACACTCAAAAATAACATGGATGACATTGTTAACACCACGTGGCGTATTGTCTATAATCGCCTCACTGCCTTTCTTTCCTCTCACTCACTGCTTGACCCATTCCACTCTGGTTTCCGTTCTCTCCACTCCACTGAAACTGCCCTCACAAAAGTCTGCAATGACCTCCATGCAGCCAAATCTAAGGGCCACTACTCTCTGCTTATTCTTCTTGACCTCTCTGCTGCTTTTGACACTGTGGACCATCCTCTCCTTCTGCAAATCCTTCACTCTCTTGGTCTGCATGATACTGCCCTCTCCTGGCTGTCCTCCTACCTCTCTGATCGTTCCTTCTCTGTCTCCTCTCATGAGGCTACCTCCCCCCCACTTCCACTAACTGTTGGTGTCCCCCAAGGCTCTGTTCTTGGTCCTCTCCTTTTCTCTCTCTATACGTCCTCTTTAGGTGAACTCATTAGTTCTTTTAACTTCCAATATCACCTCTATGCTGATGACACTCAAATCTACCTCTCCTCCCCTGATCTCTCCACGGCTCTCCTCACTCGTACCTCAAACTGTCTTTCTGCTATCTCTTCCTGGATGTCTCAGCGCTTTCTTAAACTCAACATGTATAAGACTGAGCTGATCATCTTCCCACCCTCCCGCACAGCCTCACCTCCCACAATCTCATTATCCATTGATGGCACAACTATCTCCCCTAGCCCCCAAGTACGCTGTCTTGACGTAATCCTTGACTCCTCCCTCTCCTTCAAACCACACATTCAGCACCTCTCACAAACCTGTCATTTTCATCTCAAAAACATTTCTAGAATCAGACCTTTTCTCACACAGGATGCCACTAAGATCATTATTCACTCACTGATTATTTCCAGACTGGACTACTGTAATCTCCTCTTAACTGGCCTCCCTAACAATCACCTCTCTCCACTCCAATCTATCTTCAATGCTGCTGCCCGGCTCATCTTCCTCACCAAACGCACTACGTCTACCTCCCCCCTCCTACAGGCCCTCCACTGGCTTCCCTTCCCTTTCAGAATCCAATTCAAACTTCTCACACTCACTTACAAAGCCCTCACCCACTTCTCTCCCATCTACATCTCTGACCTTATCTCCCTTTACTCTCCCACCCGTCCTCTTCGCTCTGCTAATGCACGCCGTCTCTCCTGTCTTCTGATTACTTCCTCCCACTCCTATCTCCAAGATTTTTCACGTGCTGCTCCATTTCTCTGGAATTCTTTACCTCTCCCCCTCAGACTCTCCACCTCTCTACAAAACTTCAAACGGGCTCTTAAGACCCATTTCTTTACCAAACCTAGCCAAATCTCAACATAACCCTCTGTTCCACGCTCTCTATGTACCCCATCTGTGTCATCCCTGTCTGTCTACCCCTCCCCTTAGAATGTAAGCTCTCACGAGTAGGGCCCTCTTCCCTCATGTGCTTATACTTTTCTTACTTTAATAATCCTCAACTGCCCAGATCCCACAGTTTTTTGACCACCTGGAACTTATCTCTGTTTACTGGTGTAGTTATGCTTAGTTGCCCTGTACTTGTCCTATATTGTATTCAACTGTAAGTCACTGTTTTCCTATTTTTTATGTGCATTTGTACTCTGTAATCGGGCGCTGCGGAACCCTTGTGGCGCCATATAAATAAAGGATAATAATAATAATAATAATAATAAGTCAGCTTAGCAGGAAACCAACATGATTCAACAAGAAGTCACCAGGGTTCAGCAAGAAGCCACTAGGGCACAATAATTGGCCTTTGGGGCAACCCAGAGGCAACAGCCAGTGTCCATAGAGGAAAGCCGCCAAGCCTTAAAGGAGCTGGTACAACAGCTAGCAGTCTTGTCTGGAGATGCATCCATTGATGTGGAACACTCACTCCATATGGGCTAGTAACTTTCTGCAAAAGATGACCAAGAGAGATAAAGTTGAAGCTTATCTTACTACTTTTGAAAGAACAACTGAGAGAGAGATTTGGCCTGATCAGTGGGCAAGTCTTGTGGTAACCTTCCTGTCTGGAGTACCGCAAAAAGCAAAATGCCATAAATTTTGATGCCAAAGACTATCATTAGTTAAAACAAGAAATCCTAACTCGTATGGGAGTCACAGTGTTTGTCCATGCACAACAAGTTAAACGCTGGGAATAACAAATAGAAAAGCCTCCCTGCTCTCATATGACTTTTTCCATTTTATCAAAAAGTGGCTCCAGCCAGAATCTCTAATAGGACCACAGATCATGGAATGTTTCTTTATGGATCGATAGCTGCAGTCTCTACCTACAACATTGCGCAAGTGGGTAAGCCATGTGGACACTAAAACAGCAGACCAATTGGTTAAAATGGTGGAGAGGTGTATGGTGGTTGAGGAATTATTAAGTGTACCCAACCAGGCCCTAATCCTGCAGCAGTGAACTCCAGTGACCACTGGTAAGACTGTTCCAAAGGAGAAGGGTGTTGGGCTGTGGAAAGAACATTAGACTGTGGGTCTGGAAAATGAAAGTAGGTCAGAAGTGCCATGAAGGTTCTTACCCCGTAAAAGACTTGATAATTATAACATAAACCTATGTTTTGATGTGGTGGATTGGACCATATTGCTGCTAATTGTACACTTACCTCTGAACCTATACAATGTGATACTGCTCATGTCAATTGCAGAGTGTCTTTCCTTGCTTAACTACTGTACCATGCACTGCAGATGGACAGGCTGAGACAAATACGGTATACAAATGTGTATTGTTACTATAGAAGTCAACTGGGTAGAGGCTTTGTTAGATTCTGGTAGCCTGCTTATTCTTATGTAAGCTGAATTGATGAACACCATAAACCATATGGGGAAAACTGTTGGTGTGACTTGCATACGTAGGTATTCCCATTACTATGTTACTGCAGAGGTAAACACAGAAATGCAGTGTGGTTCTGCTGTGGTCTCAGTCGGTTTGGTTCCTGACTTGATGTATGATGTGATATTGGGGAGAGACTTTGCCCACTTCTGGTATCTGTGGGAAAGCCGATTTGTTACAGAAGTACAGTATATAACCCAGACCCATTTGAGAATGCTACTGATACAGTGTCAGTGGTAGCATCTTCCAATACTGAAATGTGCCCTTTCTCAAGTATTATTGGGGAAGCCAGAGAATGATGAGAACAGTAGTGATGTACAGAATGATATATCTCCTACTGAAATAGAAAATGTTGTTGAACCAGTTGATCATCTGCCTAATCTTGAAGTCAGAAAATGTATTTTTTTTTATCACAGTTAAATTACCCAATTTGGTAAAAGCTAGAGAGAATGTAATAATGATTGGTTGATGGGAACCCTGTACACCCTGATAGTCAGCTGTCATATCCTCATATGGCAGTACACCAGTCTGTTTTGTATCAATTGACTAAGAAAGGGGAAGATATTATGGAACAATTGGTAGTTCTCAAGGAATGTAGAAGAATGGATTTAGACATAGCTCATGGTCACATACAGATGGAGACGTGCTCATCTGAGATGGCTGCATTGCAAACGTACATTCCCGGTGTGACTAGGCAATCCGTCCACCTAGTCACGCTGGGAGTGCACAGAGACAATCCAAATCTGATCATTTCTGTCTGTCTCTGTGAATGGGATGACTGTTCATCACAGGTGCGTGCGACCTGCTGGATGTAGATGCTCTCGGCTATATGCGCGCCCGTGTGGGCACATCTACGTCACAGATAGAGTTACGACTAGCGTGGCTCTATCTGTAAATACAAGTCACCTAGGGGTAGAAAAAACACAGAGATTTTCCTGACCCGGGGACCATAAATAGGTATCTGAACATTGTGAATTCTGCACTGAATGTCAGTATCATGCTACAAGGCACATTTTAAAAGTCCACTTGTCCCATAACCCATTATTGAGGTACCGTTATTAAGAAAAGCTATGGGTTTGGTTGTAACCCTAATAAAATCCGTCCTGGGCCATAAATATATTTTAGTGATAATGGATTACGCTATTGCATAATAACCCTAGACTGGTGTCCTGGCTGCTGTGTGTATGTAGGTGCTCAACTACCACATGAGAGAGACCCCGTACAGTGATCTTCACAATATACACTGCTCAAAAAAATAAAGGGAACACTAAAATAACACATCCTAGATCTGAATGAATGAAATATTCTTATTAAATACTTTGTTCTTTACATAGTTGAATGTGCTGACAACGAAAACACACAAAAATTATCATGGAGGTCAGGATTTGGAGTCACACTCAAAATGAAAGTGGAAAAACACACTACAGGCTGATCCAACTTTGATGTAATGTCCTTAAAACAAGTCAAAATGAGTCTCAGTAGTGTGTGTGGCCTCCACAGGCCTGTATGACCTCCCTACAATGCCTGGGAATGCTCCTGATGAGGTGGCGGATGGTCTCCTGAGGGATCTCCTCCCAGACCTGAACTAAAGCATCCGCTAACTCCTGGACAGTCTGTGGTACAACGTGGCATTGGTGGATGGAGTGAGACATGATGTCCCAGATGTGCTCAATTGGATTCAGGTCTGGGGAACGGGCGGGCCTGTCCATAGCATCAATGCCTTCATCTTGCAGGAACTGCTGACACACTCCAGCCACATGAGGTCTAGCATTGTCTTGCATTAGAAGGCACCCAGGGCCAAACGCACCAGCATATGGTCTCACAAGGGGTCTGAGGATCTCATCTCGGTACCTAATGGCAGTCAGGCTACCCCTGGCGAGCACATGGAGGGCTGTGCGGCCCCCCAAAGAAATGCCACCCCACACCATTACTGACCCACTGCCAAACTGGTCATACTGGAGGATGTTGCAGGCAGCAGAACGTTCTCCTTGGCATCTCCAGACTCTGTCACATCTGTCACATGTGTGAAAAGCACAGGGCGCCAGTGGCAAATTTGCTAATCTTGGTGTTCTCTGGCAAATGCCAAACGTTCTGCACGGTGTTGGGCTGTAAGCACAACCCCCACCTGTGGACGTCGGGCCCTCATACCACCCTCATGGAGTCTGTTTCTGATCGATTGAGTAGACACATGCACATTTTTGGCTTGCTGGAGGTCATTTTGCAGGGCCCTGGCAGTGCTCCTCCTGTTTCTCCTTGCACAAAGGCGGAGGTAGCGCTCCTGATGCTGAGTTGTTGCCCTCCTACGGCCTCCTCCATGGCTCCTGATGTACTGGCCTGTCTCCTGGTGGCGCCTTCATGCTCTGGACACTACACTGACAGACACAGCAAACCTTTTTGCCACAGCTCGCATTGATGTGCTATCCTGGATGAGCTGCACTACCTGAGCCACTTGTGTGGGTTGTAGACTCTGTCTCATGCTACAACTAGAGTGAAAGCACCGCCAGCTTTCAAAAGTGACCAAAACATCAGCCAGAAAGCATAGGAGCTGAAAAGTGGTCTGTGGTCACCACCTGCAGAACAACTCCTTTATTGGGGGTGTTTGCTAATTGCCTATAATTTCCACCTGTTGTCTATTCCATTTGCACAACAGCATGTGAAATTGATTGTCAATCAGTGTTGCATCCTAAGTGGACAGTTTGATTTCACAGAAGTGTGATTGACTTGGAGTTACATTGGGTTGTTTTAGTGTTCGCTTTATTTTTTGAGCAGTGTATATATATATATATATATATAGAGAGAGAGAGAGAGTTTCTATGAGATCCGGCACTCACTAATATCAGGATTTCTGTCCCCGTTGCCTTCCGGAAAATGCAGCAAAGCTGCCAAATATACGTAGAATTTCGGCGGCACTCAGGAGAATAAACCACACAGACGCAGCCACTTAGGCTTGCTCTAAGTGGCTGCGTCTGTGTGGTTTATTCTCCTGAGTGCCGCCGAAATTCTACGTATGTATATATATATATATATATATATATATATTTATATAATACAATGTTAAATTTTAATTTGGAAATATTAAAGAATTAAAATTGTCATGAGCAATGATATTAGCTAAATGCTTGTTACTCTACTTCTGTTCAAATGTTAGCAAAGGATAATGAGAATGGACAGAAGCTTTCAGTAACAGAAGGTAAATTATTTTTTCAGAACTAAACAAAAAAATCAATAAAATCTACCATTTGTGCCAAGTTTGAATATAACATAACTGTAAATTACCACATACAGTAATAACATCATCTATACTTCCCTCTACAGTGAACATACAAATGCTGGAAGACAAGGTGTATAAGATGATTACCGGACACATTGGATATTTCTCCCTCTGAGCATGGGATACAGTCATAGCAGCAGGTGTGGGTTCCTTTCCTCAGGGCCCGTCTGGTTCCTGGAAGACAGACTGCAGAGCACAGACCTCGCGGAACCTTGGAAATAAAATGAGTCTGTTGTCAAATCCACTCTCTACAGTAATCTGCTCCAGTGTTACCTATCATAGCTACATTGTATTAAAAATTATACTTTTACAAAATATTGTGGTAGCAGCAGTGGCCTTTTACTAAATCCTAAAATGCAATAAAAATGTGGAACATTCCTGAGCTAGTGTTATAGAGAGGGGACTATGCAGCTAATATATTTTGATTTGTCTTTCCGTAAACTAAACATGTGCAGGACCCATTCTGTGCATTTGCACTTTTCCAATAATCAGGAAACTGCTTGTTGGTTTACAGGAGTGATCCAACCTGAATAAGGCCCTATGTTCAGTTTACTAAAACTACACAGCCCCTCTTGGCACACCAGGTCATGAGAGAATCTTCTAGCATTGGGTGCCATTTTTGCCAAAAATGCATCATGTTCGCAATGCAACAAGGAGACTGTGTTGATTATTTTTTTATATATGACACTTGTTTATTAGTGTGGGACTGATATTCTTAATCTGTATAGGAAGTGCTACAATGTAGCAGCTGCAGCTTTTTACCTTTACAAGTTCTGTACTGCTCCGTGTACAGACTCAGCCACACACAATATAGAAGTGTCGTATATCACATTACTCAGCACAGTCTCCTGGTGCATTCTTGTCACATTACATTGTGACTGGGACATATGCTCAGGCAAGAAAAGACACCTAACATTAGCACAGTTGCATGGAACCTGACAGCTCACTCACACCAAGCATCTCACGCTGCATAGTAGCTGAAGTGCTTGGTTTGTTTAACCCCAGAAAACATGCTATTAATTAGCTTAAGGCAGCTTAGCTGAAAATGCTGTAAAATATCTCTACAGTGTTAAGATCTCATTGGCATTATCATCCTCACCCTCATCAGTGTTTACATCTTGTTCACACACTATTAATTCATCCCCGCTGGAATCCATCATTACAGAAGTCTCTGTACTGTATTTTGATGTAATTGCCAGTAAAGGTCTTCCTTATGCAAATTGGGGTCCTTTTACCCTCTAGTTACTCCTACCAACTCATACCCCCAGAACCGTCCCTTACACTCTCTACATCGGAGGTCCATGGTACAGTATACGCCTCTTCAAACCTGTCCAATTTAGAGTAACTGTCATTTACCACCGCCATGGCCTTGCCTCTAAATTCCATGACAACTTTGCTTCCTGGCTTCCTCACTTCCTCTTTTCTGTCATTCCCTACATTATCATAGTAGAGTTCAACATCTATATCTATATCCCCAAAAAGGCCCTCATTCCGAGTTGTTCGCTTGCTAGCTGCTTTTAGCAGCATTGCACACGCTAAACCACTGCCCTCTGGGAGTGTATCTTAGCTTAGCAGAATTGCGAACGAAAGATTAGCAGAATTGCGAATAGAAATTTCTTAGCAGTTTCTGAGTAGCTCCAGACTTACTCCTACATTGCGATCAGTTCAGTCAGTTTTGTTCCTGGTATGACGTCACAAACACACCAAGCGTTAACCCAGACACTCCCCCATTTCTTCAGACACTCCCGCGTTTTTTCCCAGAAACGCCAGCATTTTTTCAAACACTCCCAGAAAACGGCCAGTTTCCGCCCAGAAACACCCACTTCCTGTCAATCACACTACGATCAGCACAGAGATGAAAAAGCTTTGTTATGCCGTGAGTAAAATACCTAACTTTTGTGTAAAATAACTAAGCGCATGCGCTCTGCGAACCTTGCGCATGCGCTTTAAGCGACTATTCGCAATATAGCGAAAATCGGCAACGAGCGAACAACTCGGAATGACCCACAAAATCCCCTGCCTCTAAACTCCCTAACCTCACTACTTCACTTGGTCTCTCCCAGTGACCTCCTCACCCTCCCATGTGAATGGGAGCTCGCTGGACCTGGTCTTCACTCACTGCTGTGATATTTCTGATTTCTCCAACTCCCCATTTCTCCCCATTTCCTTTCTCCTACTCCTAGATTGCGATCACCTCAGTCCGTTTAGTTCCTGGTTTGACGTCACAAACACGCCCAGCGTCCGACCAGCCACTCCTCCGTTTCTCCAGCCACTCCTGCATTTTTACCTGGCACGCCTGCATTTTTTAGCACACTCCCTGAATATGGGCAGTTTCCGCCCAGAAACACCCACTTCCTGTCAATCAGCAGAGCGATTGAAAAGCTTAGTTCGCCTGTGAGTAAAATAGCATAGTTTTGTGTAAATTTGCTTAGCGCGTGTGCCCTGCTGTGCATACGCATGTGCAGAACTGCCGGATTTTAGCCTATTAGCAATTCTGCTAAAATTAGCAGCGAGTGAACAACTCGGAATGAGGGCCACTGTAGGAAATCATGCTCTTCCTACATTTCAAACTTATTTTCTTGTCCTACAATGCTGCCCTTTCCCTCACAAAACAATCATACTTTAAGAACCTCATCTCCTCCAAGTCTTCCAACCCACTACATCCACATCCAACGCACTACATCCACCTCCCCTCTTCTACAAGCCCTTCACTGGCTTCCCTTCCATTTCATAATCCAATTCAAGATTCTCACACTCACAAAGCTCTCACCCACTCCTCTCCCATTTACATCTCTGAACTTATCTCCCTTTACACTCCCACCTGTTGTTATATTTGCTCTACTAATGCACGCTGACTCTCCAGCCTACTGATTACTTCCTCCCACTCCTACCACCAAAATAATACATGTGTTGCTCCCTTTCTCTGGAATTCTCTACCCTTCCCCCTTAGACTCTCCACCTCTCTGCAGAACTTTAAATGGGCTCTCAAGACCCACTTCTTCACCAAACCCAGCCAAATCTCATCCTAAATCTCTGTTCCATGCTCTCTGTCTACCCCATTTGTGTCACCCATGTCTGTCTGCCCTTTTCTTTTAGAATGTAAGCTCTCATGCATAGGGCCCTTTTCTCTCATGTGCTTATCCTTTTCTTATTTTAATAAGTATGTGTTCATTTGGGATAATTTAAAAACATTTTTTTTGAGATATCAGCTTTCTCCTGCACCCCTTTGTAAACTCATTTATTTTAAACCTGTGTCAGCTGTTTCCTTAGTGGTAATTTTTGGAGCTGTGTTGGTGATTGTTTCACCTTTAAAAGCCATAAGTTAATTTGCAGGTGAGCATTAAACCAGTTTTTTTATTTTCTGTTCGACTCTGAAGTGATAGCAGTTGCCAGGTTCTCAAAATTCTGGATGATAGAGTAGGACTTGCAGTTAAATTGGGTCCCATGAAGTGGACTGGAAACTAAAATGCATTTAGCAATTCAAGAGCCAAATCCCCATTATTTATGTATTATGGTGAGTTTACTATAAAGAGTGCTGGGCTCTCTGCTTTTTGTTTATTTAAGCAATGTGGTCACATGCCACTGTGCACCCAAAACTGGGAATGGTGAGTGCAGTGGATTTTTGTATTTATATATATGTGGAAATGTGTTCTGGCACTGGGACAATGTGTCCGCTCCCAGCGCTGGTAGTGCAGCAACGGTGGGTGTCCAGAGCTGGGACCATCTATTGGTTCCCAGCATCTGTCATTCTGCAGAGATGGGCAGTGCTTCAGTAGCAGCACTTAAAATGTGGTGCCAATTTGGTAGCCAATTGTAAGCATCAGCAGTGGTATTTAAAATCCGGCACCCTCTGTAAGCCATTCACGGCTCAAGGAGTTGCAGCCAATGAGAAGCAGCCATGGCAAGCCAATAAGGGCTCACTGCATCAAAGAATACACCGCTCCTGGCATGTGACATCTGATGCCACCGGAGAGCAGTGGAGTCAGTCATCTAGGAGTGAGTGAAGAAGACAGATGCTGGGAGAAGAGCTCCAGTGGCCATGGAAGAGGCAAGAAGATGTCGGTATCAACAAAGAAGGCAGGTGCTTGAGTCTGGCTGAAGAAGAGAAAAGTTGGTGCTGCTGGCCAGGACTTGCCAAGAGCAGAACGGCATGGATGAGCACTGGAGAAGGGTTGTAGCAGTGGGATGAAAAAGATCCCAAAGAAGTACCCACTAAATTCTCACCCAACAAACAGATAGAGCCTAAGTGTCACATACCCCTCTCCCTAGACCACCAGGGGTCGAGCACTAGGCCTGTGGGCACAATCAGGCAAAGGTCTGTTGCATGGTAGGTGGGCATTAGGCCCGCAGGCATGGTTCAAGACTTATGCCTGTGTACATTTAGGTGGGCATTAGATCATTTTTTATTAGTGAGAAATGTGATCTGGGCATTATGCTCAGGTCACTAGAAGTGGACCAAATGTAGGCAGGCTGTATGCCTGAGCCCTACATAAGGGTGTTGCTGTGTTCTAGCCCAGGCCACACTAACATGTCCTAAATAGGCTGACCCATAGTCCTGAGCTTATTAATGTAAATAATGTAAGCTTGCCATAAGGCCCAGCTCATTTTGAGCCCCATATAGATAGGCAATAGCCTGATCCCCTGATACAGGGGTTCTGGGCAGTAGGCCCTGTCCACTGTGTTGATACATTTATGCCCTGTAACTTGCCAAGCAGAAGGCCATATTAAAAAGACTGAGCTGATGTAGGCAGGCTTTTCAGTACCCACTCCTCAGTAGCTTTGGTAGTTCTCTGATTGGAGGAGCAGCCCAGCTCCACACACATAGTAGTCACCAGTTTTCCTAAAGTGGAGGCCTGCCAGGCCCCCATGTTATATGATATGTCCCTCGTGTAGCCATAACAGCCACAGATAGGAAAAGAGATAGCTAGCTTTATGAAGGTAGGGATTGTTGTAACAGCTTGAGTAGGCAGAGAAGAAAAGAGACAGGGCATTGCTTAATCTTGTATTGGTTAATGTTTCCGTACAGGGCAACATTTGTAGAAAATGTTTGTCATTTTATACTTTGTGCCGCACCACACTCCAGAGATAGCTTGAGGGCTCTGATATTTTATTGTAGATAGCCTAGTAGTGATAAGCCTTCCTACCTCTGACTGTTTGTTATCACCCAGTTTGCTATATCATTGTTATTTCCAATTGTAAAGCTCAATGGAATTTGCTGCGTTATATAAGAAACTGTTAATAAATAAAATAAATAAATAATAAGCTAGGTGAGGTTTAGCTCCTGCATGCATGTTGTTGTTTTTTTTTTTCTCCTTACAGGGACCAGTAAGAGGAGAGGCGGAGAGTTTAAAAGTTTATCAATATTGAGCAACTGGGTTCGGAGTGGTCCTTGTACTCTTGTGAACAAGTACCCATAGGTGAGAATTCATTGTCTGTGGCCAAGAGTACCGGTGTTGACTTTCACCTAAAACCAAAAAAATCTATTGTTGAAAAACATCCTGATCTGATGGGCGTTTCAGTCTGCATCAGGAGGAACAACACTCCCATCATCATCTTCCTCCTACTGTAGATCATCAAGTCTAGGTCCAGTTGAAGTTCTAGGCCCATTAGCATTAATATGGCATGAAGGTGAGAGGGTGCAACAATAAAGTTTGTGTGTGAATTTCTCTTTTTCAACTTTTTTTCAAGTACATGTTTTTTGCCAAATAATTTTATTATAACAACTATTAATAGTTACATTTTATCACACCTTTTCATAACATAAGAGTGCCCCAACAAAGAGTCTTTCTTCTTAGTTGTGTATATTGTCTACCTCTACTGGTTCTGGGAGCACCACCAACAACACCAAATATAATATATAAATCTGAGATGAGCGGGTTCGGTTTTACTCAGTTTTACTCAGATATCAAAACGGCAACTTATTGGCTCACGGATGTCATGTGTTTTGAATAACCAATAAGAAAAATCATGATAAGACCAAACTGGCATTAATTCTGGTGTTTAATCTGAACCTGCACATCTCTAGTATAAATACAACATAATTATTTGAATTGCCGATACTAGATACACACTCCATGAGGAGTTCTTTCCACTATAGAATCCCTGTGTCGAACCAAACTCCCTTTTTTAATCTTTACATTCATCCAAAATATTTCCTGATGAAACCATTTTTTTAAGGTACTGTACATAGAAAATGAGAGGATTAATATTTATTTTGCACAGAATAATTCAAATATTATTAAATTATTGAACACTGACATCATGCAGCATCCCGTATGGCATCATAACATCAATAATCATTATTAAAAAAAAAACATAAATATGCAATGACACAAATAGGACAACACAAAATCCTCATACAGTATTTAGTTTCAAAGTTTGATTGCAAAATATAAATATATAAAAAAAATCAGAGGGTACTAAACAGATAATTTTTATTTCCCAAATAGACAAGTCAGAAAGTAATTTTCATGTATCCATGTAAGGAATCAAGAAAATTACTTAGTGATTTGTCATTCTGCGAAAAACATTTTCACTGTTTAGTTCCCTCTGATTATTTATGTGTTTGTACTGTATTTATTTTATTTTATTTATTTTACTTTTAACAGGGGATCTACTGTGAGGTTTGACAGTATTATTGTTTGTCCTTAACACAAAATAAGGACATTTTCAAATTCTAAATAAAATTATATTTACAGTAAGTGTTTTTTTTCTACTATCATTTTTCACTTTTAGTTACTAGTATACTTATTAATCTTTTTGTGGTATAAATTTAGGATTGACCTTTCCGTGTTTCCACTTTATATTCCAAGGAAAAATATGCAGCTGCTGATCTCCTGGATGTGATGGATTAAATTCACCCACATAAATCTGTATGGCTATCTTTTTATTGCCAACCATTTCCCATGCCCAATTCACAATTTGTAATGTTTCCAAAAATTCTCCTTTTTCATTAAAAAAATGTCTTTCATTATATGGACTGAGGAAGTTAATTTTATTTAAATAGTTTCTTAGCTTTAAAAATAAGAGAAACAAAAAGTAAGAGTAAGTACAGTAAGTGGGTTTAAACACAAATATGCTGTCATCTGCATAATATAGGTTGGGTTCTAGAAAGTAATCATTAAATGGAATTTTTTTTGCTGTTATTTCCATCAATGTTTAGATTGAGATACTGGACGTTACAATTATGTTTACTAAGGATAGTTATCTTTTACAACCCAGTATTGATCTGAATGTCTAGTATTATATTATACTTTAATTAGTGTAAATAAAAATAAAAACATTAATAAGAATAAAAATACATAAAAACAATGTCACCTGTGACTTGAACCTGGGACCCTAGATTCATGGATCCATGCCTCTGCCCACTGGACTACGGACACTATGTGTTTTTTGTTGTATATACTAAATATCTTTTAAAGCTGTTCCCCATCTATTAGATCATTATTGAAATAAACTAGATTGAAACAAAGTTGTTTCTTAAAGTATTTGCTGTTCTTTATTGGATAAATTTGGTAACTAAAGTGTATCTCTAGAGCTATACTATAATATTTAACACTAAGAATTTATAATTTAGTAAAATAAAATAGTATTTTATACAATGTGAACTTCGAACACGGGAACCTAGGTGTAGAAATATATATCCTTAAACAATACACTATGGTCACTCTATATTGGTGTCTTCAGCAATTTCTTAGTACTTAAAGCATGTGTGGCATTTTTACTATAAATCTATTCACCTTTGCTTTATGGACATTACGTGTTTTTTTATATTATATTATGTCTATGTTTATACATGAGGAATGTCAATATTAATCATTGATCATGTAGATAAAGATAGCCACCATTCTGTTCGGTTTATGACTTACTTATTTTTGATATAAATGCTGCATGCACTAATAATGAGGGAGTTGCCTCCATACACACAGCACAGGTGAGGATAATTACCTGACAAATCACTGATTGAACTGTTTAAAAGCTGCTTGCTGCAACTTGAGTTTTATCCTTTGACAAAACTGCCATATTACATGGGTGGAGAAATGCGTATTTGTATACATTGTATACTATCTGGATACACTGTGATACTGCCAGCAACACCCTTGTTTGTTAATGGGGTGCACCACATCAGTAGCTGTCGAGGGTATGCACCCTGCCAGGGAGACCCTCGACCCTCGCGAGTTGCTTCAAGGGCGGCTTCTCCAATACAACCGGCACAGCTATGGGCCCAGGTGGAGCATAGCGCTGTATTGGACACAATAGACTAGCAGTGCCCTCCCTCTGCCCCTGCCAAATGCAGTATCAGCCAAATGGAGGAATCCAGGAGGTGAGCAGAGTGCTTTCAACTGCACACAAAGGAAATTAGCGCTCTCCCTTGGCTGCAATTGCCACACGATTATGTAGGCGTTCACAGAAATTTCTGTAATAGTCTTTGGATGTTCTGTCTCATCTAACTCAATCAATCTACAAGTTCTTACTGTATTTTACGCTTTTGTTCAACATTTAAGAGAAGTGGCTGGTCCATTAGCAATTAAGGTCTCATATATCCACGGTGTTTCCAGAGACATTTCTGATAACTAACCTATTTTAGACATGTAAATTTGATGGTGTATGCAATGTGTATGTAACCTTCATTGTGTCATCTTTATTTATATATATATATATATATATATACAAACAGAGAACCCAGCACTCACCAAAGTAAACTCACTTATCCTCAACAATTCAATAAATAAATGATGGGGGTTTAGTTGGTGGATTGGCCAATGCACGGAAGCCTGTATACCGATTCAAGGTACCCCACCTTCATACAGGTCCTACACTATCACAGAGTCTTAAAACCTGACTACCACACTGCTGCATCATCTGCCTATATATATATACAGTATAAATCCTTTCTAGTTTTAATTATTAAAATATATTTTATACAAACTGCATAAGCGCCCCATTGATTTTTCTTATATATATTGAATCCTTTTTTATAATTTGTCACTACGGTGGTGCTTATTGGGAGCAACATAGCAGTTCGTTTTGAGAATTAAAACCAAGCAGAATAGATGGCTTTACAAGAGCTAGGGACAATTCGTTGTTTTGATAGTCAATAGGTCGACCACTATTGGTCTGATAAAAGCCGACATGGCAAAAGTAGACAAAGGAAAATGTTGACATAAATGTGTTTGTTTTTTATATAAATTTGATGAACTTTTTCATACTTTACAATCCACACGGACTATGATTGGGAATAGTTACCTTGCCTGAAGCATGGCAACCAAAGCAAGCAATTTGAGGGGACGTGTTGCTCTAATTGCTGTTCCCGGCAATTTTACGGAGTAAACAACACCAAAAAAGTAGAAAAAAAACTCATGTCAACCTTAATCTGTGTTGACTTTTTTCAATTCAACCTTTAGTCCATGTCGATATTTTTCCTATATTGACCTAGTGCATGTCGACCAATAGTGGTAGACTGAGTGACTTTGACCTAGGTTTGGTTGGCCCAATGATCCTCACCCGTATTAGATGTTGAGGGATGTGTTGCTAAAATGTAGTTTTAAAGTGATTAATTTCTTGTTTTCCAAATATCAGAATTACTAAAGGAAAACTGCTGGAAACACCTTGTTTTGTAACGAGCTCACTGGAGAGCATCATGCAATTTATTTGATATTTAATCAAATTTATCAAAATAGGATATTTTTCAAATGAAGCATTTAATCAAAAGCTATTTAAAAAAAGTGTAATATGAGTTTCAGTAATTTATACAATCCACATGGAAAAATATCGTTGAGTTTAAGCATCCAAAAAAGTTCTTGTCTGCATAGACATAACAATCTTTACCCCTCTAATAGTTGTTTTTATCTGCTCAATTTACAAGATTCTCTAGCATACTGTAAAGTGTTTGGGGTTACTATGATCAAATATTGAATTCAGAAAGTTTCTGCAGTGTTCCATAAAACTCTTTTTGAAGGGATGTATTTTTATCCTTACATAATATTTTTAAAGCTAAGTATATATCGTATATCTCACACTGAGAGACACATTAAATAAATAGATTAATGTAATTAGTTAATATACAAATAAGCAGTGCTTAAATTAAAGGAAAATAAAATGTAAATCGTAAACAGATGGAATGAAAGGTTCATTGGAATTTAATAAAAATGAAGAATAAAACAATAAAACAGCAATTTAAAATGCACAGAATCACCGCCACGGGCTGCTCAATTAATGGTGTCCGTTCCTGTAAATAAGTGGACTGTAGATAGGTGAGCAGGAAACTATTATGAGGGCTGATTGCACAGTCCTTGCAACTTTACCGCTAAGCTGCCGCTGGAGGCATAGTTCCTTAAAGTAATCCCTTCAGGTGAATATTGGGGTCCTGGGTCCTCACCAGATTGTGGAGTCTTCAGTGCGGAATGGATGTGAAGTATCATCAAGAAGCAGACCTTTCACCAATGGATATTCTGCAGGTGTTACAAAAAGTCCAATAATGGTCCGGGCACACACTGGGCAGCTTCCAATAAGTGGTGGGTGATCAGGTGATTGACCTTTTAAAAAGCTGCAGGACCTGCAGCGAAATGCATCAGGTGCTATTTCTGATCACCCATACTTATTGGAAGCTGCCCACTGTGTGTCCGGACCATTATTGGACTTTTTGTCACGTCTGCAGAATATCCATTGGTGAACAGTCTGCTTCTTGGTGATACTTCACATCCATTCCACACTGAAGACTCCGCATTCTGGTGAGGACCCAGGACCCAAATGTTCACCTCAAGGGATAACTATAAGGGACTATGGGGCTCATTCAGACCCGATTGCAGCATACTTTTGTTTGCACAGCTGTGACTGGATCACTACTGCGCATGTGCGGGGGCCGTAATATGCATGCGTGTCGTTGTCCAGCGACTGCAGTCACCAGGCAACGATGCTGACAATGAAGAAAGCGGTCTCGGCGGCGACCGCTAGAAGATTGACAGTGGAGAGGTGTTCCGGGGCGGATACTCACTGTTGGATGCCATTTTTGGGGAGTGGTCGGCTGAATGCAGGCATGTCCAGGCGAATGGAGGGCAGATGTCTGACATCAAAGCCAGGACCTTTGTTGCTGGATCTGTCGCACAGGGTAAGTAGCCCCAGCTTTACTTTTAACTTGCACAAAACTTTTTTAGCTAAGCAGGACTGCATAAGCGAACGCAGCCCTGCTAAGCTAAAATACACTCCCCCATAGGCGGAGATTAGTTGATCGCACCAGCAGCAAAAAGTTACTTGGTGTGATCAACTCGGAATGAGGGCCAATGCCTCCAGCGACAGCTTAGCAGTAAAGTTGCAAGGACTGTGCAATCAGCCCACATATTAATTTCCTGTTCACGTATCTGCAGTCCACTTATTTACAGGAACGGACACCATTAATTGAGCAGCCTATGGCAGTGATTCTGTGCATTTTAAATTGCTGTTTTATTGTTTTATTCTTCATTTTTATTAAATTCCAATGAACCTTTCATTCCATCCATCTGTTCACGATTTACATTTTATTTTTCTTTAATTTAAGTGCTGCTTATTTGTATATTGTCTCTTTTGTGCCAGCTACAGGACTGACTAATCCTGCGTGTTTAGCAGCAGCAGCTACATTAGAACAACAACCCATTTGCGCCTGATCTTAACCTTGGTTAATTTATTCTACAACAATGTAATTAGTTGTCTGGGACTGGAGCATGGAAAAGCTTTATTCATAATATGCTTTCACATTGTGCATTGATATTAACAACGTTTGTCTAAACTCTTTGGTCTTCCTGGAAGCTCATTGTTTTCTGGATTTGTATTCTGTAGTTTTAAGATGGCTAAGGGTAAAAAAAATCAGACTGACACTATTTTAATGAATACTATCTTTTTATAAATGATTGTAGGTTTTCTAGGAATGCAGGATTTTAGAAATGCATCATGTTGTATAAATGTAATATTTTTGAATGATTTATTTATTTTTTGTGAATGTCTATTAAATTTAGAGACAACAAATAGAGTATTGTCCTCTGCTGTTTAAAATCAATTAGACTGATTGTGTTTGTTAATTGAGATGTGTTTTCTTTGATTTAATGTTTCTTATCATTTGGGGCCTTTTACAGGAGGGATTCAGGATAGTGCTTATGTCTGAAGTATTTTACATTTTTTCAGCTTGCGTTTCAAAGGTATTTGTGTTTAAAAAAATTCCTTCTTTTCTGAGTAATTGTATTTTAGGCATATGGGTTTTCCAGCGTTTTTAATGTGCACTATGAAAATGTAAATTATTGTTCAAATCTCATCTTTGAAGAAGTAAGAGGTGACAATCGATTGTCAACTATATTGTGGGTCATATCTAGGAAGTTGATAGAAGAGTTGCTGAAAATGTGTGTGAAGAAAAAGTGATGTGAATAAGATTTTAAACAAATGCAACTTCCTTGTCAGGGGATACAGTCCAAATAATAGATCATCTCTGTAACAGCCATAGAGTACCAGGCTCAAAACATCCAGCCCACCCCCAACATAGTGCAATTTAAAGTCACCCATGTAGAGGTTATCATAACTGGCGGAAAACTTGAGTGCCTATGGCCATGCCTATTTACTGGAGGTACATAGAAAGTATTGTTAAATAGAAAATAATTTTGTGAATTGGGTATACTCAACTATACTGCAAATTATCGGTGAGGTTAAGTGAGATTACCAATTTGGTATAATTTAGAATGGATCAATGAGATCGCTAGACCATAAGGGATATTTCTGTAGAGTGCAGAAACATGAAGTATTATAAAGGCATCACAATGTGTCCAGGTGATATTTTAAATGTTATTGTGTAGTCTAACAAATGTAAGAATTGAAAGTATAGTGTTGTTTCTGTAAAGATATGTCAACATAAAAGGGAAGAGTTGAAGAAATAATTGTAGACCCAGGTGAGGCGAGACATTTTTGAATTTTGGGAGTTGATAAAGGGTGGGGCTAGTGGGAAAATAATTGAAAAGTAGTATGTATTCGTCTCTAGATTTGACACTCATAGTCTCAGCTTTATCCAAAATAAATAATAGCTCCCTCAAAAATTGCTTAGTTGAATTATATGATAACGCCATATGGAGCTGAGAATCTTGAAAATGCCAAAGAACTTCATTACTATAGTCCATTTGAGGATTACAAGGTCCCCACATTTGTAAGTACAGTCTTTGATAGTAATTTTCACAAAATATTGTATGCTTTTGGTTATATATAGGATGGGATAAATTTTGGATTTGTTTTTGAAAAGAATGTTATTTGACAATGTAAAATATAGGTATTGGTCTGGATTGTGTAGAGATTTAAAGGAGTAGAGATTCTTTCAGAAGATCACTGAGTTGATCAAGGTTTGGTGGCTTCTCATTGTCAAGAAAAATATGGAGGGCATCTTCCTTATTTCTTAAAAAAATTGTGACGTCATTCTAATGACATTGTGAACATAGACTTGTCATAAATAAGCTCAATAAAAAGGGTCAGCTGTTGGCGAGGAACTAAGGCACACATTAAGATGGAAGATTTCTCCATAGCTGAATTTTAGAAGAAAGGTTGAATATTTACTGGGGAACAGAAGATTTTAATAGTGATCTATTCTTCTTACTTAGTTTTGCCCTTGTACCTCCTATTGATCCTTGAAACCTTCTGGCCTTCTGTATTTTTTTATTCTAGATTTTCATAGAGTTTGCAAAGGGTTGAGTCTCTATAATTGAGGTCTCTCCATGGCACCAAAATTACTATTGTATCTTGTGTTCATACTGAATATCCTGTGAGAAGATTAGTTTTTGGTTTTAGGGCACGTACCTGTATTTTAATGCATATAGTTCTTAAGAGTCTCATTTCTTTCTCTGGTATCTGAACTAGATCATGATCTTGGGGTATAGATATTGGAAAATTGTCTATTTGTCTGATATATTTTTCAATTTCTTGTAAACTGCTGATTTTTTGTGTAAGGTAGAGTTTGTGGGCTTTTTATATGTTATGATTTAATTTATGTTACAATCATCTAAATCACACTGTAATACAGTATTTATCTTTTAGTTTATACTAGTGTCATCTCAAATTTCGCAATTCTGGTACTAATGAGTTGATCCATCTCTGCATATCCCTCCACATATTTACAGGATTTAAGTTTGGTTTTAATTTGTGTTGTCATGCGGATGAAGATCATTGATTGCATAAATCATGTTTAAAAACTCCTGCATTTTTCATTTGTGAGACAGTTGGTTGCTGTAGTAACATTACCTGGAACTTTCTTAGGATATAGCCACTGTGGCTGAGGGTCTGTCAGAGAGATCACAACCAAATGTTGAAACATTCCCATGACACTCCCTAACATGCCCATGACATCTCCTCTTTCTCCTTACCGTCTCTACTCTGAACCCTCAATGGAATGATGAAGCTGTCTCAAGTAATAACGCTAGCATATGGCATTGCTTACACCATCATACTCCTTGGTTCTCACGTGTGCATTAAGGGGTTCCTAGACTTTTGTTGCATGTGCAGTAGCAGAAAATATTATTTATGGTGATTTTGATCATCCCATGTTGGTCAATCCAGGAAAAAAAAAACACCATCTTTCTTAGACACAAAGAAGCATCCTCTTTCAATGTACATTTTGAAGGCCTAAGAAAGAGAATTCTGCTCACTTTCTGATTTCCATCATTTCAAATGCATGCTTTCCACCTATTGATACACTCTTGCTTTCTTAAAACAGTATTACTTACAATCATTTTACGCTCAATCTTTCAACACTGGTGCCTCTTTGCCACAATGAATTCTAAATTTTGCCCCTCCCATCTTCACTGTCAGCCCATGATTTTGCTACTTACTTTCCCTCCAAAATTGTTTTTATTCATCAGGACAATTCTCCATTAATACTTCTCCTGGTACCCAAACCCACACCTTTTATTGCAGGCCAGCCAGAATTTACCCCTAATTCTGGTGACTTTCACTTATTTTGTCATCCTTCCTACATAACTGCCCTCTTTCCTCCATTCCCTCCCACCTAAGAAAACCTCTCAATACACTGATTCCACATGAAATAATTTATCTTCTCTTTTCTTCATTTCCTTCAAGCTTTTATGGTGACCTTATCTCATCACATACCTTTCCTTATTTTGCCTCCTTAATAAGCTTTAATAAATACCTGAACAATAAATTTTAACATAGCAGTCAATTGTTCATACTCATCTTCTTGAGTTGTTAGTTCCCCTGACACTGTTTACCACTCTTTCTTCTTTTAAACTTTAGACACTTTTGGTAACCATGACAATGTGTACTCCTGGATGTTCTCCTACCTTCCTTAATACTCATTCTCTGTCTCCAAATCTACGTTGTTCTTTTTCCTTTTCCTGTTGATGTTTCCCACAGTTATCTTTTTGGGTCCATTCTCTTTTGTTTCTGTACACCTCCTCCCTTGGTGATCTCATCAGCTCTTTTGTTCTACAATACCAACTTTTAGCTGACAATACACAAATATATTCCTCCTTCACCTTACCTCTCCCACTCTATCATTAGTCTTATCTCTTTTATCTCCGTCTGAATGTTCCAGATCCTTCATAAGCTCAACATGCCCATGACTGTGCTTATTGTATTTTCACTCTTTAGGGTAACTTCCCCTCCCACCTCAAACATTACAGTGCTAACCTTCTCCTCTTTTATTAAAGAAATTAATCTGATCATTTCAGTTTCAATGAAAAGAAAAAACCTCTTCACTCAGCATTTTTATATATCCTCAATGACCATTCCAACCATGATGCAATTCATTTATTTAACAAAAAACACTCAAAATAGTATAAAATGATTTAAGCTCATTCAAAATCCTATTCAAATCCACCTTTCTTTAGTGAAAAAAGTCTTGTGGTTATTTTATGGTGTTAAATAAATATCCCTTTCTAGAGAAGAAGAGACGGTCACTTACAATGGACACCAAATAGTCTATGTACCCTTAGTGATATGAATGCACTGCACAACAATTTATTATTATAATCGTACTTAAAGTAAAACAGGTGATCATTTTTTAATATAATTTTTAGATCTCTTTCCCTTCCTCCATTAGGATTATGCTTTTAAAGTAAATAAAAAAAATCCAATCTAATGCAAAAATGGCAGTAAAATTTACAAAAATCTTTATTTTTTCAGACTCACATTTCCGTTCTCATACAATTAGTATATATCATGAAATCCTGACTTACGTATGATTTATTTGGATTCAAACTAGGTAAGCAGAAAACATCAGGCACATACTGTAGCATAAGTCTCTGCAGATGGTAATTGATTCCTGATCTTGTTGCATCGAAAAAGGTGCTCCTTAACTACTGAACAGGTATTAATCACAGGCATAGTAAGGGACCCAACATTGATGCATATCTAGTAAACAGTCTGAAGTCAGGGCAGGCAGCAAGCAAGTTGCGTCTTTAAAAAAAATCTGATGTCAGAGCAGTTAGCATTCAAAGCAGGTCCAGTATTAACCCAAGGTCAAGGAACACATCATTCAAAAGCAAAATCCTAAGGCAATACATGTCAAAACAAGAATAACTCACAGGATTGCATATTCAGCACACTTGGTCAGACTTAACCATCTCGAACCCAGGTGAATAGAAGAAAGATCTTAAAAAAGCCTGGATAAACAACAGGACAGAGTCAAAATTTTCTGCTTCTAAATCACCTGATCAAATAGCTAAGCATTGACACCTGTGCTGCTTTTGGAAGAAAAATAGAAGAGCCTCCCACTGTTGTCGGGCAACAAGCACAAGAGCCATAACGAGAAACATCAGAGATTGCTAAAAGACAATGGGCCTAATTCTGAGTTGATCGCAGCAGCAATTTTGTTAGCAGGTGGGCAAAACCATGTGCACTACAGGAGGGGCAGCTATAACATGTGCAGAGAGAGTTAGATTTGGGTGTGGTGTATTCAAACTGAAATCTAACTTTCAGCGTAAAAATAAAGCAGCCAGTATTTACCCTGCACAGAAACAAAATAACCCACTTAAATCAAACTCTCTCTGCAAATGTTATATTTCCCCCCCTGCAGTGCACATGGTTTTGCCCAATTGCTAACAAACTTGCTGCTGCTATCAACTCAGAATTACCGCCATATTAACCCCAATCTGCATACGAAACAGTGTTTTTCTGGAAATCACTGTAACGTAGCATTTTATATGCAGATACAGTCACAGTTGCACACAGAATATAGGCATGCTGCATGTCATTTTACTAAGCCACATATAATTGTACTCAGCAAAAGCTGCTTGTGCATCATATTCACATAGCAATGCAACTAAGATGCATTTAGCAGAGTTAGCAGAGTTGCCTTGGACTTGTCAGTTCACTCTTGCCAGACATCTCCCACTGCATATTATATTGAGGCAAGATGAGTGAGGACACATCTGTACTGTAAATTACAATTTGTTCAGATTGTTTCCAAACTCATTGTTGAACTGAATCTGATGGGAACTGCTCCACCATTAGATATAATGCAATGATTTCCATTGTTTTCAATATTCCACCCACCTTGTGTTGAAAATCCAAATGAGATAAACTATATTTTGCTCCATTTAGATTGAAAGCCATGTACATGTCATGTAAAGCATGAGCCATGGTGAGGACGGCTATATACACTTGGTAGGTGGCCGAGTCTCCAGAATAATTTAAAAGTTGCTTAAACTCCTCCCTCCCAGTGCAATTGTTATGATTTGTTTTAGCAAGTCTTGGTAAAACAGAGTCCTTCTGAGGATTACCTGACAAACACCCAAAAAAGTAAATCCAGATATCTTCCAGTAACTTATCAGCTGGATGGCTGGATGGATGAAAGCTGTATAAGCGTTCCTGTAAGGCAGGGATAAAATGCATCGGAGGAGCAAATAGCAAACTGCCATCAATCATATCACTCATTAAGGTGTTCATAAGCTCTTTTATCAGTGACCATGATGATGTGAGGATTAATGTCTTGTTAAGGAGATAACATTGAGATTTGAATAAACAGCTAATGAAGGATTGATGGACTGTTCCACAAATTACAACAATCTCAGCTGCTTTATTGTGCAAAGACTTAAGAATCAAAGAAGAAAATTGTAGGGAAACTTTAATTTTAAATTCAATACAAATTTCATAGTTATTAAGTTGCTTGCTCAGATGTTCTAGCTCCCGTTCTCCAGTATCATCATCTGATGTGATGATTCCGACCCAGTTCCACCCAAAACTTCTCAGTAACTTTGCAATGGCCACATGTTGCTCCTGGTAGTTTTGTACTGTGCGAAAAAAGTTTGGATACAGAATCCGGTTACTCAGCAGCGGGTCCCTCGCTCCATAGCTGATCTAAAAACATCAATAATGTAAGAAAATTCAAAATAAGTTTAATTATTTAATGAGAAAGATTGCCTACTGCCTTGGGAACCAAATTTTTAAGTCTTCTGAGTTTTTTTATTACATATATTTTTCTTTCCACTGAGTCCCAAATTTGTAGAATGCAGAAATATCAAGCTCTAGCTGGTCAATGGAGATGCCCTTGACAAAACTGGACCCAAGTTATAAATATTAAACCAAAAAGGTAAGTTTTGTACGCTATATTTGCCGGGTGCTCAGTATGCTGTTAGCTAGAAATATGTTTTAAAATGTCAAAGGGTCCAAAAGGAAACATACGGTATATTTTGGAATTTGTGAAAACATTCATAACCCTTACATATACTGTAGTGAATACATGTTTATGTACTGTACTGTATATGGCATATGACCAATTGTATACTGAGTTGAAAATTGCATAAAACACATTGGTTCTGACAGGACTATGTAGGAGCAGGAGTGGCAATATTGTTTGATTCATTTGATGATCTACAATGTTTTTAAAGACAAATAATTAGCTGACTATAGGTTGTAGATTCTGTCATTTGCAATATCATGTTACACTTCTACTAATAATCACTTAATCCACAAATAAACACCCTTTAACTTTTATTTGGTAAATATTTTGCCACATTTTGCTTAAATTAAATTGGAAATGGCTGAGCAGTGAAAGGAGGTAATAATAGCATATTGTACATGTGCCAACTGCATGGGTAAGTAAACACCAGACAGATGTCACAGCAAAGATACTGTGATAGCACCACTACCACTCACTAGACACTCCCTCTTGGGTTGTGAAGCTCTGATACCCTACTCAGTACTCTACAGCAACCTCATATGCCACATGTATCTGCTGATGATACTTTTCTACCCATGCAAAACCCAACCACACCAGTCAAACAAAAGCCAACACACTGAACAGCTACAAACTAGGGAAGGGATAGGTAGCAAAAATCTTACTGCCTCAGAATATAAGAAGAAGTATAGTCATCCAACCACTAAGGGGGTATGCAACTAGTCCTGAAAATAAATTGGGTGCAAAAAATGGTGGTGGGGGGAGTTAATGATTTTTTTGTGCCAATTCTTTTTCAGGCTATTTAATTGGCCCACATTTTTTTCTGTACACAAAAATGTTCCCTTGTTTTGTGTTAAAACACATAGGGGTAAATTTGCTACGGTGGGAGTTTTTTTAGAACTGGTGATGTTGCCATAGCAACCAATCAGATTTTACTTAACATTTATCTAGCTGCTTCTAGAATATACTAGATATAATCTGATTGGTTGCTATGAGCAACATCAACAGAACTGAAAACACCCATCTTAGTAAACTTACCCCATCATATTTGTGAAAAGTCATGGACCTATGTTTTTTCATGGCGGCGATTGACAAAAAAATGCATGTTCATTGTGGATTTGGTTTTGCCAACTTCCTGATAAGTACCAGCACCAGGGCTAATTCGAGATACAGAAGGTAGGTAATCAGACACGCTAAATTACAGCTGCTAATAGAATACCGCTATATGTAAATAATTTGTGCTGACCTGACGCTAGCATCCAATTGGCTAACATCATGCCAAGCTAGAAATTATCCATAAACGTAACCATCTCCTTTCTATAAATATAACTTACCACTTTATAATCATACTATGCTAATCATACTGTAACTGGTAGCAATCCCATACTATGTCACATATTATCCTCAGGCCAGCATGTCCATATGTCTTTTTACTAGCCTGCAAGGCATATGTTTTGTATGTTACACAGTGAAGGGGCTGATGCATAGTTGAAAACAAATTTGTGTTTATCTTATATGTATCTTGTGTGTTTGCACATTACACATGTTCAGGAGTGTATCACATGGCTGTAATCAGAAATGATTGGGCGTAGCATCAATTAAAGATAGAGAATCACTCAATATTCCCTTCCCCACCCCCCACCCTTTACGCTCATATGTGGTGTTGAACTCTGGTACCCAGAGCAGGTGAAATCTATTAAGCTCTCTCCATGGCAGTCAGAAAAAAAGCTCTATTGATTTTGTAATAAAAAATTCTGCCATTCTTAGGTTTAATTAGGTGTACAGTTGGCAGAGACACAGGTATAGGGAAGAGGAGAAGGCACACATATGGGTATGGAGCAGAGGCACACATGGGGAGAGAAGGCATACAGTAGGTAACATTCACAAAGGCACATGTTGGGAAGTGGCAAATACACCAATGTGGGGATGGGCAGAGGCACAGGGGAAGGGAAGGAAGTACAAATATGGGGATGACGTAGAGGCACAGGTGTGAAAAAGGGTCAGAGGTACAGACCTGGGTATGGGAAAAACTCACAAATATGGGTAGAGTGCATAGGTAAAGGTGTATAAAAGAGGTAGTGGAACAGATATGAGGAGGGGCAGAGGTATTCATAGTTAATGGGAATTAATAGTTAGTGGGAAATACTGTGAAGGGAAACTGAGCAGAGGAACACCTGTGCACTGCTGCTGGTTACCACATTCCAAGCATTCTTTGCAGTGTACGGTGCACACTACTGTATGTCCGGCCAATGAAAGGATGTAGGTGGAGCAGTATCAAAGACAGAGCAGAAGGAGACAAGCTTTATCATTAGGGACCAGAGAGAGGTCCTGCCTGTGACAGAGATTCCCTGATAAGGTACATTCATCATAATTGAGATATTCAGGAATTAATGATCTGTGAAACAAATGGCTTTTGTTTTACAAAAGAAAAAGCTGATAATAATCACTGCTAGCAACAAGACCTCCAATATCTGCTATTGCCCCATACTGGTGAACCTACTGTGCCCCCCCCCCCCCCCCTCCCCGGTGGAGGCCCTGGCTTAGTGTTTTCAAATACAGATAACGTGGGTGCAGTGATGGAAATATGAGCTATGCAGAGCTTTTTTTTACACGTCATTATATTTTCAAACAGATTTTTTTGCACAAGTGTACTCTGATAATGATGATTGCTAATAAACCAGGCATATACAGTAAGTAGAGGTGGGAGGTACACAGAGGTGTACAGTATCTGCATTTATTAATTTGCATTCACTGTGCATACTGTACAATTACAGCCAAAATGGTTTTAACTCTGCATTGGCCCCGAGGTGTTGAATATTGTGGTAAAAAATTGGATATTTTTACCCTGTTCCCAAAGATATTAACCTAGAAATGAAAAACAGTGTTGAAAACTATTCAAAAATTCATCGTGGGGCCAAAAATCACTCTGTGGTCACAAAATGACACAGATTTTTTTATTATCTCCCTTACTTGTTTAGAGATTTGGGGGTTTATTTACTAAAGTCCCAATTTTCTCAGAGTTTTTTTTTGTTTTCAAAGTGTCAACATGGGAATTTACTAAACACAAATCTCGGCAGTGTTGGGGCTATTCGTAATGATTTTCACAGCAGATGGCAGAAATATGAATGAATAGACCATCGGTCAAACGCGGCTGTGTGTTCATACAACACAGTGATTTACTATTCATTCATATTTTGGTGTTTGTCAGTGAATGTTCAATTGCGGTCGTATTTTTTTGCAAATCATAAAAAAAGCAGCAAAAAAATAGACCTGCTTTTTCCTGGCGTGTTTGATCAGTGAGATCACGGATCAGTGATCACGGATCAGTGAGATCCGTGCATGCTTATCTGTGGGAAAGGGTCTGTTTTCCTTAAAAATTAAACAAAAAAAGTTGCGTGGGGTCCCCCCTCCTAAGCATAACCAGCCTCGGGCACTTTGAGCCGGCCCTGGTTGTAAAAATACAGGGGAAAAATTGCGTAGGGTCCCCCCATATTTATACAACCTGCCCCGGGCTCTGCATCCGGTCCTGGTTCAAAAATACGGGGGACAAAAGATGTAGGGGTCCCCTGTATTTTTTAAACCAGCACCGGGCTCCCCTAGCCAGAGAGATAATGCCATAGCCGGGGGACACTTTTATATAGGTCCCTGTGGCCGTGGCATTAACCCCCAACTTGTCACCCCTGGCTGGGGTTCCCTGGAGGAGTGGGGACCCCTTAAATCAAGGTGTCCCCCTCTCCAGCCACCCAATGGCCAGGGATGAAGCCTGAGGCTGTCTCCCCCCTCCGTGGGCAGTGGATGGGAGGCTGATAGCCTTTGTGTTAAAAAATAATATTTTTTGTGGTAGAACTTCAAGTCCCAGCAAGCCTCCCCCGCAAGCTGGTACTTTTGGTTCTCCAAGTACCAGCTTGCGGGGGAGGCTTGCTGGGACTTGTATTTCTACCACAAAAAAACAATATTTTTTTTTAACACAAAGGCTATCAGCCTCCCATCCACTGCCCACGGATGGGCGAGACAGCCTTGGGCTTCATCCCTGGCCCTTGGGTGGCTGGAGGGACACACACCATGATTTAAGGGGTCCCCACTCCTCCAGGGAACACCAGCCAAGAGTGACTAGTTGGGGGGGGGGGGTAATGCCACAGCTGCAAGGACCTATATAAAAGTGCCCCCGGCTGTGGAGCCCGGTGCTGGTTTAAAAAATACGGGGGACCCCTACATCTTTTGTCCCCCATATTTTTTGAACCAGGACCGGACGCAGAGCCCGATGCTGGTTGTATAAATATGGGGGGACCCTACGCAATTTTCCCCCTATATTTTTACGTGGCCCAGCTCAAAGAGCCCGAGGCTGGTTATGCTTAGGAGGGGGGACCCCACGCAATTTTTTTCTTTGATTTTTAACTATTCAAACACTTCTCATAATGTACACAATGAAGCCCTGCATGGATCTCATTGATACGGCCGGACGTCATTATGTTATGTCATGCAGTGTTTTACTAAAACACTGCCCGACAATACAAATCACATCGACATCGGAAAATACGAAAATAGAAAACTCGGCAGCTTAGTAAATTACCGTAGATGGATTCAAAAAGTTGCAGTAAAATACGTCCAATAAAATTCGAGATCAAACTCCCTACAAATTGGCACAAACACGAATATTAGTACATAAACCCCCTGGACTAAAACATTGTAAAACCTGTTAATGATTTTATTAATATTGGTTAAAGAAGCAATTTGATTAAAACCAACCTAGTGCCCGATCCTAACAAGCCTTTTGTTATGATTATTGTAAAAATATTAAAAAAATCTGTATGCAAATGACAGTACTAACATCTTAATAGTCTGCTTTAAATGATTATTCAAAAATTGGATTGTGCAATATTTTATTTAGGTTATACAAGAAATATTGGGATATATTTTGAGTTGTTTGTGGCTTTTATGTTGCTTTACATCTCTTTCAAGTGCTGGCAACCATCAATACCATCTGTTTCTCCTTAATCAGCTTCTCCAACCAGGAAACTACTGCAAATGGCATTAGCTGAGAATAGCTTTCTATGGTCTTGCAGGTATGACTAATGTCCTGGGACTATACACTGCACACATTAGGCAGAGAAGAAGTTTATTCAATTTGCCTTTTCTAATAATGTTCAGTTATTTTGTGATATGGAAATTAAAATTAAAATGGTGAGTCTCTTTTCTCATTCAACCCTACTGTACATGAGATATTTGGGCAGGACTTAATGCCAGATGGAGTATCTTGATAGCAATCTGAAAAATCTGATGCTATTGGCTATTACTGTTACTTCTGGCTACAGGCTTTATTGATCAGATGTCTTGATTATTCTGGTGGTATGTAATTATATAATCCATTTAACATCTAAGATATTGTGCTCTTCTACTGTCTATTGCATAAATTTGTATAAAATCAACCAGTTTATGGTATACATGTGCATCATGTTAACACAGGTGTATTCTTCGAAAGTACGATATAAAAATATGCACTACATTTTAAAAATATATAGTCAAATATCTGACAAAGTAAACTTGTATTCCTGTTACTAAACAGGCACATCATGGACTTTATGATAACAAAAACAATGCGCATAAGCTACCCCTGGGCAGAGTTGGCGAGGAAGAACTTAATGGTGGTGTAGTGTTGGTAAATATTGAGGAGACCACAGATAGGTGAGACATTTGGTCATAAAATGACAGTTTTTTTTAATATCTCCCTAACTTGTTTTGAGGTTTAGACTTCTGAAGCATTGTACAACCTGATATTGCTTTTATTTGTAATGGAAAGCAAAAGGCATTTCCTTCTCATTTGCATAATTATGTTTATCTGCTGCTTCCTCCTTCACTGGGTGTCTGACTGTGGATGTAGCTGCTCTTCTTGGTGGTGCTGTGAATAAAACTGCAATAGTAAAGAAAACTGTGTAAAACTAATGTCTGACTAGCTTCTGCACAGTTACTTATCTAGACCACTGAAACCTGGGTTGATGTAGTTAGTGAAATTGCATGTATTGTACAGTACTGTGCAGTGGCGGATCCAGGGGGGGGGCACTCGGGCCCGTGCCCCCCTGTCATTTGTGGCCCCCCCCCCGTCCCCCGTCCCCCCCCCGCGGCGTCGGCGCCGCACAGGGAGATGACGGGTGCCCGCTGCGATTGTGTTACCAGCGGGCGCCCGTCTCCCTGTACAGCGGTAGCCGGAGGCAGGAGCTGAGCTCCGGCTTCCAGCGCTGTCACTGCGCCGTGCGCTATGGGAGAGGCGTCAGTCATGACGTCTCTCTCATAGTACTGAGGAGAGGACGCCAGCCAGAAGGAGGACTGCAGCGGCGCGGGAACGGGGCTCGGTAAGTATTATGTTTTTTTCTTCCTTAATGCAGCGGGGGCATCTCCTGGGGGAAACTACGGGGGGACATTACTACTGGGGGGGCACCAACAAGGGGCATTACTACTGGGGGGCATCAACAAGGGGCATTACTACTGAGGGGGGGCATTACTACTGGGGGCATTATAACTGGGGGCATCACTACTGGGGGGGTAGCTACTGGGGGCATTATTACTGGGGGGGGCAGCTACTGGGGGCATTATTACTGGGTGGGCACCTACAGGGGGCATTACTACTTGGGGGCTAAACTACAGGGGCATTACTACTTGGGGGCTAAACTACAGGGGGAGCCAAACTACTGGGGGCATAACTACAGGGGCCAAACTATTGGGGGCATTACTACTTGGGGGCTAAACTACAGGGGCATTACTACTTGGGGGCTTAACTACAGGGGGAGCCAAACTACTGGGGGCATAACTACAGGGGCCAAACTATTGGGGGCATTACTACTGAAGGCTAAACTATAAGGGGGGCATAACTACAGGGGCTAAACTGCAATGGGGCAAACTACAGGGGGGCATTACTACTGGTGGCTAAACTATAAGGGGGGCATAACTACAGGGGCTAAACTACAATGGGGCAAACTATAGAGGGGCATTACCACTGGTGGCTAAACTACTGGGGTCATAACTGCAGGGACATTACCACTGGGGGCATAATGACTGGGGACATTACTACAGGCAACATTACTACTGGGGGCAATACGGGCATTGCATAAGGGACACCACTACTATGGGGTCTATATAAGGGCACTACCAGTACAGTGGACATTGCATAATGAGCGCTACAACTGTGGGCATTGTATAAGAAGCGCCACCTCACATGCACCGAAGCCGCACGCAAATGTACTTGCCCCTTCCATGGTGCCCCCCCTATCATTTTCTTCTGGATCCGCCCCTGGTACTGTATGTATGCAGACATTTTCAAAATGTACAAATATTACTAAATATTACTAATGTACACTCACCAGACCGTGGTGGCTGTGGAGCAGATCATTTTTTAATGTTAATATCATGGACAAATTCAGGTGGAAGTTTCCCCCACAGCTGCTCTTAATTTTCCAGGTACTCCATACACAGGGGGGCAAACAAAATGTCCTGTACTTCTCCAGCATTTTGTATTTTTATTTTTTTTTATGTCTGAAAACTGCTTCTAACAATAGTCCTCAGAGCACTTGAACTTATCCACTGCATTCACAGTCTGCATCACCGATGGTCAGATTTGTCACTTTTGTCTGGCTACCAAGCATTAGTCATACATTATCACTATAGTAGAGAGATCAAGGACACATTCTCATAAGAGAACATCCCCATGGGAGGCCAAACTTTCTGTTGGTTAAACAGGAAATTTGAAACAAACAGAGCTTTTAGATTATGAAAACCAATGGACATCAGCAGTAGAATTCAATAGACTGTCAAAAATGAAGTTCAGTATGTATGTATTGTATAAAACCTTACAGATGAGAGGTCTGGATTCCTTGGAATCATGACAGCTCCAAACACTAGGGTATCCAAGTCGGTGTTCCCGCCAGACTTGAATACCACATCAAGGCTGATGGTCATATTCCCGGCATCAGACTGTGTTTGGATGATCGTACTTCCTCTTGCATCATAAGGCAGTAAGGTTTTTTCCTACCCATCCCTCCTCTAGTTTATAGCTGGTCAGTGTGATAGATTTTGTTTGACTGGTGTAGTTGGGTATTGTGTGGCTGGAAAAGTATCATCAGAAGAAACACGTGGTTGTTGCAGAGTATGGAGTTTAAAAATAAAGATAAAAAAATATATAATATCTATTGCTTTTACTGGTTGGTGTGCTTTAGTCAATTGTGCATTATTCGCATTCATCTATAATCCCTGTGATCCACACACTTTTGAACCAAGCTCTAAGTTTAAAAATAGAAAAAAAAAAAAAAAATATATATATATATATATATATATATTAGAGATGAGCGGGTTCGGTTCCTCGGAATCCGAACCCGCCCGAACTTCATGTTTTTTTACACGGGTCCGAGCGACTCAGATCTTCCCGCCTTGCTCGGTTAACCCGAGCGCGCCCGAACGTCATCATCCCGCTGTCGGATTCTCACGAGGCTCGGATTCTATCGCGAGACTCGGATTCTATATAAGGAGCCGCGCGTCGCCGCCATTTTCACACGTGCATTGAGATTGATAGGGAGAGGACGTGGCTGGCGTCCTCTCCGTTTATAGAGAGTGAGACTAGAGTAGAGAGAGACACAGTAGTAATTTTGGGGAGCATTAGGAGGAGTACTTTAGGAGGAGTACTACTACTTGCTGAAGTGATAGATAGATAGATAGTGTGACTGTATAATGTATATCTGACTTGTGGGGGAGACACTGACAGTGGGGAGCAGTTAGAGTCTGAGAGCAGGACTCAGGAGTACATATAACGTACAGTGCACACTTTTGCTGCCAGAGTGCCACACTGCCATTGTGACCACACTGACCACCAGTATAATATATATTGTGATTGTCTGCTAAGGAGTACTACTTGCAAGTTGCTGATAGTGTGACCAGTGACCTGACCACCAGTTTATAATAATCACCACCAGTTTAATATATATAATATATATATATATAATTGTATATAATATATATATAATATTGTATACCACCTACCCGTGGTTTTTTTTTTTCTTTCTTCTTGATACATACTACTATAGTAGCTTACTGTAGCAGTCTGCGGTGCTGCTGAGCTGACAGTGTCCAGCAGGTCCGTCATCAGTCATTACATAATAAATATATATTATATACCTGTCCGGCTGCAGTACTAGTGATATTATATATATATATATTGATTTCATCTCATTATCATCCAGTCTATATTAGCAGCAGACACAGTACGGTAGTCCACGGCTGTAGCTACCTCTGTGTCGGCAGTCGCTGGTCCATCCATAATTGTATACCACCTACCCGTGGTTTTTTTTTTTTCTTTCTTCTTGATACATACTACTATAGTAGCTTACTGTAGCAGTCTGCGGTGCTGCTGAGCTGACAGTGTCCAGCAGGTCCGTCATCAGTCATTAGTACATAATAAATATATATTATATACCTGTCCGGCTGCAGTACTAGTGTGATATTATATATATATATATATATATATTGATTTCATCTCATTATCATCCAGTCTATATTAGCAGCAGACACAGTACGGTAGTCCACGGCTGTAGCTACCTCTGTGTCGGCAGTCGCTGGTCCATCCATAATTGTATACCACCTACCCGTGTTTTTTTTTTTCTTTCTTCTTGATACATACTACTATAGTAGCTTACTGTAGCAGTCTGCGGTGCTGCTGAGCTGACAGTGTCCAGCAGGTCCGTCATCAGTCATTAGTACATAATAAATATATATTATATACCTGTCCGGCTGCAGTACTAGTGTGATATTATATATATATATATTGATTTCATCTCATTATCATCCAGTCTATATTAGCAGCAGACACAGTACGGTAGTCCACGGCTGTAGCTACCTCTGTGTCGGCAGTCGCTGGTCCATCCATAATTGTATACCACCTACCCGTGGTTTTTTTTTTTCTTCTTGATACATACTACTATAGTAGCTTACTGTAGCAGTCTGCGGTGCTGCTGAGCTGACAGTGTCCAGCAGGTCCGTCATCAGTCATTAGTACATAATAAATATATATTATATACCTGTCCGGCTGCAGTACTAGTGTGATATTATATATATATATATATATATATTGATTTCATCTCATTATCATCCAGTCTATATTAGCAGCAGACACAGTACGGTAGTCCACGGCTGTAGCTACCTCTGTGTCGGCAGTCGCTGGTCCATCCATAATTGTATACCACCTACCCGTGTTTTTTTTTTCTTTCTTCTTGATACATACTACTATAGTAGCTTACTGTAGCAGTCTGCGGTGCTGCTGAGCTGACAGTGTCCAGCAGGTCCGTCATCAGTCATTAGTACATAATAAATATATATTATATACCTGTCCGGCTGCAGTACTAGTGTGATATTATATATATATATATTGATTTCATCTCATTATCATCCAGTCTATATTAGCAGCAGACACAGTATGGTAGTCCACGGCTGTAGCTACCTCTGTGTCGGCAGTCGCTGGTCCATCCATAATTGTATACCACCTACCCGTGGTTTTTTTTTTCTTTCTTCTTGATACATACTACTATAGTAGCTTACTGTAGCAGTCTGCGGTGCTGCTGAGCTGACAGTGTCCAGCAGGTCCGTCATCAGTCATTAGTACATAATAAATATATATTATATACCTGTCCGGCTGCAGTACTAGTGTGATATTATATATATATATTGATTTCATCTCATTATCATCCAGTCTATATTAGCAGCAGACACAGTACGGTAGTCCACGGCTGTAGCTACCTCTGTGTCGGCAGTCGCTGGTCCATCCATAATTGTATACCACCTACCCGTGGTTTTTTTTTTCTTTCTTCTTGATACATACTACTATAGTAGCTTACTGTAGCAGTCTGCGGTGCTGCTGAGCTGGCAGTGTCCAGCAGGTCCATCATCAGTCATTAGTACATAATAAATATATATTATATACCTGTCCGGCTGCAGTACTAGTGTGATATTATATATATATATATTGATTTCATCTCATTATCATCCAGTCTATATTAGCAGCAGACACAGTACGGTAGTCCACGGCTGTAGCTACCTCTGTGTCGGCAGTCGCTGGTCCATCCATAATTGTATACCACCTACCCGTGGTTTTTTTTTTTTCTTTCTTCTTGATACATACTACTATAGTAGCTTACTGTAGCAGTCTGCGGTGCTGCTGAACTGACAGTGTCCAGCAGGTCCGTCATCAGTCATTAGTACATAATAAATATATATTATATACCTGTCCGGCTGCAGTACTAGTGATATTATATATATATATATATATATATATATATATATATATATATATTGATTTCATCTCATTATCATCCAGTCTATATTAGCAGCAGACACAGTACGGTAGTCCACGGCTGTAGCTACCTCTGTGTCTTTTAGTTGTGCCTATTAAAATATGGAGAACAAAAATGTTGAGGTTCCAAAATTAGGGAAAGATCAAGATCCACTTCCACCTCGTGCTGAAGCTGCTGCCACTAGTCATGGCCGAGACGATGAAATGCCAGCAACGTCGTCTGCCAAGGCCGATGCCCAATGTCATAGTACAGAGCATGTAAAATCCAAAACACCAAATATCAGTAAAAAAAGGACTCCAAAATCTAAAATAAAATTGTCGGAGGAGAAGCGTAAACTTGCCAATATGCCATTTACCACACGGAGTGGCATGGAACGGCTGAGGCCCTGGCCTATGTTCATGGCTAGTGGTTCAGCTTCACATGAGGATTGAAGCACTCAGCCTCTCGCTAGAAAACTGAAAAGACTCAAGCTGGCAAAAGCACCGCAAAGAACTGTGGGTTCTTCCAAATCCCAAATTCACAAGGAGAGTCCAATTGTGTCGGTTGCGATGCCTGACCTTCCCAACACTGGACGTGAAGAGCATGCGCCTTCCACCATTTGCACGCCCCCTGCAAGTGCTGGAAGGAGCACCCGCAGTCCAGTTCCTGATAGTCAGATTGAAGATGTCAGTGTTGAAGTACACCAGGATGAGGAGGATATGGGTGTTGCTGGCACTGGGGAGGAAATTGACAAGGAGGATTCTGATGGTGAGGTGGTTTGTTTAAGTCAGGCACCCGGGGAGACACCTGTTGTCCGTGGGAGGAATAGGGCCGTTGACATGCCTGGTGAAAATACCCAAAAAATCAGCTCTTCGGTGTGGAAGTATTTCACCAGAAATGCGGACAACATTTGTCAAGCCGTGTGTTGCCTTTGTCAAGCTGTAATAAGTAGGGGTAAGGACGTTAACCACCTCGGAACATCCTCCCTTATACGTCACCTGCAGCGCATTCATAATAAGTCAGTGACAAGTTCAAAAACTTTGGGCGACAGCGGAAGCAGTCCACTTACCAGTAAATCCCTTCCTCTTGTAACCAAGCTCACACAAACCACCCCACCAACTCCCCCAGTGTCAATTTCCTCCTTCCCCAGGAATGCCAATAGTCCTGCAGGCCATGTCACTGGCAATTCTGACGAGTCCTCTCCTGCCTGGGATTCCTCCGATGCATCCTTGCGTGTAACGCCTACTGCTGCTGGCGCTGCTGTTGTTGCTGCTGGGAGTCGATGGTCATCCCAGAGGGGAAGTCGTACTCGTAAGACCACTTTTACTACTTCCACCAAGCAATTGACTGTCCAACAGTCCTTTGCGAGGAAGATGAAATATCACAGCAGTCATCCTGCTGCAAAGCGGATAACTGAGGCCTTGGCATCCTGGGTGGTGAGAAACGTGGTTCCGGTATCCATCATTACTGCAGAGCCAACTAGAGACTTGTTGGAGGTACTGTGTCCCCGGTACCAAATACAATCTAGGTTCCATTTCTCTAGGCAGGCGATACCGAAAATGTACACAGACCTCAGAAAAAGAGTCACCAGTGTCCTAAAAAATGCAGCTGTACCCAATGTCCACTTAACCACGGACATGTGGACAAGTGGAGCAGGGCAGGGTCAGGACTATATGACTGTGACAGCCCACTGGGTAGATGTATGGACTCCCGCCGCAAGAACAGCAGCGGCGGCACCAGTAGCAGCATCTCGCAAACGCCAACTCTTTCCTAGGCAGGCTACGCTTTGTATCACCGGTTTCCAGAATACGCACACAGCTGAAAACCTCTTACGGCAACTGAGGAAGATCATCGCGGAATGGCTTACCCCAATTGGACTCTCCTGTGGATTTGTGGCATCGGACAACGCCAGCAATATTGTGTGTGCATTAAATATGGGCAAATTCCAGCACGTCCCATGTTTTGCACATACCTTGAATTTGGTGGTGCAGAATTTTTTTAAAAACGACAGGGGCGTGCAAGAGATGCTGTCGGTGGCCAGAAGAATTGCGGGACACTTTCGGCATACAGGCACCACATACAGAAAACTGGAGCACCACCAAAAACGCCTGAACCTGCCCTGCCATCATCTGAAGCAAGAAGTGGTAACGAGGTGGAATTCAACCCTCTTTATGCTTCAGAGGTTGAAGGAGCAGCAAAAGGCCATTCAAGCCTATACAATTGAGCACGATATAGGAGGTGGAATGTACCTGTCTCAAGCGCAGTGGAGAATGATTTCAACGTTGTGCAAGGTTCTGCAACCTTTTGAACTTGCCACACGTGAAGTCAGTTCAGACACTGCCAGCCTGAGTCAGGTCATTCCCCTCATCAGGCTTTTGCAGAAGAAGCTGGAGGCATTGAAGGAGGAGCTAAAAGGGAGCGATTCCGCTAGGCATGTGGGACTTGTGGATGCAGCCCTTAATTCGCTTAACAAGGATTCACGGGTGGTCAATCTGTTGAAATCAGAGCACTACATTTTGGCCACCGTGCTCGATCCTAGATTTAAAACCTACCTTGGATCTCTCTTTCCGGCAGACACAAGTCTGCTGGGGTTCAAAGACCTGCTGGTGACAAAATTGTCAAGTCAAGCGGAACGCGACCTGTCAACATCTCCTCCTTCACATTCTCCCGCAACTGGGGGTGCGAGGAAAAGGCTCAGAATTCCGAGCCCACCCGCTGGCGGTGATGCAGGGCAGTCTGGAGCGACTGCTGATGCTGACATCTGGTCCGGACTGAAGGACCTGACAACGATTACGGACATGTCGTCTACTGTCACTGCATATGATTTTCTCACCATTGAAAGAATGGTGGAGGATTATATGAGTGACCGCATCCAAGTAGGCACGTCAGACAGTCCGTACTTATACTGGCAGGAAAAAGAGGCAATTTGGAGGCCCTTGCACAAACTGGCTTTATTCTACCTAAGTTGCCCTCCCACAAGTGTGTACTCCGAAAGAGTGTTTAGTGCCGCCGCTCACCTTGTCAGCAATCGGCGTACGAGGTTACTTCCAGAAAATGTGGAGAAGATGATGTTCATTAAAATGAATTATAATCAATTCCTCCGTGGAGACATTGACCAGCAGCAATTGCCTCCACAAAGTACACAGGGAGCTGAGATGGTGGATTCCAGTGGGGACGAATTGATAATCTGTGAGGAGCGGGATGTACACGGTGATATATCGGAGGATGATGATGAGGTGGACATCTTGCCTCTGTAGAGCCAGTTTGTGCAAGGAGAGATTAATTGCTTCTTTTTTGGTGGGGGTCCAAACCAACCCGTCATTTCAGTCACAGTCGTGTGGCAGACCCTGTCACTGAAATGATGGGTTGGTTAAAGTGTGCATGTCCTGTTTATACAACATAAGGGTGGGTGGGAGGGCCCAAGGACAATTCCATCTTGCACCTCTTTTTTCTTTCATTTTTATTTGCGTCATGTGCTGTTTGGGGAGTGTTTTTTGGAAGGGCCATCCTGCGTGACACTGCAGTGCCACTCCTAGATGGGCCCGGTGTTTGTGTCGGCCACTAGGGTCGCTTATCTTACTCACACAGCTACCTCATTGCGCCTCTTTTTTTCTTCTTTGCGTCATGTGCTGTTTGGGGAGTGTTTTTTGGAAGGGCCATCCTGCGTGACACTGCAGTGCCACTCCTAGATGGGCCAGGTGTTTGTGTCGGCCACTTGGGTCGCTTAGCTTACTCGCACAGCTACCTCATTGCGTCTCTTTTTTTCTTTGCGTCATGTGCTGTTTGGGGAGTGTTTTTTGGAAGGGCCATCCTGCGTGACACTGCAGTGCCACTCCTAGATGGGCCCGGTGTTTGTGTCGGCCACTAGGGTCGCTTATCTTACTCACACAGCTACCTCATTGCGCCTCTTTTTTTCTTTGCATCATGTGCTGTTTGGGGAGTGTTTTTTGGAAGGGCCATCCTGCGTGACACTGCAGTGCCACTCCTAGATGGGCCCGGTGTTTGTGTCGGCCACTAGGGTCGCTTAGCTTAGTCATCCAGCGACCTCGGTGCAAATTTTAGGACTAAAAATAATATTGTGAGGTGTGAGGTATTCAGAATAGACTGAAAATGAGTGGAAATTATGGATTTTGAGGTTAATAATACTTTGGGATCAAAATGACCCCCAAATTCTATGATTTAAGCTGTTTTTTAGTGTTTTTTGAAAAAAACACCCGAATCCAAAACACACCCGAATCCGACAAAAAAAATTCGGTGAGGTTTTGCCAAAACGCGGTCGAACCCAAAACACGGCCGCGGAACCGAACCCAAAACCAAAACACAAAACCCGAAAAATTTCAAGTGCACATCTCTAATATATATATAATATCTATCTATCTCAACATTCACTTTTCCTAGGTAATGAAAAATTATAAAAAAAGCACTCAATCTTTCTGAAGAATAAACAATCATTTTTTTCATCTCTAAGAGTGAGTGCTGGATTTTTTTTCATTACCTGGGAAAAGTAAGTGTACATTTTTAACTCCTTGTTGACCTTGCACCACCTATGTTGATATACCATGTCTTTTACCGAGTCCTGTCTTTACTATATATATATATATATATATATATATATATATACATACATACATACATATACACTCACACACATATACACAGATTAGGGCAGCACACTTTTAGAATAAAAATGGCTTCGGTGCCTGCTGCAGATCCTCCCCAGCCAGGAGACCCATACAAATACAGCAAGTCCAGCGGCACCCGGATGAAACAAGCTCATGATCACGCAGGCATCTGTAGCAATGTTTTGATGTATTCTAATTCACATCATCATCAGGCATAGAACAAACAATAACCAAAATGTGCTCACCTTATATCCCCAACGAGTGAAAAATGACACCAGTAGCATCCTGAACCAGGAAGTATGGTGCCCACAGATGACGTGATCTCCCACAGTCCATTGCCACGGAGACCGGCGCTGATAAAAACAAACAGAGTGTACAATGAAAGAGGGTAAAACAGTAATCCAAATTTGCATTATAACATATAGGCACAATAAATACTTGCAACAAAGATAATTAATTAGTATATTACACAACACAAGTAATATATATATATATATATATATATATATTATACAAATACGTAGAGACCCAAGTTATCATTCAATCCACGTGGAGTAAGTGTACCCAATCGATGAATCCAGCTAGATTCACACTTCAATAATTTAAGTGAGCGATTCCCACCCCGTAAAGATACTGGTACATGATCTATGATCATATATCTGAGGTTAGCCATATTATGGCCAGCTTCAGCAAAATGCTGTGCAACTGGGTGTTCGCTCTGACCAGATTCAATTGCAGCACGGATGGTCGAACGACGTGCCTCCATTCATTCACGTAACATTCTATCGGTTTTGCTGGAACATTTGATGAAATAAATGATACATTTTGATGTGCAAGTAACCTTATGTCTGAAGAAAAACCTTTTTCCACTATACGGGTGGCAAAAGCTATAACCAGCTATAAGGTATCTACATGTAACACAGTTGATACATTTATAACACCCATTCTGTCGACTCAGAAAATGTTGTGTAGTAGAGACACTAGACATATTGGTGATATCAGTCTTAAAGACCCAATCATGAATGTTGTGCCCCCTGGTGTAACAGGGCATCAGCGTCTTTTCTCTTAGATTGAGATGTTCATCAGTACTCACAATAGGCCATAATTGTTTAGATACAGATTTTTTTTTAAACACATTTTTATTGTATTTCCATAAGTAGGCAAATAAAACATTCAGAGTGGGAAACACTCCCAGCATCAAGAACAAACTACAAAGAGACAGAATAATACAGGGAGTGAGAGAGAGTGCAATAAACTATTAAAGCTAAGGAGCTACTCAGGACAAGACAAAACAAGACAGTACAAGACATAGGACAGAAACAAAAGCAACAGAACTGAGGAAAGGATCAAGGGACCTATGTGAAAATGTGAGAGGAGAGGGAGAGGGAGAGGGAGGGGAGAGGGAGAGGGAGAGGGAGAGGGAGAGAGAAATGAGCAAGAGAGAGGATACCAGAGCACAGTATAAATTGACATGGAAATAGCAACAGATACATAAATAAAACTGAATTCAGCAGAAAAAAGTACATAAAGGGGTATAACGTGGTCATACAGTTGTAGTGATTACTGGCAAAGGTGACTTAACAAAAGGGGTAACAGCAGAAATCCCTCAGAGAGCAAAGTGGGATTTTATTCTGGACCAGTCTTGGTTCCCAAAGTATAGAGAAAATGTCTGTCTTGAGTGTACGTCCAGGGAACGAACAAAGAAGTCCCATTTTTTTAGATATTGTCAGGATTCTGATTTAGTCTGTCCCCGGAGGGGGCACTAGTGGGTCAGTGTAGGTGTGATAGAGGAAACGGGGAGACTGAAGGAAAGTCCTGCGCATGAGTGCTTGATATTTATTATCACACAGGGATAACACAGCAACTGAACAACTGATATAACGGATGACAGGAATAATGAATGATAACTTATTCCGATTAAATGAATGTTGCAAAAGTCACTGGTAACACATGAACAATGAAGATGAACTTGAAACTTGATATAAATGATAAGGCAATAATGAAATCAGATGCAGCAAACAAAACTCTGGTATATAACGAATAGCAATCAAAGCACACAGTCTCTGTAGAAGCATACGTCTGTTATGATACCAGTACGTCTGACCAGAGGAGATCTTATGACGGAGGTCAGAGTACTGGAAGGGAATGCTGGTTACGGGAGCAGGAAAGCCTAGTAACCCCTGGCGCCCTAACTCCGTTGTCTCGCCCGTGTTATCAGAAATCCCCTGCGAGACTATGGTTGCTTGAGCCCATGGCAGCCGCGTTTGAAGGGCGGATTATGTCTGCCCAACTCCGATGCCCCCTCAGGTCTTAATGGGAGACAAAGGGAAATCCGAGACAGGGTGATAACAAGGGGCCCTCTGACTAAGCAACCAGGCCAGGGGCTACAAGCTAACTAACTAAAACCAGAAGTATGTGCGGACAAACCGCCAGGGAAAAGGACAACCAAAAATCCACGAATCCGTTACTCCTATCCAGCACCACTGGATACCAGAGTGGATTTGTGGGAGCGGAATCCTCCGCAAAAGCTCCGAAACACAATATAACCAAATAATAAATAGTAAGCGGTCAAGCCGCAACACACGGCTACGCCGCGACTCACGAACACCACTGGATGTTAAAGGTGCTCGGTCTGGACTCCAGGAAAGGATGACAACTTCCGAGTATTGGACCACTGAGGACAGGAACGACCGGATAGACAGGACTGGAAAACTCTCTGCAACAGACACAGCAAACAGGAAGCTATTACCGGCGTCTGTGAGAAGTCCTGAGAGTGCTTTTAATTGGGAGCTCTCCAATCAGGAGCCAGACAGGGTAATTAACAATCATGCCGTGCAGCTGCATGCTGCACGGCCAGGATACCAATGAGGTGATTAATCTAGACCCAGCAACGGGGAACGCGGTCCGACAGTGGCGTCCCCATTGCTAGGGTCTGAGCGGCTCCGTGCGCCCGGTGTCTAGCGTTGCTAGGGAGCCGGCGGCTGTCCGCATGCGGCGTCCCTAGTTGCTAGGCGCCGGGCCGCACTGACGGGCGGACCCTCGGCGCCTAACAGTACCCCCCCCTTGAGGAGGGGTCAAGGAACCCCTAAGGCCAGGTTTCTGAGGAAATTCTCGAAAAAATGCCTTTTTGAGCCTCGGGGCATGGAGATCCTCATCCAGGACCCAAGACCTTTCTTCTGGACCATAACCTCTCCAATGTACCAAAAAATAAAGCCGACCCCGGGACAACTTGGAATCGAGAACCTTCTCCACCAAGAACTCCTGCTGACCCTGTACATCTATTGGTGATTTCCCCTGAGAGATCTTCCGAGGAAATCTACTGGAAGAAACGTATGGTTTCAACAAGGAGCAATGGAAGGTATTTCCGATCCGGAGAGTTCTTGGTAAGCGTAACCGGAAAGCAACTGGATTGATTTTTTTTATAATATGAAATGGTCCAATAAATTTAGGGCCCAATCTGGCTGAGGTTTGTCGAAGTTTAATGTTGCGAGTCGACAACCATACCCTATCTCCAACTTTAAAAGTGCACGGCCGCCGGAGCCTGTCAGAAAATTTTTTCTCCCGAAATGCCGCTTTTCTGAGAGCAAGGTGCACTTTTCTCCAAATGAGTCTGAGATGAGCGGTCAAGGTCAGTGAGGAGACAGAGGAATGTTGAAAAAAGGAATTAACTCTGGGGTGAAAACCGAAAACTGTAAAAAATGGAGACACATTGGTGGAGGAATGACAGGCATTGTTGTAAGCAAACTCCGCCAACGGAAGAAACTCGGACCAGTCATTTTGGAGTTTGGCCGAGTACAAACGCAAATATTGTTTTAATGATTGATTAACTCGCTCAGTCTGCCCGTTGGATTGGGGATGGTAGCCAGACGTTAAAGACAATTTCATCTTTAAAGAGGCACAAAAAGACTTCCAAATATGTGCAATGAATTGTGGACCCCGATCAGAAACAATATCAGTGGGTAACCCATGGAGTCTGAAAACATGGCGGAGGAACAAAACTGCCAATCCCTGGGCAGATGGCAATCGGGGAAGAGCAATGAAATGGGCCATCTTGCTAAAACGGTCAACTACCACCCATATGACTCGGCATCCGGCTGACAGAGGGAGGTCCACCACAAAATCCATGGAAATATGAGACCATGGCCTGAGAGGAACATTCAAGGGCATAAGTTGACCGATAGGCAAGGAACGGGGAACTTTATGCTGTGCACAGACCTGACACGAAAAAACAAACTCCTTAATGTCTTTGGAAAGACCAGGCCACCATACTGAGCGGGAGACTAATTCCAAAGTCTTAGCGATCCCCGGATGCCCGGCAACTTTGCTATCATGAAACTCCGTCAAAACAGTTGCTCTCAAAAACTCAGGGACATAAAGACGACCAGCAGGAGTATTTCCTGGAGCTTGATGTTGAAGCTGCTTTAACTGGGTAAATAAATCTTGTGTGAGGCCTGCCCGAATGACTGAAGACGGAAGTATGGGAGTAACAGGAATGTTATCATGAACTGGAAGAAAACTGCGTGATAGGGCATCCGCCTTGGTATTCTTGGAACCTGGCCTGAAGGTGATAAAAAACTTGAAACGAGTAAAAAATAAAGCCCAACGAGCTTGCCGGGCATTCAGCCGTTTAGCTGATTCAATGTACTGAAGATTTTTGTGATCAGTCAAAACTGAAATGGTATGTATTGCTCCCTCAAGCCAATGCCTCCACTCCTCGAAAGCCCATTTAATAGCCAGTAATTCCCGGTTACCAACATCGTAGTTGGATTCAGCAGATGAGAATTTCCTGGACATAAAGGCACAAGGATGTAATTCTAGAGAATCCGGATCCTTCTGAGATAGGATAGCCCCTACTCCAACCTCCGAGGCATCAACCTCAACAATGAAAGGCAATTCTGGGTTGGGATGTCTGAGGACTGGGGCTGAGATAAAGGCTTGTTTCAAGGCCTGAAAAGATAATTCAGCTTCACGTGACCAGTTGGTTGGATCCGCTCCCTTCTTAGTCAGTGCCACAATGGGAGCAACTAGGTCGGAGAAAGAGTGAATAAATCTTCTATAATAATTCGCAAACCCTAAAAAGCGCTGAATTGCTTTTAAGTTGGTGGGTTGCGCCCAACTAAGGATGGCTTGGAGCTTCTTCGGTTCCATACAGAATCCCCGAGGGGAAATAATGTACCCTAAAAAGGATACCTCCGTGACATGAAATTCACACTTCTCCAGCTTGGCATATAGGTGATTTTCACGTAATTTTTTTAGAACCTGACGCACCTGGGTAACGTGTTGTTCAATAGAGTCAGAATATATCAATATATCGTCTAAGTAGACTACTACGAATCTTCCAAGAAAATCACGGAGCACATCGTTAATGAGATCCTGGAAAACTGCCGGAGCGTTAGACAGGCCGAATGGCATAACCAGATACTCATAGTGACCCGACTGAGTACTGAATGCCGTTTTCCACTCATCCCCTGACTTGATTCGGATGAGGTTATATGCTCCTCTTAGGTCAATCTTAGAAAAAATCACAGCCGAACGTAGCTGATCAAAGAGGACAGAAATCAGCGGCAAAGGGTAAGTATTTTTTACTGAGATTTTATTCAAGGCTCTAAAGTCAATGCAAGGTCTGAGTGATCCATCCTTCTTCTCCACAAAGAAGAAGCCTGCACTTAAAGGGGATTTAGATGGCCTGATAAATCCTTTCTCTAGGCTTTCTTTAACATACTCATTCATGGCCACAGTTTCTGGTCCGGACAATGCATATAACCTTCCCTTAGGCAAAGTGGCACCAGGAATTAGCTCAATAGCACAATCATAAGGCCGATGGGGAGGCAGAATGTCCGCATTGCCCTTGGAAAATACATCAACAAAATCCTGGTATTCCACAGGAATGGGTGCGGGAATGACAGCAGCTATTCTGATGGGAAGCGTAATACATTCCTTATTACAGATGGTACCCCATTGTGAGATCTCCCCTGACTGCCAATCAATGATGGGATTATGAAAGGCCAGCCAAGGGTGACCCAGAACCACTGGAACTGCTGGGCAATGGGTAAGGAAAAATTCAATTTTTTCGGAATGAAGAGCTCCTACCGAAAGTAGTACAGGGGGTGTACAGAGAGAAATAACCCCATTGGACAAGGGACTCCCATCTAAACCATGCATGGTGATACACCTACCCAAGGCTAACTGAGGAATACCTAAGGCCTTGGCCCACGTTAAGTCCATAAAGTTCCCTGCAGCTCCACTGTCAACAAAAGCCGACACCGAGGAACAGAGGCTGCCAAAGGAAACTTTAGCTGGGACTAACAGTGAATTATTTGAGGAGATAAGCTGCAGACCAAAGTGAACCCCCTCACAACTCACTTGGTCGAGGCGTTTCCCGACTTGTTCGGACAATTACGGGCAAAATGTCCCTTACTCCCACAGTACAAACAAAGACCAGAATTTTGCCTTCTGGTTCTTTCTTCAGGAGACAGCTTGGAGAGACCTATCTGCATGGGCTCCTCTATGTCCACAGGAATGGAAAAAACACAAGGAGTAGACCCGACAGGTGCTCCTTTTTCAGCCCTCCGCTCTCTGAGACGACGATCAATCTTAATAGAAAGCTCCATGAGTTTATCAAGAGTCTCAGGAGCGGGATACTGAAGGAGACTGTCTTTTATAGACTCAGATAAGCCGAGGCGAAACTGACTGCGCAGGGCTGGGTCATTCCATCTACAGTCGTTCGACCAACGACGAAACTCCGTACAATAAATCTCTGCGGGATTCTTACCCTGTCTGAGAGCACGCAAATGACTCTCGGCGGATGCCTCTCTATCAGGGTCATCATACAGTAGCCCTAAAGACCCCAGAAAGGCGTCTACAGACAACAATGCCGGATCGTCTGTTCTTAAACCAAAAGCCCAGGTCTGGGGATCCCCCTGAAGTAAAGAAATAATAATTCCGACCCGCTGAGATTCCGTACCTGAGGAGACTGGTCTTAAACGAAAATAAAGTTTACAAGACTCTTTAAAATTAAAAAACTGCTTTCTATCCCCAGAAAAACGGTCAGGCAAATGCATTTTCGGTTCAGGAACGACCCTCGGGGAAGTCCGTAACAGATCTTCCTGTGACCTCACCCGAAGGGATAGATCCTGAACCATCTGAGTAAGTTCTTGAATCTGACTGACTAGAAGCTGGCCAGGATTTGGCCCTACACCAGTGGGATTCATGAGGCCGACAAATCTTCCAAACTGAATAAGAGAAAAAATCAAATCCAGTTTTAATTTTAAATTTTAGTCTGGCCGGTAATAATGTTATGATACCAGTACGTCTGACCAGAGGAGATCTTATGACGGAGGTCAGAGTACTGGAAGGGAATGCTGGTTACGGGAGCAGGAAAGCCTAGTAACCCCTGGCGCCCTAACTCCGTTGTCTCGCCCGTGTTATCAGAAATCCCCTGCGAGACTATGGTTGCTTGAGCCCATGGCAGCCGCGTTTGAAGGGTGGATTATGTCTGCCCAACTCCGATGCCCCCTCAGGTCTTAATGGGAGACAAAGGGAAATCCGAGACAGGGTGATAACAAGGGGCCCTCTGACTAAGCAACCAGGCCAGGGGCTACAAGCTAACTAACTAAAACCAGAAGTATGTGCGGACAAACCGCCAGGGAAAAGGACAACCAAAAATCCACGAATCCGTTACTCCTATCCAGCACCGCTGGATACCAGAGTGGATTTGTGGGAGCGGAATCCTCCGCAAAAGCTCCGAAACACAATATAACCAAATAATAAATAGTAAGCGGTCAAGCCGCAACACACGGCTACGCCGCGACTCACGAACACCACTGGATGTTAAAGGTGCTCGGTCTGGACTCCAGGAAAGGATGACAACTTCCGAGTATTGGACCACTGAGGACAGGAACGACTGGATAGACAGGACTGGAAAACTCTCTGCAACAGACACAGCAAACAGGAAGCTATTACCGGCGTCTGTGAGAAGTCCTGAGAGTGCTTTTAATTGGGAGCTCTCCAATCAGGAGCCAGACAGGGTAATTAACAATCATGCCGTGCAGCTGCATGCTGCACGGCCAGGATACCAATGAGGTGATTAATCTAGACCCAGCAACGGGGAACGCGGTCCGACAGTGGCGTCCCCGTTGCTAGGGTCTGAGCGGCTCCGTGCGCCCGGCGTCTAGCGTTGCTAGGGAGCCGGCGGCTGTCCGCATGCGGCGTCCCTAGTTGCTAGGCGCCGGGCCGCACTGACGGGCGGACCCTCGGCGCCTAACAACGTCTTTAAGCCAATCAAGGCCCTAGCAGGAGACAGTCCTAACACAGCAAGATGTTAAGTGCTAAAGGCAATACACAGTGTGGAATGCTGGTAATTAGGTGCACAGGCTGAGAACTGAGAAAACACCAGAGGAGAGTCTCTTACTGCAAATTGGTGTGCAGACTGTGGCTGGAGTTTGAAGAAAGAGATTTTAACCGAGGTTAAAATCGGGCGCAAGTTGGGCTGGTGTTCTAATTATAGCAGCTGCTATATAACTGGTCTAGTCAATCCTGTAAACACTATAGACAATAAACAACAAACAAAGTAGCAGCGCTGTATGATTAAATGTGAAAATCAACAAGTATATTCATTAATCATGGTGGAGATAAAGACACGTGGAGCTGAATGGACTAAAGATGAAAAAGGCAATAGTTTAATAAAAATACATACAATGTATCAATAAGAATGATGATTAAATGAGAATAATAATAAAATTACAGCAAACAGAATCACCATGGAGCTGCCTTGATTGTGCTATCCGTTTTCTTAATTTGTGTGGACTATAAATGACGGTATTGGAATTAGGTAACAACTGGGCTTTTTGGCACAGTCCTGATGGCAACAGTGCCACATATATTACCGCTGGAGGAGGGGGTTCTCTGGGTAGCGTCCCTTTAAGCGGGTAGAACCAAAACAATCTTGTATCCTCACCAGTATGCGGAGTCCTCAATGCTGAGTAGCAGGGCTGTGTTACCAGTTGGCAGGTTGTTCGCCTGTTCCTTTGCACGTGATCACCTTTGAGAAAGCTGCAGGCACTGCAGCGAAACGCGTCAGGTGTTTTGAATCAGGATCACCTTCATCAATTGGGAGCTGCACTTACTACATCCGGATCTTTAGTGGACTTCTACGAATCACGTGCAAAGGAACAGGCGAACAACCTGCCAACTGGTAACACAGCCCTGCTACGCAGCATTGAGGACTCCGCATACTGGTGAGGATACAAGATTGTTTTGGTTCTACCCGCTTAAAGGGACGCTACCCAGAGAACCCCCTCCTCCAGCGGTAATATATGTGGCACTGTTGCCATCAGGACTGTGCCAAAAAGCCCAGTTGTTACCTAATTCCAATACCGTCATTTATAGTCCACACAAATTAAGAAAACGGATAGCACAATCAAGGCAGCTCCATGGTGATTCTGTTTGCTGTAATTTTATTATTATTCTCATTTAATCATCATTCTTATTGATACATTGTATGTATTTTTATTAAACTATTGCCTTTTTTCATCTTTAGTCCATTCAGCTCCACGTGTCTTTATCTCCACCATGATTAATGAATATACTTGTTGATTTTCACATTTAATCATATAGCGCTGCTACTTTGTTTGTTGTTTTTTGTGGCTGGAGTTTGTAGCAAACTGGAACAATGAAGACTGGAGATGAGATAACAAATAGAACAACAGGGAATCCACTGGAGACAGGAACACAGGAACTTGTACACTGAATGTGACTCGTAGGAAAGCTGGAGTGGATGCTGGTACTTGTAGTTCCACAGGAACACTGGAACAGGGAAACAACTTGGAGATGCCAGAAATAGGAGATTGCTGGAAACAGAGGATTGAAGACTGGAACCTGGAACTGGAACTGGAAACCCCTGGGACCTGTAGTTCCACAGGTCCAATACACAGTGGATTCTCTGAAGACAGAGGACTGGAAACATGAGACGCCTGTTCACAGAATGTGACGTGTTGTCCAAGGCGATGAGACTGAGCCAGGAACTGGAGTTTATACCCCTTGGTCTGAGATGATTGGATGTTGCATCTCTGTGAGAACACACCCCGCTGGATTGGGTGTTCAGATCAGCTGTGAGTTAGCTAAAGCTAATGATTCATCAGGAGAGTAATTCTGCAATGCAATGCTGATTGCTGGCTGGGCTCACTAGTGCACCGGGAGTAAATGCTGTTAACTAGAAGCACTGTGTACTCCAGGCTGCAGGAGACTGAAGACTGGAACTGAACTGCTGGAACCTGTAGTTCCACAGGAAGTGATGCGATGGAGAATGCAGATTCCTGACAGATATGAGACGAGGGAAAAAGGCTCATTGAGAAGCAGAGATCACATGTCGAAATACAAAAACTGGAGAAGGCGAGACTTCAATTCCTGGAGTGTAGGTGCCGTTTTCTTAATCCAATGAAGTAAAATTAGCTTTTTTGCCAGCATTAGAACTATGACAAGGAAGGGTATTCACGTATGGGGACGAGGTCCCAACTCCCAGTTATAGAACCAAAGTAGTAAACAAGCTTCAGGTGAGGGGGAGAGCGAAACATTGAGAACTTGGTTAACATAACAAATCAATTTACACCAGAATCTGTGTATTTTGGAGCAACCCCAATAACAGTGAAAAAACTTGGCATTAGACAAAGAGCATTTCATACAATTACCTAAATCACTACCAGACATGCATTTTCTCTGGGCGGGAGTAATGTAGGCTCTATGGATAAATCTAAAATGAGTCTCCTGTAAGTCTCCTGTAAGTAGGCAGATTGTAAGTGTTTAAAATATGAGTAGTAACGGGAGAGCGCAAGTCCCGAGTAAGAGGCGAAGGATGGTATATAGGGAAACATCTGATTTGGTGGTTATCAAACGAGGGTACAGATGGTGGAGTCGATACCCTGTGGATGGACGAGACTGAAAAAGGAGAAGAATGAAGTGTGTGTTGGATGGTGGGGATGTAGGGCGAGGAAGCGTCTGCACATAATGTCTGACTTGAAGGTATAGATAGAATAGACTATTGGGAAGGGTGAAACATTGTTGGAGGTCAGCGAAGGAGAGCACATTGCCCCCCGGATCAAAGACCTTGTTCACAAGAGCCACACCCTTTCGTCTCCAGACCCGAAAAGAAGGGTTGTTTCGAGAAGGAGAGAAATCAGGGTTACCCCAAAGGGGGAGAAACTGAGAAAATCGGAAGTCTCTCTTCAGATTTTTGTGTAGGCTTATCCAATTAATGTAGGTGTCGTGGAACATAATATTAGAATAAACAGAGCGAGGGATGCTGGTGGATTTGAGGTACAGTAGGGCCGCAGGGGAGAAGGGGGAAAATACAGCATTGTCAAGTGCAATATCCGTATAGGTAGATTCGTCTAGCAGCCAGTCCCCAGCATAGCGGAAAAATACAGAGATGGTGTATGATTTGAAATCAGGGAATCCCAGACCTCCTAATATTTTAGGGAGCATAAGTTTCGCAAGAGCAATCCTGGGGCGCCTCCCATTCCACAGAAATGAGGAGATAGAGGAGTTGATGGCTAGAATATCACTATTGGTGAGGGCAACAGGCAGCATTTGAACCACATAAAATATTTAAGGGAAGACAACCGTCCTCACCGCTGATGCCCTCACCAGCAGAGTTAGAGGGAGATGGTTCCATGACATCAAAGCTAGTGATGAGCAGGTTCGGTTCCTCGGAATCCGAACCCCCCCGAACTTCACCCATTTTACACGGGTCCGAGGCATACTCGGATTCTCCCGTATTGCTCGGTTAACCCGAGCGCACCCGAACATCATCATCCCACTGTCGGATTCTCGCGAGATTCGGATTCTATATGAGGAGCCGCGTGTCGCCGCCATTTTTCACTCGTGCATTGGAAATTATAGTGAGAGGACGTGGCTGGCGTCCTCTCACTTTGTTTCAGAGGGCTGCAAATATCTTTATTCTGGGGACCAGCAGTATTAAAGGAGGAGTACAGTGCAGAGTTTTGCTGACCAGTGACCACCAGTATTATACGTTCTCTGCCTGAAAAACGCTCCATATCTGTGCTCAGTGTGCTGCATATATCTGTGCTCACACTGCTTTATTGTGGGGACTGGGGACCAGCAGTATTATATAGGAGGAGTACAGTGCAGAATTTTGCTGACCAGTGACCACCAGTATTATACGTTATCTGCCTGAAAAACGCTCCATATCTGTGCTCAGTGTGCTGCATACATATGTGCTCACACTGCTTTATTGTGGGGACTGGGGACCAGCAGTATTATATAGGAGGAGTACAGTGCAGAGTTTTGCTGACCAGTGACCACCAGTATTATGCGTTCTCTGCCTGAAAAACGCTCCATATCTGTGCTCAGTGTGCTGCATATATCTGTGCTCACACTGCTTTATTGTGGGGACTGGGGACCAGCAGTATTATATAGGAGGAGTACAGTGTAGAGTTTTGCTGACCAGTGACCACCAGTATTATACGTTGTCTGCCTGAAAAACGCTCCATATCTATGCTCAGTGTGCTGCATATATCTGTGCTCACACTGCTTTATTGTGGGTACTGGGGACCAGCAGTATTATATCGGAGGAGTACAGTGCAGAGTTTTTCTGACCAGTGACCACCAGTATTATACGTTTTCTGCCTGAAAAACGCTCCATATCTGTGCTGCATTGTAGTATATAGTAGGAGTACAGTGCATAATTTTGCTGACCACCAGTATATAATATATAGGAGTACGGTACAGAAGGCCACTGCTCTACCTACCTCTGTGTCGTCAAGTATACTATCCATCCATACCTGTGGTGCATTTCAGTTTTGCACAGTTTGCTGACCACCAGTATATAATATATAGCAGTACGGTACAGTAGGCCACTGCTCTACCTACCTCTGTGTCGTCAAGTATACTATCCATCCATACCTGTGGTGTATTTCAGTTTTGCACAGTATATATAGTAGTAGGCCATTGCTATTGATACTGGCATATAATTCCACACATTAACAAATGGAGAACAAAAATGTGGAGGGTAAAATAGGGAAAGATCAAGATCCACTTCCACCTCGTGCTGAAGCTGCTGCCATTAGTCATGGCCGAGACGATGAAATGCCATCAACGTCGTCTGCCAAGGCCGATGCCCAATGTCATAGTAGAGAGCATGTAAAATCCAAAACACTAAAGTTCAGTAAAATGACCCAAAAATCTAAATTAAAAGCGTCTGAGGAGAAGCGTAAACTTGCCAATATGCCATTTACGACACGGAGTGACAAGGAACGGCTGAGGCCCTGGCCTATGTTCATGGCTAGTGGTTCAGATTCACATGAGAATGGAAGCACTCATCCTCTCGCTAGAAAACTGCAGTGCCACTCCTAGATGGGCCAGGTGTTTGTGTCGGCCACTTGGGTCGCTTAGCTTAGTCACACAGCTACCTCATTGCACCTCTTTTTTCTTTGCATCATGTGCTGTTTGGGGACTATTTTTTTGAAGTGCCATCATGTCTGACACTGCAGTGCCACTCCTAGATGGGCCAGGTGTTTGTGTCGGCCACTTGTATCGCTTAGCTTAGTCACACAGCTACCTCATTGCACCTCTTTTTTCTTTGCATCATGTGCAGTTTTGGGACTATTTTTTAAATCTGCCATCCTGTCTGACACTGCAGTGCCACTCTTAGATGGGCCAGGTGTTTGTGTCGGCCACTTGGGTCGCTTAGCTTAGTCACACAGCGACCTGTGCAAATTTTAGGATTAAAAATAATATTGTGAGGTGTGAGGTGTTCAGAATAGACTGAAAATGAGTGGAAATTATGGTTATTGAGGTTAATAAAACTATGGGATCAAAATGACCCCCAAATTCTATGATTAAAGCTGTTTTTGAGGGTTTTTTGTAGAAAACACCCGAATCCAAAACACACCCGAATCCGACAAAAAATTTTCAGGGAGGTTTTGCTAAAACGCGTCCGATTTCAAAACACGGCTTTGGAACCGAATCCAAAACCAAAACACAAAACCCGAAAAATGTCCGGTGCACATCACTAATCAAAGCAGACACTTTTTGAATAATGTGGGAAAAAATTTGCCTTATACAAATTTTCTATTTTATTGGTGACATAGACACCAAGTATTTTATCTGGGAAGTATTAATTCTAAAACGTGAGAAAATGGGGAAGGAGGCCAGATCCATTGAGTACGACCGAATCGGTAGTATTTCAGATTTTTCTACGTTCACTTTATAACCAGACGACTTGCTGAAGGCTTCAATCAGAGTCATAATAACAGGGATGGAGGTAAGTTGGTCAGTGATAAAGAGCAGCATATCATCTGCATAAAGGGAAACTTTCAATTCATAATCAGAAATTTTTATGCCCTTAAATTCCGGCAAGTTACGGAGCAGGATTGCAAGGGGCTCAATGGCAATGGCAAAAAGAAGGGGCAAGAGTGGGCACCCCTGTCGCGTACCCCTATACAATGGAAAATAGACAGAAATTTGTCCGTTACAAAGTATCTGGGAGAAAGGGTTAGAGTATAAGAGTTTAATATATGAAATAAAAATTGGGGAAAATCCAAAACTAGTCATGGTACTGTAAAGGTGTGTCTACAGCACAAGGTCAAAGGCCTTTTCTGCATCTAGCGACATGATAATGCCCGGGGGAGGGACATCTGGGGTGTGTTGAAGATGTTGTACCACCGATATGACCTTCCTCACGTTCAGGACCGACTGCCTGCAGGAAATAAATCCGGTTTGGTCCGGGTGTATAATTGAAGGTAAGACCTTTTTGAGCCTTTCAGATAGAATCTTTGCAAGAATTTTATAATCTGAGTTCAACAGTGAAATCGGTCGAAAAGAAAGGGCAAAGTCAAATCACGCCCTGTCTTAGGCAGGACCCTGATATAAGCAGCATTAAAATACAGACGGGCCTGTCCAGACCGTAACATGTGATTAAAGACAAGTACCAGAATGTCCAGAACGTGAGGAAGCATCAGTTTGTAAAAGCTACTGCCAAACCCATCTGGGCCAGGGGCCGTACCTTGTTTTAATGACTTAATAACGCAGGAGACTTCCATTGGGTTTATGGGGACCGTCAATTCACCATCCAATTCAGGGGACAACTTAGGAGGGGAGCACACAGACTCAGGAAGAAATGGAGAGGGGGAGGTCGTGGCAGTGTGAGACAGAGGTGTTAGAAGGGATTGAAGAGTAAAGGGACACATAGAAGTCCTTGAGGACCGATACAATTTGCACATTTGAGGAAGAAAGGGATCCATCAGGGCCTTTGAGGGGATGAACTAGTGAAGAGGGCCTAGAGCTGTTTAACATATTAGTCAAAAGTTTGCCAGATTTGTTCCCAAAACGGTGATAGCGATAATTTACTGCGTATAAGGATTTATTCCCTCTACTGCTTAAGTATTCATTGAAGTGGGTCTTAGCGGTAAGGAACACCTGTTTGTTAGTTACATTTGAGATTTGGCAATAAGCTGAGTAGGCAGTGGAAAGCGTATGCTGTAATGCAATATAAGTGGCTGCGTATGATTTATTGAGACGGGCCACATAAGACAGAATATTGCCCCGTAACACCGACTTAGCTGCTTGCCAAAATAGTGGAGGATTATCGGTAGCAGGAGACTGATTATTGGTGTAATATTCTTCCCAGCTAGTTTGTAGCATTGTTTTGAAGTCCAAGGAGGCCAAAAGGTGGGATGGGAAACGCCATATGATTCTATTAGGGGGTTCGTCAGAGATGTGTAAAGTGAACCATTGCAAGAAGTGGTCCGAAACAGATATCGGCTCAATCTCCACAGTAGAGACTCTTGTGAACAAGGCCAGTGAAATCAGCAGGTAATCAATGCGGGATAGGGTGTGATAGGCAGCAGATAAGCAGGTATACATTTTGACAGTGGGATTAGTGACTCTCCATATATCTACTAGGGATATTTGTGTGGCAAAGTGAGGGATTCCAAATTTAGGCAGCGAGAAGGAGTGTGTAGGGGGAGATGACCTGTCAAAGTATTTATCTGAAATGAGATTAAAGTCTCCACAAACCATTAAAGCCTCGTCCATATAAGGCGTCAATAACGTTATCAATTTCATAAAGAAGTTCCTCTTGTACACTGTCGGTGCATATACATTACATAAGGTGTACCGTTTGGAGTGTAAGATAATATGTGCAACAACAAATCTTCCTTCAGTATCAGGAATCGCATTAATAAGTTCACATGGGATCAAACGTTTGATCAAAATGGCCACTCCACGAGCCCTGGAATTATAGGATTCACTGGCAAGTAATTTCCACCCCAACATTTGTAATTTCAACATTTCAGAGGGGACTAAATGAGCCTCTTGAATGAAAACGATGTCTAAATGTAACCTATTACAGTGCAGCAGTATTTTCCTCCGCTTAGCAGGGGAATTAAAGACCCCTACATTGAAAGACCCAATCTTAATCTCTGACATAAGGTAAACCCGTGCGTAAAAACCTGAACATTTTGGTATCCAGTAAAGTAGCGAGGAAAAACCAGAGAACACCTAAAGGAGAGGGGGGGGACACATAGGGAAAGACAGAAGGGGGGAGACAGGAAGACCTAGAAAAAACATCAGAGAACATGCTCAGCATGTTCGGGAGCGATAGTACACAATCACATAACTTCCTGAAGCCCGGAAAAAACAAGAGAACCAACAAGGAACAGTAACCAAAACAACATCAACCCAGAGCATAACTCCTTCCATGCCCAGTTAATGGGGAAAGCGTATTCCTCTCAGCAAGGTGCAGCAAGGAGTAGTGGAATATGTGCAAATTAAGAACATAGAAGGATAGAAAGTCCCAATGGCATGAACCTATAAGCAGGGTAACAGTTCAGCATGCAAGCGGTCAGCAACACTTGTGGAGGAAGGAAAAGGAAATAAATTCAGCACTGTTAATTAGGGTCAGAGATATCAGATTCAGAGCGAAAGCGACCTTCACAGAGGAAGTCAGCAGCATCATCTGGAGAGGTGAAGTCATAATGTCTGTCCTTGTCCAAGATACGTAGCTTAGCGGGATATACCAATGCAAATTTCCGCTTGTCGGCAATGAGACGAGAGCAGATAGGAGAAAAAGCACGGCGTGCTTTTGTTAATTCGACTGAAAAGTCTTGAAAAAGCCTCAAATTCTTGCCCTCCCAGTCAAGGACAGATTGCTTCCTGGAGGCGCGCCATATTTCAAGCTTATGCATATAACTCTAACATTTAAAGATGGTCACTCTGGGGCGAGAATCATTAGGGTGAGCAGGCGGCCCAATACGATTAACCCGTTCTATGACCATGTCTTTACAGGGGCCCTGAATGCCCAGGAGGGTGGGTAGAGTGTGGGCGACAAAATTCTCCAAGGAGGGCCCTTTCAAGGAGTCAAGCAGTCCCACATCAGATAGATAATGGGCTATAGAGCCTATTTTGTTCTCTGACGTGGAGACACAAGCATTTAACTGCTGCAACTGCGCTGTGATGTCACTCACCGCCTTGGTAAGTAGTGGGCCCATGGTGGAGAAGACAGCATCCACTAAATCCCCATAAAGCAACGGGCTGTCATGGTGCCTCGGCGAGGAAGCAGGGTCAGAGTCCTGTGCATCCGCCACAGACTTCTTGGACGCCGGGGTGTGAGCGAGGGAGTCTCCATCCGGTGCCATGACAGGGTCCGCTCCTCTGTTCACTTGCCGCAGTGGGTGTAGTACGGCTGACCGGCGGTCTCCTGACCGCCGGTCAGCTCACCGACGCCGGGTTCCCGGCAGCATACCGATGCCAGGATCCCGACGGGGAGGGGCGAGTGCAGCAAGCCCCTTGCGGGCTCGGTGGTGACCTGCGGTCGCCACGGGTTCTATTCCCACTCTATGGGTGTCGTGGACACCCACGAGTGGAAAAAGTCCCTGTTGGTCGGCATGCCGACCATCGGGATAGTGACCCGTCGGGCTGTTGGAGGAGGTCATGTGACTGTCGGTCAGCTGACCGGCGGTCACATGAATACCACCCGCCGCAGCGCCTGCTGCTGAGAGCACGGCGGCTGTGTGGCGGTGACAAATTTATCCATCCCGGATGATCGGAGGGTGGGAAGAGCTGATGTGGGGAGGAATGGAGGCAATACAGCCTTGTAAACTAATAAATTAGCCAGGCATGGAGCGGAGCTGTGAGACGGAGCAGCTCATTCCATGCACCCAGAACCAGAAGATCATCTGTTTAGATACAGATTTAATAACACCACTCGAGGTATTAAAATGATTTACCCAGGCTATATGATTTTCTAGGGAATCTCGCTTAGTAGACTGCAATAGAGTATTCATTGGTCTTGACAATGCTTTCTGTTTAGCTGACAACAAAGTAGGGAAAGAGTATCCTCTTGCCAAAAATGTCTCAATCATATTGTCAATCTGCACTATAGCATCATCTCTATCGATACAAATACGACAAGCCCTAAGAAATTGAGAAAAGGGAAGCCCATATTTGAGTGGTTTGGGATGAAAACTGCTGGAATGTAGCAGGGTGTTCCTGTCAGTAATCTTTGTGTATAAATCAGTAGATAATACCTGGTTATTAAGCATAATCATGACATCAAGAAAATTAATTGAACAATCACTAATATCATGGGTAAATTTGATAGGACTATCGGACTTGTTGTGATCCCCGATAAATGATACCATCTGTTCTTCAGACCCAGGCCATATCATGAATAAATCATCAATGTATCTAACATAAAAAAATATATTGTCAGAAACATTGGGATCCAAGAAAAAAAAAATCACGTTCAGCCTGAAACATGTACAAATTAGCATACGATGGGGCCACATTGGACCCCATCGCACAACCCGATACCTGCAAATAAAAATTTCCATCAAAAATAAAATAATTACATGTCAGTATCATCTCAAGGAGATCACACACCAAGTCCAAATCAGGTCCCACAAATAGTGGATTATTAAGCAATAATTTACATACAGCCTTGATCCCATCATCATTAGGAATCACTGTGTACAGGCTAGATACATCGAGACTACATAGTAAGCTGTTAGGCGGTACCTTGCCTACGACTGCTACTGTAGCTTGTTAATAAAGTTGGTAGTATCAAGTAAATAACCTGGATAACCAAGAATACAAGGCTGTAACAGACTATCCAAATAAACCGAGCAGTTCTGAAATAGAGAAACACGAGCATGATATTAGTGATTGTTCAATTAATTTTCTTGATGTCATGATTATGCTTAATAACCAGGTATTATCTACTGATTTAAACACTAAGATTACTGACAGGAACACCCTGCTACATTCCAGCAGTTTTCAACCCAAACCACTCAAATATGGTCTTCCCTTTTCTCAATTTCTTAGGGCTTGTCATATTTGTAGCGATAGAGATGATGCTATAGTGCAGATTGACAATATGATTGAGAAATTTTTGGCAAGAGGATACTCTTTGCCTACTTTGTTGTCATTTAAACAGAAAGCATTGTCAAGACCAAGGAATACTCTATTGCAGTCTACTAAGCGAGATTCCCAAGATAATCGTATAGCCTGGGTTGATCATTTTAATACCTTGAGTGGTGTTATTAAATCTGTATCTAAACAATTATGGCCTATTGTGAGTACCGATGATGATCTCAATCTAAGAGACAAGATGCTGATGCCCTGTTACACCAGGGGGCGCAACATTCATGATTGGGTCTTTAAGACTGATATCACCAATATGTCTAGTGTCTCTACTACACTGAGTCAACGTAATGGGTGTTATAAATGTATCAACTGTGTTACATGTAGATACCTTATAGCTGGTGATAGTTTTTGCTACCCGTATAGTGGAAAAAAGTTTTTCATCAGACATAAGGTTACCTGCACTACAAAATGTATCATTTATTTCATCAGATGTCCCTGCGGACTGTATTATATCGGCAAAACCGAAAGAACGTTACGTGAATGAATGGAGTCACATAGTTCGACCATCAGTGCCGCGATTGAATCTGGTCAGAGCGAACACCCAGTTGCACAGCATTTTGCTGAAGCTGGCCATAATATGGCTAACCTCAGATATATGATCATAGATCATGTACAGGTATCTTTACGAGGTGGGAATCGCTCGCTTAAATTATTGAAGTGTGATTCTAGCTGGATTCTTCGATTGGGTACACTTACTCCACGTGGATTGAATGATAACTTGGGTCGCTACATGTTTGTATAATATATATTACCTGTGTTGTGTAATATACTAATGTAATATACTAATTATCTTGGTTGCAAGTATTTATTGTGCCTATATGTTATAATGTATATGTGTCTTTTAAAATATTATGTATGCTTCATGCTGCTGTTTTGGATTACTGTTTTACCCTCTGTCATTGTACACTCTGTTTGTTTTTATCAGCGCCGGTCTCCGTGGCAATGGACTGTGGGAGATGACGTCATCTGTGGGCACCATACTTCCTGGTTCTGGATGCCGCTGGTGGTGTTTTTCACTCGGTGGGGATATAAGTTGAGCACATTTTGATTATTGTTTGTTCTATGCCTGATGATGATGTGAATTAGAATACATCAAAATATTGCTAGAGATGTCTGCGTGATCATGAGTTTGTTTCGTCCAGGTGCCGCTGGACTTGCTTTATTTATATATATATATATATATATATATATAAATATAGCTATTGTTTGTGCTAGTTGGTGCGCTTTACTCAAGTGTGCCTTGTTCACAGTCATTTGTGACTTGACAAATGAATAACTGTCAGTTTAGAGAACAACCAAATACTAATGCAGCACCAGTCATGATGACGCTAGTCCAGCAACGTCATATACTAAAGCCGATGCTCAAGGGTATAGCTGGTCTAAGTCAGTGCATCTAAAATAAAAATCCAACATATAGTGTTAAAGAAAAAGACACTTCTTATAAAGGGAAGATTTGGTGTGAATAAACATAAAATTGCCAACATGCAATTCACGACATGCAGTGACAAAGAGCCTTTATTTTTGCAACTGCCATTGAGACATTTCTTCTGCATCTCAAGACAATGCAAGACCTTTTCATTATAGAAGAGGTGTAAAAAACATAAAAACCACTAAGGCAGTAGAACAAACTGTGTGTTCTGAACCTTCACATATCCCTGAGGAAATCTGGAAGTGTCCACCTTAGTGATGTGTGCATTTGACATTTCTCACACTGTCCTCATAGAGAAGCCTCTTTCGCCTCCTTCCACCATTTCTGCACCATCTGCACATGTGGGGAGTAGTACAAGTAAAGACGGAGATGTGGACATTATAGAAATGGAGAATTCTTGTATGGAAGTAGAAGAGGATGAGGGCACTGTGTGTTAAGAAATGTATTAGGGGGTTATGTGTTAAGAAATACTTAACCCTTGTGTATTGAGAAAGTTGTGCCAGAATGCTTCATTGAAAAGTGTTAATACCCCAGAACCACAGAATAAATGCAGCAGGTGCTGGCACCTTAATGTAATGAGCCTAAAACTCAAATTATGCAAAGCCAATGTGATAGGTAAAAGCAGTGGTGGTGGCTGCAATTCATAAAATATGTGAACAAACAGGAACACAGCCCCAAATATAAAAGATGTTTAATCTAGCTCTAATGGTGGTGGTGGTGGTGGTGGTGGTGGTGGTGGTGGTGATGGTGGTGGTGGTGATGGTGGTGGTAATGGTGGTGGTGGTGGTGATGGTGGTGGTGGTGGTGGTGGTGGTGGTGGTGGTGATGGTGGTGATGGTGGTGGTGGTGGTGGTGGTGGTGGTGGTGGTGATGGTGGTGGTGGTGGTGATAATGTTACACAATAATCCTTGTTTGTGTTTTTCCTACAAATATGGAAGTTACCTCTGGTAAGTGATATCACTACTACTGTATCTGTCAAGTTTTCCCAAAGCCTTCACATGGGGAAGCCTATATAACAATTACTGTAGCGGTACTTGCCCCACCACATTACCTGTACTGTCAGCGCTATCTCAAGATGACAATAACAGTTTAAAATATTTCTTTATTTAATAGATCTTTTTTATATGTAAATACATTTAAAATATTATCATTTTACATTTTTTTTTAATTAACAAGAAAATCTGAAAGCCCATCCAGCTCATGCATGTACATCTGCAAAGTAGTAAGCTATTAATTTATTTATTTATTTATTTATTTATTTAAAAAGGCAACATTTAAAGCCAGGTACACACTATCCAATTTTCAGGTGGATCAGCCAAAAATTGATTGATCATGTCATTAACTGGATAGCGTGTATGCAGGAGCACTAGATGCTGTGTGGCTTTAAACGCTTGTGCAATGGTCAGTTTGGGAGGTTGCATAGCATTTGCTGCACATGTAATATAATTTCCGATCCCACTGAATAGACAAAAGAAAGTACATACTGAATTTATCAGTGTGTATGGGTTTGCTCTGATCTGACAGTGTACTTGCTCTGCTGGATCAAAGCATTTAATGTATCAGCATAATTTATATTACAGTGCATACCCAGCTTAAGAATGCGTTTACTTTATTAATTGCTTGCAGTGGCTAGGGATATGGATGGACACTATTAGAAATATGGTAACTATCAGTGAACAATTTGGGATTTGTTTTTTCTTTGTAAATTAATTTAATTCTAAACTATTCCAGCACTCAAGTACAGGCAGACAATACAGTTCACACACTTTCACAAACACTAAATGCTTTTTCTTATTATAGCTCCACTATAAAGTGATTGAAGAAAAGAACTAGTCAAGCCCTCCACTGAGATCACTGCCACACCCCTATGTAAACCACACACATGTGACACTGGTTAAACTCCCATATCACTAGTCACACTGCTGCAGCACTTGTCACACCCCCTGCAGCGCACACAATAAACTCTTATAAATTTCAGCGCCAGGCCCATGTGGACATTAATCTGCACTGAATCCCTCACAGACCTTAGTACCAACACAATCAAAGTAACATATTGCACTGTATGTACACAGGTCAATAATGACATTATATATAAACCAGACATAACAGTACTGATTGACTTCTAAGCACATAATATAAAAAAAAAATGTAACTGACAAATTTTCTACAATACTAGGTTATATGTACAATAACAATAATGTGGCTGTAGAACGACCTAACTCCTGTTTTTTAAAGAAAAAAAATCCCCTAACCTGTGAATAGCCATAAATGTTCAGTAATTGAGCCATTGTATTGGTAGTTTCAGATTGAAGATCTCCAATAAAACCGGCCAATTTACCACTTTCCATACATGAATAATTAGGAACTTCCATATGGTGCCCAGACAGAATCTGCAGAACATCTTTTATTGTTTTCAGTTTCCATCCACAGGAATCGTACACATGATATCCCAGAGTGACATTGGGAAGAATCTCCAGGTTCCTGTTAATCTCATCAATAGCATATATAAAAGCCTGGAGCTGCTGATATTCTCTCATATGAACACTGTGAGCGAAACATATTATGTCATTTATTATCTGAAAATTGTCTTTGTACCTTTCTGATTGCAACAGTGGCATCTAAAGACGGACAGATGAGTGACCCTTGAATCTTGACAAGTGGTCACTTTAGTGTTGGGCTGAGTGTTTTGTATATATAAAAAAGAATCTATCTTTTGCAATTTAGATTTTAAAAAAACAGACCAGTTCCCTGTGATACAGCTTTGGATACAACCCTTAACTTGTTTTCCCAATTCAGTTGCTGCTTTATGCTCTGAAAATAAAACCTCACATAATAATATCATTTAAAATCAAATTTTAAAATGTTAACAACACAACAGAAAAGATACATCTATACAGTACATTGTATTTGTGAGTAAGGTAACATCTTCTCATATTCTTGTGTAATGGTAAATGGTCTAGAAAGTTCTTCTGCTCATACACCCAGGGCAAGATCTAGAACATGTGGAGACCAGGGTGAGAATTTCCTTTGGTGCCCATCCAACACACACACTCAAAGCTTCGGGGCCTACATCCCAGTATCAGCAAAAAGCTCAGTTTGCATCTGGAATTTCATACATTTAAGAATGGACAGAGAGGGGCCTAGTATTTGTAGATTCATTAACTAGTACACTCCACAAGAATCTACTACAACCAGTAGTCCACAGTTTACACAGTACCAAAATCTTTAAGTTATACTGTGCAAAGAAAGCTTCTTATGTTTATTGTATATACATCATATGTTACACATGGTTCTTGTATTAATACATTTTAAATTAAAATGTACACTTTTTGGGGGGAGAGAATTGTGCACAGAAGTGTATGTGCACTTATCATTTGTATGTTTATGGAGTGTCTAATGCCTCTGTTTTTACTTTACAATATTGTGTATTGCGTTAAGTATATTTACTCATAATATGAGCAAAAACCAAGGCCATACCGAAATATAGATACGATTTTGCACTGCAATAGAGCAGCACTTTATTTTACAACAAGGTCACACAAAAATCTGTAGAGTATTTGGCACTGAAATATAAGTGCACTATTGTTTTCTATTTGGTTGTTGAATATTGAAATGGTCATAATGTGAATATTCACAATATATGAATATATATATAGATATATAAATATATATATATATAGAAATTTGGGTATGCAGGCACTCACCAGTAAATTCAACAGGTATTTATTAATAACTCACAGAGACATAAAGACGGTGTGTCGACGTTTCGGTCATCACGTGACCTTCTTCAGGACATCATACAGGGACATCAGGAAGACAACTGTCCAGTGCATCACCATTCACCATATGTCACCCAGGCTTCCCTTAAATAGCAGAGACAGGCCCAAGCCACACCCAACCAGTAATTGCCACAGGAAGTGCCGCAAAGGGCACTAATTTCTGCACAAAAACAACTATCTTAACAAAGACATAAAGCCTATATGGGCAATAGTACTGTAATGTGACTCAAATCCTAATATTTCTATCTAAAACTTCACAAATAAGTCAAAAACAAGCAAAACACGTCCGTGACCGGAAGTGCCATGCGTTCCACTGTCAGTGGAACGCATCATGACCGGAACCGGAAGTAACGGCCGGGACCGGAAGTGGCGTGGTAAGCGTTAGAAAGAGCTTTTTGTTACGTTAAGAGACAAGTGGGAGGTAGTATACACGTAGTAAGCCACACTCCGCCCCCCTAAACAAACAAATCACCATGGTAACCAGCCACTTAAAGGTATATATATGGAAGTAATGAATGCTTAATTTTTCTATCACAAAAAATATATAATAATCAGTCTAGCCAGGCGATTATTGTGGGAGTGTCAAGTGCTGCAGCCTCACCCATAAAAGGGAGAAAGTCTGAGGACAAACACCACATAAAACAAATACTTACAAAAATACCAGGAACTGCTTGTGCGGAGCAGACAAAGTCCGACCCCCATCAAACAGCTCCCAATACAACAAATAAACTATCATAACAAAAATTAATCCTAACGAATTAACTGAAAAAAATCATTAAAAAATATAGAATGTATATCGTACATTCCACAGATTGGAATTCCTTGGGTCCCTACCTGCCCCTAACGGAGAAAGATATTATATGGATTGTGTTCGTTTAAACCACGAGGGAACAAAGTATCCAATTGGTAAATCCAACGTGATTCACGCTGGCGCAGCAATTTATCACGGTCACCACCGCGTAGAGGCATAGGAATAAAGTCAATCAGTATACACTTCAGGCTTGAAACAGAGTGGCCCATTGTTAGAAAGTGCTTAGCCACTGGCTTATCCGTCTCTTTTGTGGCCAATGCTGTACGGATGGAGTAACGATGATTTGCCATCCTATCCCGAAAGCAACGGGACGTCATACCGACATAATATAGGCCACACGGGCAGATGATTATATATATTACATAGTCCATTTTGCAATGGAGTCGATGTCGGATGTTGATTCTTTTCCCACTATGTGGATGCATGAAGTATGTCCCGGTCTGTAAGGATCTGCATGTGGTGCAGTCTGGACACCTGAAGCAACCCTTCCGTCTAGTGGGTAGCCAACATGCAAGGGCTCCACTCGGTTGCACAGTAGGTCTCATCAGTAATTGGTTCAAGTTTGGCCCCCGTCGGTAAGCACTCATAGGTGGTTGTGCACTTAGAGCCTTAAAAGCAGGATCCGTAGAGGTGATCGGCCAATGCCGCCTAATGTTCTTCTCCGAATAGATGGATTTAGTATCATATGTAGAAGTAAAGATCATTCTACCTGCGTTCTTGTTTGTTCGTGAGTTATCAACCTGTTGTGCATATTTGTTTCTAGCCCTGGTGAGGCATCTGCAGATAGTCTTTCGTGAATAGCCTCTTTCAATGAACCTCTCTATCATATCCTGAATCTGTACCTCCGTATTGATGGGAGATGTATTGTAGCATAGTATCCGTATAAACTGCGAAATCGGCAAACTGTCCTTAAGTCTATTAGGGTGGTGGCTGCGAGCGTGTAATAATGTATTCCGATCTGTCTCTTTTCGATAGAGAGTAGATATCAGCCGGTTATTTTTGACCAAAATAGTTACATCCAGAAAATTGAGTGAAGATTGACTAATCTGGTATGTAAACCGTATCGGGCTAGGTAGTGCATTCAGATACTCAACCATTGCCTTGAACTCAGTCTCAGTGTCGCCCCAAACAAAAAATAAATCGTCAATATATCTCCCAAAATATAATATTTTATCCCCATACTTAGGTAGTATGAATGTATTCTCATACTGTTGCATGTAAAGATTTGCGTAGGCGGGCAACAGTATGAGAATACATTCATACTACCTAAGTATGGGGATAAAATATTATATTTTGGGAGATATATTGACGATTTATTTTTTGTTTGGGGTGACACTGCGACTGAGTTCAAGGCAATGGTTGAGTATCTGAATGCACTACCTAGCCCGATACGGTTTACATACCAGATAAGTCAATCTTCACTCAATTTTCTGGATGTAACTATTTCGGTCGAAAATAACCGGCTGATATCTACTCTCTATCAAAAAGAGACAGATCGGAATACATTATTACACGCTCACAGCCACCACCCTAATAGACTTAAGGACAGTTTGCCGATTTTGCAGTTTATACGGATACTACGCTACAATACATCTCCCATCAATACGAAGGTACAGATTCAGGATATGTCAGAGAGATTCATTGAAAGAGGCTATTCACGAAAGACTAAATAAACCTCTCCTCACTCAAAAGAGTGGGTGTACCACGCGCTTGATAGGGCTGGTTCTCCTGAGCAGCTTTAAAACCTTGGACAGTCACTCCAAACTATACACAAAACACAATAGTACTAAAAGTACTCATACAGCGCAAAAAATAAATCTATGCAGACAGGTGGAAAGGATCAATCAACAATTTAATAAAAAATGAAAAATAAAAAATAGGTGTAATAATTAGAGATGTGCACTTGAAATTTTTCGGGTTTTGTGTTTTGGTTTTGGGTTCGGTTCCGCGGCCGTGTTTTGGGTTCGACCGCGTTTTGGCAAAACCTCACCGAATTTTTTTTGTCGGATTCGGGTGTGTTTTGGATTCGGGTGTTTTTTTCAAAAAACACTAAAAAACAGCTTAAAATCATAGAATTTGGGGGTCATTTTGATCCCAAAGTAATATTAACCTCAAAAACCATAATTTCCACTCATTTTCAGTCTATTCTGAATACCTCACACCTCACAATATTATTTTTAGTCCTAAAATTTGCACCGAGGTCGCTGGATGACTAAGCTAAGCGACCCTAGTGGCCGACACAAACACCTGGCCCATCTAGGAGTGGCACTGCAGTGTCACGCAGGATGTCCCTTCCAAAAAACCCTCCCCAAACAGCACATGACGCAAAGAAAAAAAGAGGCGCAATGAGGTAGCTGTGTGAGTAAGATAAGCGACCCTAGTGGCCGACACAAACACCGGGCCCATCTAGGAGTGGCACTGCAGTGTCACGCAGGATGTCCCTTCCAAAAAACCCTCCCCAAACAGCACATGACGCAAAGAAAAAAAGAGGCGCAATGAGGTAGCTGTGTGAGTAAGATAAGCGACCCTAGTGGCCGACACAAACACCGGGCCCATCTAGGAGTGGCACTGCAGTGTCACGCAGGATGTCCCTTCCAAAAAACCCTCCCCAAACAGCACATGACGCAAAGAAAAAAAGAGGCGCAATGAGGTAGCTGTGTGAGTAAGATAAGCGACCCTAGTGGCCGACACAAACACCTGGCCCATCTAGGAGTGGCACTGCAGTGTCACGCAGGATGTCCCTTCCAAAAAACCCTCCCCAAACAGCACATGACGCAAAGAAAAAAAGAGGCGCAATGAGGTAGCTGTGTGAGTAAGATAAGCGACCCTAGTGGCCGACACAAACACCGGGCCCATCTAGGAGTGGCACTGCAGTGTCACGCAGGATGGCCCTTCCAAAAAACACTCCCCAAACAGCACATGACGCAAATAAAAATGAAAGAAAAAAGAGGTGCAAGATGGAATTGTCCTTGGGCCCTCCCACCCACCCTTATGTTGTATAAACAGGACATGCACACTTTAACCAACCCATCATTTCAGTGACAGGGTCTGCCACACGACTGTGACTGAAATGACGGGTTGGTTTGGACCCCCACCTAAAAAGAAGCAATTAATCTCTCCTTGCACAAACTGGCTCTACAGAGGCAAGATGTCCACCTCATCATCATCCTCCGATATATCACTGTGTACATCCCCCTCCTCACAGATTATCAATTCGTCCCCACTGGAATCCACCATCTCAGCTCCCTGTGTACTTTGTGGAGGCAATTGCTGCTGGTCAATGTCTCCACGGAGGAATTGATTATAATTCATTTTAATGAACATCATCTTCTCCACATTTTCTGGATGTAACCTCGTACGCCGATTGCTGACAAGGTGAGCGGCGGCACTAAACACTCTTTCGGAGTACACACTTGTGGGAGGGCAACTTAGGTAGAATAAAGCCAGTTTGTGCAAGGGCCTCCAAATTGCCTCTTTTTCCTGCCAGTATAAGTACGGACTGTGTGACGTGCCTACTTGGATGCGGTCACTCATATAATCCTCCACCATTCTTTCAATGGTGAGAGAATCATATGCAGTGACAGTAGACGACATGTCCGTAATCGTTGTCAGGTCCTTCAGTCCGGACCAGATGTCAGCATCAGCAGTCGCTCCAGACTGCCCTGCATCACCGCCAGCGGGTGGGCTCGGAATTCTGAGCCTTTTCCTCGCACCCCCAGTTGCGGGAGAATGTGAAGGAGGAGATGTTGACAGGTCGCGTTCCGCTTGACTTGACAATTTTCTCACCAGCAGGTCTTTGAACCCCAGCAGACTTGTGTCTGCCGGAAAGAGAGATCCAAGGTAGGCTTTAAATCTAGGATCGAGCATGGTGGCCAAAATGTAGTGCTCTGATTTCAACAGATTGACCACCCGTGAATCCTTGTTAAGCGAATTAAGGGCTCCATCCACAAGTCCCACATGCCTAGCGGAATCGCTCTGTGTTAGCTCCTCCTTCAATGTCTCCAGCTTCTTCTGCAAAAGCCTGATGAGGGGAATGACCTGACTCAGGCTGGCAGTGTCTGAACTGACTTCACGTGTGGCAAGTTCAAAGGGCATCAGAACCTTGCACAATGTTGAAATCATTCTCCACTGCGCTTGAGACAGGTGCATTCCACCTCCTATATCGTGCTGAATTGTATAGGCTTGAATGGCCTTTTGCTGCTCCTCCAACCTCTGAAGCATATAGAGGGTTGAATTCCACCTCGTTACCACTTCTTGCTTCAGATGATGGCAGGGCAGGTTCAGTTGTTTTTGGTGGTGCTCCAGTCTTCTGTACGTGGTGCCTGTACGCCGAAAGTGTCCCACAATTCTTCTGGCCACCGACAGCATCTCTTGCACACCCCTGTCGTTTTTTAAAAAATTCTGCACCACCAAATTCAAGGTATGTGCAAAACATGGGACGTGCTGGAATTTGCCCATATTTAATGCACACACAATATTGCGTCCGATGCCACAAATCCACAGGAGAGTCCAATTGGGGTAAGCCATTCCGCGATGATCTTCCTCAGTTGCCGTAAGAGGTTTTCAGCTGTGTGCGTATTCTGGAAAGCGGTGATACAAAGCGTAGCCTGCCTAGGAAAGAGTTGGCATTTGCGAGATGCTGCTACTGGTGCCGCCGCTGCTGTTCTTGCGGCGGGAGTCCATACATCTACCCAGTGGGCTGTCACAGTCATATAGTCCTGACCCTGCCCTGCTCCACTTGTCCACATGTCCGTGGTTAAGTGGACATTGGGTACAACTGCATTTTTTAGGACACTGGTGAGTCTTTTTCTGACGTCCGTGTACATTCTCGGTATCGCCTGCATAGAGAAGTGGAACCTAGATGGTATTTGGTAACGGGGGCACACTGCCTCAATAAATTGTCTAGTTCCCTGTGAACTAACGGCGGATACCGGACGCACGTCTATCACCAACATAGTTGTCAAGGCCTCAGTTATCCGCTTTGCAGCAGGATGACTGCTGTGATATTTCATCTTCCTCGCAAAGGACTGTTGGACAGTCAATTGCTTACTGGAAGTAGTACAAGTGGGCTTACGACTTCCCCTCTGGGATGACGATCGACTCCCAGCAGCAACAACAGCAGCGCCAGCAGCAGTAGGCATTACACTCAAGGATGCATCAGAGGAATCCCAGGCAGGAGAGGACTCGTCAGAATTGCCAGTGACATGGCCTGCAGGACTATTGGCATTCCTGGGGAAGGAGGAAATTGACACTGAGGGAGTTGGTGGGGTGGTTTGCGTGAGCTTGGTTACAAGAGGAAGGGATTTACTGGTCAGTGGACTGCTTCCGCTGTCGCCCAAAGTTTTTGAACTTGTCACTGAGTTATTATGAATGCGCTGCAGGTGACGTATAAGGGAGGATGTTCCGAGGTGGTTAACGTCCTTACCCCTACTTATTACAGCTTGACAAAGGCAACACACGGCTTGACAAATGTTGTCCGCATTTCTGGTGAAATACTTCCACACCGAAGAGCTGATTTTTTTGGTATTTTCACCAGGCATGTCAACGGCCCTATTCCTCCCACGGACAACAGGTGTCTCCCCGGGTGCCTGATTTAAACAAACCACCTCACCATCAGAATCCTCCTGGTCAATTTCCTCCCCAGCGCCAGCAACACCCATATCCTCCTCATCCTGGTGTACTTCAACACTGACATCTTCAATCTGACTATCAGGAACTGGACTGCGGGTGCTCCTTCCAGCACTTGCAGGGGGCGTGCAAATGGTGGAAGGCGCATGCTCTTCACGTCCAGTGTTGGGAAGGTCAGGCATCGCAACCGACACAATTGGACTCTCCTTGTGGATTTGGGATTTCGAAGAACGCACAGTTCTTTGCGGTGCTTTTGCCAGCTTGAGTCTTTTCATTTTTCTAGCGAGAGGCTGAGTGCTTTCATCCTCATGTGAAGCTGAACCACTAGCCATGAACATAGGCCAGGGCCTCAGCCGTTCCTTGCCACTCCGTGTGGTAAATGGCATATTGGCAAGTTTACGCTTCTCCTCCGACAATTTTATTTTAGGTTTTGGAGTCCTTTTTTTACTGATATTTGGTGTTTTGGATTTTACATGCTCTGTACTATGACATTGGGCATCGGCCTTGGCAGACGACGTTGCTGGCATTTCATCGTCTCGGCCATGACTAGTGGCAGCAACTTCAGCACGAGGTGGAAGTGGATCTTGATCTTTCCCTAATTTTGGAACCTCAACATTTTTGTTCTCCATATTTTAATAGGCACAACTAAAAGGCACCTCAGGTAAACAATGGAGATGGATGGATACTAGTATACTTATGGATGGACTGCCGAGTGCCGACACAGAGGTAGCTACAGCCGTGGACTACCGTACTGTGTCTGCTGCTAATATAGACTGGATGATAATGAGATGAAATCAATATATATGTATATATAATATCACTAGTACTGCAGCCGGACAGGTATATATATTTATTATGTAATGACTGATGACGGACCTGCTGGACACTGTCAGCTCAGCAGCACCGCAGACTGCTACAGTAAGCTACTATAGTAGTATGTATAAAGAAGAAAGAAAAAAAAAACAACCACGGGTAGGTGGTATACAATTATGGATGGACTGCCGAGTGCCGACACAGAGGTAGCTACAGCCGTGGACTAACGTACTGTGTCTGCTGATAATATAGACTGGATGATAATGAGATGAAATCAATATATATGTATATATAATATCACTAGTACTGCAGCCGGACAGGTATATATATTTATTATGTAATGACTGATGACGGACCTGCTGGACACTGTCAGCTCAGCAGCACCACAGACTGCTACAGTAAGCTACTATAGTAGTATGTATAAAGAAGAAAGAAAAAAAAAACAACCACGGGTAGGTGGTATACAATTATGGATGGACTGCCGAGTGCCGACACAGAGGTAGCTACAGCCGTGGACTAACGTACTGTGTCTGCTGATAATATAGACTGGATGATAATGAGATGAAATCAATATATATGTATATATAATATCACTAGTACTGCAGCCGGACAGGTATATATTATATATTTATTATGTAATGACTGATGACGGACCTGCTGGACACTGTCAGCTCAGCAGCACCGCAGACTGCTACAGTAAGCTACTATAGTAGTATGTATAAAGAAGAAAGAAAAAAAAAACAACCACGGGTAGGTGGTATACAATTATGGATGGACTGCCGAGTGCCGACACAGAGGTAGCTACAGCCGTGGACTAACGTACTGTGTCTGCTGATAATATAGACTGGATGATAATGAGATGAAATCAATATATATGTATATATAATATCACTAGTAATGCAGCCGGACAGGTATATATATTATATATTTATTATGTAATGACTGATGACGGACCTGCTGGACACTGTCAGCTCAGCAGCACCGCAGACTGCTACAGTAAGCTACTATAGTAGTATGTATAAAGAAGAAAGAAAAAAAAAACAACCACGGGTAGGTGGTATACAATTATGGATGGACTGCCGAGTGCCGACACAGAGGTAGCTACAGCCGTGGACTAACGTACTGTGTCTGCTGATAATATAGACTGGATGATAATGAGATGAAATCAATATATATGTATATATAATATCACTAGTACTGCAGCCGGACAGGTATATATATTATATATTTATTATGTAATGACTGATGACGGACCTGCTGGACACTGTCAGCTCAGCAGCACCGCAGATTGCTACAGTAAGCTACTATAGTAGTATGTATAAAGAAGAAAGAAAAGAAAAAAAACACGGGTAGGTGCTAGGTGGTATACAATATTATATATATATTATATACAATTATATATATATATAATATATATTAAACTCATAAACTGGTGGTGATTATTAAACTGGTGGTCAGGTCACTGGTCACACTATCAGCAACTTGCAAGTAGTACTCCTGAGTCCTAAGCAGACAATCACAATATATATTATACTGGTGGTCAGTGTGGTCACAAACAATGGCAGTGTGGCTGGCACTCTGGCAGCAAAAGTGTGCACTGTACGTTATATTATGTACTCCTGAGTCCTGAGTCCTGCTCTCAGACTCTAACTGCTCCCCACTGTCAGTGTCTCCCCCACAAGTCAGATAATACAGTCACACTATCTCTCTCTATCACTTCAGCAAGTACTAGTAGTAGTAGTACTCCTCCTAATGCTCCCCAAATTACTACTGTGTCTCTCTCTGTCTCACTCTCTTCTCGAATCTCTATAAACGGAGAGGACGCCAGCCACGTCCTCTCCCTATGAATCTCAATGCACGTGTGAAAAATGGCGGCGACGCGCGGCTCCTTATATAGAATCCGAGTCTCGCGATAGAATCCGAGCCTCGCGAGAATCCGACAGCGTGATGATGACGTTCGGGCGCGCTCGGGTTAACCAAGCAAGGCGGGAAGATCCGAATCGCTCTGACCCGTGTAAAAAAACATGAAGTTCGGGCGGGTTCGGATTCCGAGGAACCGAACCCGCTCATCTCTAGTAATAATGTCTAGATGACAATTAATAAGCACCAATGCACATAGAGAACAGTTAAAAGGCCATGGCTCGTTTAAAAAGCCAAATGGAATCAGCAACAGGACAGGAATTTTCTAATATCCAGTGGTTGGTGGACCTCAATTTTCCTTTAACCATAAAACATGTACATCTCTCCACAAATAGTTACCAATCCTGGAGGTACAAATGCAGGCTTCCCAGATGATATCTCAGCAAATGAAGATATAAGCACATCAGTTGAAGGAAAATGGATTAGTCGTCCATTAGCAGTAGGATGGTTGTGGAGGAATGGTTCCAAGCTTCTTTAAAGGTCCACCGTCCCTCTGGCCCCGGGGTGACACACGGAGGGGGGTACAGAGGGATGATTTTTACAGAGAGCACTTACCTTTGATAAAGCTGCCCCCTGGAGACAGCAAAACGCGTAAGGACCTACTTGCTGGACACTGGGACACATATCATCCAGGATCATTTGGACGGTGGACCTTTAAAGAAGCTTGGAACCATTCCTCCACAACCATCCTACTGCTAATGGAGGACTAATCGATTTCCCTTCAACTGATGTGCTTATATCTTCATTTGCTGAGATATCATCAGGGAAGCCTGCATTTGTACCTCCAGGATTGGTAACTATTTGTGGAGAGATGTACATGTTTTATGGTTAAAGGAAAATTGAGGTCCACCAACCACTGGATATTAGAAAATTCCTGTCCTGTTGCTGATTCCATTTGGCTTCTTAAACGAGCCATGGCCTTTTAACTGTTCTCAATGTGCATTGGTGCTTATTAATTGTCATCTAGAAATTATTACACCTATTTTTTATTTTTCATTTTTTATTAAATTGTTGATTGATCCTTTCCACCTGTCTGCAAAGATTTATTTTTAGCGCTGTATGAGTACTTTTAGTACTATTGTGTTTTATTCATGAAAGACTATCTGCAGATGCCTCACCAGGGCTAGAAACAAATATGCACAACAGGTTGATAACTCACGAACAAACAAGAACGCAGGTAGAATGATCTTTACTTCTACATAAGATACTAAATCCATCTATTCGGAGAAGACCATTATGCGGCATTGGCCGATCATCTCTACGGATCCTGCTTTTAAGGCTCTAAGTGCACAACCACCTATGTGTGCTTACCGACGGGGGCCAAACTTGAACCAATTACTGATGAGACCTACTGTGCAACCGAGTGGAGCCCTTGCATGTTGGCTACCCACTAGACGGAAGGGTTGCTTCAGGTGTCCAGACTGCACCACATGCAGATCCTTACAGACCGGGACATACTTCATGCATCCACATAGTGGGAAAAGAATCAACATCCGACATCGACTCCATTGCAAAATGGACTATGTAATATATATAATCATCTGCCTGTGTGGCCTATATTATGTCGGTATGACGTCCCGTTGCTTTCGGGATAGGATGGCAAATCATCGTTACTCCATCCGTACAGCATTGGCCACAAAAGAGACGGATAAGCCAGTGGCTAAGCACTTTCTAACAATGGGCCACTCTGTTTCAAGCCTGAAGTGTACGCTGATTGACTTTATTCCTATGCCTCTATGCGGTGGTGACCGTGATAAATTGCTGCGCCAGCGTGAATCACGTTGGATTTACCAATTGGATACTTTGTTCCCTCGTGGTTTAAACGAACACAATCCATATAATATCTTTCTCCGTTAGGGGCAGGTAGGGACCCGAGGAATTCCAATCTGTGGAATGTACGATATACATTCTATATTTTTTAATGATTTTTTTCAGTTAATTTGTTAGGATTAATTTTTGTTATGATAGTTTATTTGTTGTATTGGGAGCTGTTTGATGGGGGTCGGACTTTGTCTGCTCCGCACAAGCAGTTCCTGGTATTTTTGTAAGTATTTGTTTTATGTGGTGTTTGTCCTCAGGCTTTCTCCCTTTTATGGGTGAGGCTGCAGCACTTGACACTCCCACAATAATCGCCTGGCTAGACTGATTATTATATATTTTTTGTGATAGAAAAATTAAGCATTCATTACTTCCATATATATACCTTTAAGTGGCTGGTTACCATGGTGATTTGTTTTGTTAGGGGGGTGGAGTGTGGCTTACTACGTGTATACTACCTCCCACTTGTCTCTTAACATAACGAAAAGCTCTTTCTGACGCTTACCACGCCACTTCCGGTCCCTGCCGTCACTTCCGGTTCCGGTCATGATGCGTTCCACTGACAGTGGAACGCATGGCACTTCCGGTCACGGACGTGTTTTGCTTGTTTTTGACTTATTTGTGAAGTTTTAGATAGAAATATTAGGATTTGAGTCACATTACAGCACTATTGCCCATATAGGCTTTATGTCTTTGTTAAGATAGTTGTTTTTGTGCAGAAATTAGTGCCCTTTGTGGCACTTCCTGTGGCAATTACTGGTTGGGTGTGGCTTGGGCCTGTCTCTGCTATTTAAGGGAAGCCTGGGTGACATATGGTGAATGGTGATGCACTGGACAGTTGTCTTCCTGATGTCCCTGTATGATGTCCTGAAGAAGGTCACGTGATGACCGAAACGTCGACACACCGTCTTTATGTCTCTGTGAGTTATTAATAAATACCTGTTGAATTTACTGGTGAGTGCCTGCATACCCAAATTTCTATATACTGGCCTATGGGCCTTTGTGGAGCACCCCATCATTGATCTTATCAAGTTTGGAGTGTGGACTTTACCAATATATATATATATATATAGCATAGTTTGTGGCAGCACTCCTCACATAAATGGATTACTTGCCTGGTGCCCTCCTAGGTACCTCAATAGCTGTAAGGTCCAATATAACAAACGGACGGGCGGCACTCAGCAAAAATGACAGGCAACGAGCAGGGTATAGCAACATTTCGAAGTGTATTACTTCTTCATCAGGACAATAAATGTAATACAAAAATACCTTAAATAGACTCACCACAGCGTGTCAAACAGCTCCGGCGCGGGACGCGAATGCCGACGCCCACAAATGACGTCATCACCGCTCGCCGCGTAACCGGGGTAACTATAAACAAACAACTTCACAGTTTACAGTATGAACGGTGAAAACACTGATCCGTGAACATAATAAACAAAGCACCAAAATACATGTATAATTAAAAACAGACTGAAACAAATGGAAACATAGCAGATGCAACCAGGCAATTCCTAGTAATTTAAATGAAACACAATGTATGCAAAAGCAGCGCAGCGTGGACGATCAGGCATAAATGGCACACTGATGTTAATTTAATGAGACACCTATAGAAAGCAATCATAAAAAATCATAAAAAACAATGTAAACCCAAGGATTCATTAAGGCCACGAGGCACAAGGGTTTGCAATTCATGAATCCACCTAGATTCTTTTTGTAATAATCTGCGGGATCTGTCACCTCCACGGATTCTAAAGGGTTCATGATCAATGATCATGTATTTTAAACAGGCAACATTATGTTTCGCCTGATAGAAGTGACGAGCAACTGGTTGGTCACTGTGACCAGTTGCAGCCGCATTTCTGATGGCCAATCTATGATTAGCAATCCTCTCTCGTAATGTACGGTCGGTCTTGCCGATATAATTGTATCCACATGGACATGTAATCATGTAGATGATGAATTTGGTGGTGCATGTAACCCTATGCTGGATATAATATTTCCTACCACTGTATGGATTGCAGAAAAATTTACCAGTGGTAAGGGCTCTACAGGTGGTGCAATTAAGGCACCGAAAACACCCTTTTTGAAGTGTTAAGAAGGTGTTTTGTTCACTCTGAGCATTGTCTAGGCCAGTAATGTCAGTTTTAACCACCCAGTCCCTGATGTTCCTACCTCTAGTATATGCCGACATAATAGAGGTGTCATGTAGTTGTAAATTGCTGTCAGTACTGACGATAGGCCAAAGTTTCTTAGCAGTGTGTGAAATATTATTACTCATGGTGTTAAAATGATTGATCCAGGGAAGCTTCTTCTTTTTAGGTGTAACACAGTGCCTTGGATTTAGCTTCAAGCTAAATCCAAGGCACTGTGTTGCACCAGGGAAAAACTCCTAACTCCGAGTCAGTCTACACCTAAAAAGAAGAAGCTTCCCTGGATCAATCATTTTAACACCATGAGTAATAATATTTCACACACTGCTAAGAAACTTTGGCCTATCGTCAGAGTGAACAAAACACCTTCTTAACACTTCAAAAAGGGTGTTTTCGGTGCCTTAATTGCACCACCTGTAGAGCCCTTACCACTGGTAAATTTTTCTGCAATCCATACAGTGGTAGGAAATATTATATCCAGCATAGGGTTACATGCACCACCAAATTCATCATCTACATGATTACATGTCCATGTGGATACAATTATATCGGCAAGACCGACCGTACATTACGAGAGAGGATTGCTAATCATAGATTGGCCATCAGAAATGCGGCTGCAACTGGTCACAGTGACCAACCAGTTGCTCGTCACTTCTATCAGGCGAAACATAATGTTGCCTGTTTAAAATACATGATCATTGATCATGAACCCTTTAGAATCCGTGGAGGTGACAGATCCCGCAGATTATTACAAAAAGAATCTAGGTGGATTCATGAATTGCAAACCCTTGTGCCTCGTGGCCTTAATGAATCCTTGGGTTTACATTGTTTTTTATGATTTTTTATGATTGCTTTCTATAGGTGTCTCATTAAATTAACATCAGTGTGCCATTTATGCCTGATCGTCCACGCTGCGCTGCTTTTGCATACATTGTGTTTCATTTAAATTACTAGGAATTGCCTGGTTGCATCTGCTATGTTTCCATTTGTTTCAGTCTGTTTTTAATTATACATGTATTTTGGTGCTTTGTTTATTATGTTCACGGATCGGTGTTTTCACCGTTCATACTGTAAACTGTGAAGTTGTTTGTTTATAGTTACCCCGGTTACGCGGCGAGCGGTGATGACGTCATTTGTGGGCGTCGGCATTCGCGTCCCGCGCCGGAGCTGTTTGACACGCTGTGGTGAGTCTATTTAAGGTATTTTTGTATTACATTTATTGTCCTGATGAAGAAGTAATACACTTCGAAACGTTGCTATACCCTGCTCGTTGCCTGTCATTTTTGCTGAGTGCCGCCCGTCCGTTTGTTATATATATATATATATATATATATATATATATAGACAATATCCATGTCAAATTCCATAATATTCACACAACAATGTTGACAGTTATGATGTCATCATTGCTCAAAAGTCAACAGGTGAAATATTGATATTGTCAGAATGTTGACAATAGTGTTAGTCTGTGGGTGGAAGGATTAGGGTTATGGTTTGGCTAGTGTTAGGCTGTGGGTGGAAGGATTAGGGTTATAGTGTGGCTTGTGTTAGGCTGTGGGTGGAAGGATTAGGGTGATGGTGTGGCTAGTGTTAAGCTGTGGGTGGAAGGATTAGTGTTATGGTGTGGCTAGTGTTTTGCTGCGGGTCATGAATTTAGATCAGTAGAGGGAGGATTAGAGTTAGGGGTATAGATTAGGAATATGGTAAATTTACTTACCAGAACACTAGAAGACCGCAGGTCTGACCTGGAAGTGACAATCACATGTCCACTGGGACAGAGAAGATGCTGCCATAGCCACTGCAGCCACCAGGGTGACATTTTCACATTCTAGTATATCAAAATGTCATCACTTTCTACATCATGACTGTCAACATTCTTTACTCAACTCCTATATTCTAAATGTCGACCTTGTGATCTTGAATATATTTTATGTTAACATTCTGATAACGTCAATATTTTGGTTCTCATCATTCTGTCCATGTCACAACTGTAACCTGTCTATATAATTGTCTACATTACAGCCATGTCTACATGTGTCCATGTCAGCATTTTCATATAGTGTACTGTACCTTGTGTTTATATTTTGCTTGTCAACATTTTCAATGTCTATGTAATGTCCCTGTTCACATTACAGAGTCTAGATTATGCATGTCTGAAAAATATACTCTACCACACCCGATTTACAGAGAGCATTCCATGTAAAGCTCAGATATGTCACCGATGTTAGATTCTGTGTCTAGTGTAATCATCAAGGATCCACTGTGCACTCAAAAGATTTTCACCCAGATCTACTGATGCCATCTAAAACCAAAAACAGGTGTTTTACCCTAACTCAGACCATTCTACTGGCACAGCCTGCTGATCACACAGCATCTAGGACTAGGAAAATGGGGGTCATTCCGAGTTGTTCGCTCGCAAGCTGCTTTTAGCAGCTTTGCACACGCTAAGCCGCCGCCTACTGGGAGTGAATCTTAGCTTATCAAAATTGCGAACGAAAGATTAGCAGAATTGCGAATAAACACTTCTTAGCAGTTTCTGAGTAGCTCCAGACTTACTCGGCATCTGCGATCAGTTCAGTCAGTTTCGTTCCTGGTTTGACGTCACAAACACACCCAGCGTTCGCCCAGACACTCCTCCGTTTCTCCAGCCACTCCCGCGTTTTTCCCAGAAACGGTAGCGTTTTTTCACACACACCCATAAAACGGCCATTTTCCGCCCAGAAACACCCACTTCCTATCAATCACACTACGATCACCAGAACGAAGAAAAAACCTCGTAATGCCATGAGTAAAATACCTAACTGCATAGCAAATTTAATTGGTGCAGTCGCACTGCGGACATTGCGCATGCACATTAGCGACTAATCGCTCCGTTGCGAGAAAAAAATAACGAGCGAACAACTCGGAATGACCCCCAATATTCCCAACTGAGAACCCATTCTGCTGTCCTACTGAGACCTGGTACAGTACAGTAACTACAAAAGCAATCCAATCTGCCCAGGTGGAAGGTGTTACATATTCTTTAATAACTGTGTGTGGACATGTAAACACCAAGTGACCATGGAAGCAATACACCGTACTAAAGACAATAAGTAGTTTGTGCAGCTTGTTAAAATATCTGATCATGAGTGGAAATTATAAATAAGTAGTTTGTGCAGCTTGTTAAAATATATGATCATGTGTGGAAATGATAAATTCTGGAATCTGTCAATTTTATGTGCCCGCCAAAATAGTTTTGGAAGGCTCATACAGCATCTTTCTCTGTGTCTCACATGGTGGATGCCTGAGATTACTGTACATCTGTGTGCAACAATATAGTTAAGACAAGAAGTCAAAGACTATTAAGGTATAGAATTTACCGAGCACCCTAGTTCTGAGCCATTTATCATACTAGAATATGAATAGTTATTATTGTAATATTTAAGAGGGAAAAACACAAACACAGTATTAGGGTAACATTAGTTTCAGAGAGAGAGAACACGAGTGCCGGAGCACTATACAAACATTACTAAATAATAATAATAATAATAATAATTACTATTCAGTAATGTTTGTATAGTGCACCGGCACTCATTTTCTCTGTGTGTGTAGCACTACAGGTCTCAGCTGGTAGCACCTTCATTACTAGCAGTAGGTGTATGCAGTCTAGGGCCCCCTTTCCCTTACATTAGTTGCACCCTGTGAGGGTGGAATACACAACCCGTGGAAGTTATTACTCAATGGTGGTCATTCCAAGTTGATCGCTAGCTGCATTCGATCGCTGTGCAGCGATGAGGCCAAAAATGGCACTTCTGCGCATGTGTATGCGGCGCACTGCGCATGCGCAAAGTAATATTACAACGATCGATATAGTTTCACACAAGGTCTAGCAAAGCTTTTCAGTCTCCCTGCTGGCCGCAGAGTGATTGACATGAAGTGGGCATTTCTGGGTGTCAACTGACCGTTTTCAGGGAGTGTTCAAAAAACGCAGGCATGCCAGGAAAAACGCAGGTGTGCCAGGAAAAACGTAGGCGTGGCTGGGCGAACGCAGGGCATGTTTGTGACATCAAAACAGGAATTGAACAGTCTGCAGTCATCACAAGTGCTGAGTAGGTATTGAGCTACTCTAAAACTGCACAAAATAATTATGCCGTCGCTCTGCGATCCTTTCGTTAGCACTTCTGCTAAGCTAAAATACACTCCCAGTGGGAGGCGGCATAGCGTTTGCACGGCTGCTAAAAACTGCTAGCGAGCGAACAACTCGGAATGACCACCAATATGCCTACACCAATCCTGCATTATGCCTACTCTGCTCTCTTGATTTTCTTTTTTATGTCTGTGTGGCTTGACTATTGCTATATTACTTATATATTCTGTATTATGTGATTTGTTTTTGATGTCTGTAAAGCACATTGAGTCCGGGATAAAGAGTGCTATATAAATGAAATTATTATTATTATTATTATTATTATTATACTTTGGAACATTAAGGTAAAGATAATTTTTTTGTTTTATACCTTTCCTGCAAGATTTCAATAAATAATCATCTGTTCCAAAACAGTCCTGGAAGAAACCACCCTCCCCCATTCCAAGAATAAATAAGTAATACTGTTGGCTTGTGGTGATTAAACAATATACTGTAAACATAAAATTTGTGAAAAACATTGTATAAAGCCCCATGTATTAACAATAAAAATTCTGCAATCTGGTTCCTGAGAAATGTCATCTGATTTTATATAACTTTTTCCATAATAATAATAATAATAATAATAGATACATTGGATATTTTAACATATTTGTAAAGAACCATATAACTTGAAAACTAATAAAATATTAAAATATAACCACCTGTACAGTGGTGTAGCAATTAATGATGAGGAAATTAATCTCAGTATATGTAAAAAATTTGTTCTGTCTACGTTTTTGAAAAAGAAATTCTGATACATAGTAAATATCATGGGATACATTTATACTAGTGTATTTACCTACTTACATAAAATATATCAGAACTTCAGTATCACCCATAGACAAGCTTTAGCATTTATATATCTCAGTTTCTTGCACTCACCCTTTACTGCACTCTCTTTTACTGGTATTGAAAAGTATTTATTACATCAATTAAAAAATAACAATTAAGTAAAAAAAACAGTTCTTACACTAAGCAAATCTTATAGTTGACAGAGGTAGCTTTGATAAATAAATCTGTTACCACATAATGTACAGTGAATATTCCCCCTAAGATTATATCTCCTTCCATTGAATATTTATATTCAAACAGATATTCCCTCATAGCGAGGTGACATCCGGGTGCTGAGGTCGGTGCAGCAGATTTGCAGGTGGGAACACACAGGACCAACAAACAGAATAGTTGCAGTAAAAATATAGAGTTGAGGTTGCTAAGTGTTTGATACATATTAGAGATTGTGTCCTTTCCCTGCAGACTCAGCAGTGACAGTGGCATGGAGTGTAATGGTGTAATCAGCAGTCTGGTAAGAGATGAGACTGGGAGAGGTTTTTATACAGTATGTTATGCAGTTTATTCATATATTTGAGAAAAAAATAAGAGTTATACTTACAGGCAAAAACAAGCTGCAAAATAGGAATAACACACCGGGGATCAGCTCACAAGTGAATATGCTATGTTAGTTTAATTGAAACACAGAATAAATATAGAAGTAACAAGTTCTGATAGCTTAGAAACTTAATTTTCTGTACATTACATGAATTTATTATATAAAATAGTTTTATGGATGCTTATATGTACATTAGAAAGCTAATTTATACACTGTTGAAAAAATGAAAAATATTTTATTTTGTGATGTCACAATATGAGTCAACAGGGCACAACCTGGACCACACGGCTAATGGAGTTTCATGGGACCTATCAGCTCACTCCCACCAGGCATCTCCATCTGTGTGACATATGAAGGCTAGGTGTATGAAGACCATCTGCAGTTTTTACAGTAACCTACCATTCCCAGAAAACTCATACAAAATGTTTTGTTAATGCGTAATATGATTTCCTGAATGGCTGCAATTCTATTTGGAGATAAATGCCTCAGGCCTTCAGATAAACAATGACCTTTGGTACTACATGATGCAATGGTTCAATAATTGTGTTAGTTGCTCTTAGGTCTTGAGCTAGCCTGCAGTACTTACCACTGCTTTTGAATACCTGGAATATGGGTGTGTTCACTGAACTTTGTGTTTGAACCAGTACCCCCTGATGTAGTAGTTCCTGAATTACTGGAAACACACCCTTTTCTGTTTCCGGTTATAAGGGATATTATGATCTACTGGAAATCATTGTCCCTGTTTTGAGTTTCACACTACTGTACCTGGTGTAACATGTAGAATCTCCCCACCATCATTAAACCCTGTTATACACTTTCTGTCAGGTATTGTTGACATGTTTTTGTGCATATGGAGAAAGTTCTTTTAAAGGATTAAGTTTCAGAACATCGGGGCTGCATGGATCACACAGCAATGTAGTAGTGATGAAATTTTGGTTAGACATTTGTAAATACAGCCCATCTGGGGTATAGTAATCAGTACACCCACGTTTACAAAAAAAATGTCTTCCTAACAAATTAGTTGGGTCACCTTCAGTTTCTAGGAAAGAGTGCACACTAGTTAGTGGACCAATTGTTATCTTTACCTCTTCTGTTTCTTTTAAGGGAATACATTTGTCACATACACATGCATGTATGATATTATATTATTAGCTGTAAGTAAAGTAATTTTGTATGTTATAAGTGATCTTCCAGCCCCCATGTTAATTAGAAATGAATGTGTAAACTGTTTAATTGCCAAATCAATAGTTAGTTCCTTAGGACATATTAATGTCATAATGTTGATGGGGATAGCTTGATCCCATTATTGAAGATCTCCAATTTCTGCAAGGTCATTTTTAGAAGGGAACTGTGTAGGTTTCTTGGGGCATTTACATTCTCTAGCAAAGTGTCCCTTACCCTGACAACTGAAACAAATAATTTAACTTTTAATACATTTTGGCTTACAGGTATTAGCATTTTTGTTTTTCTCTTGACCAGCCTTTTGACATGTGGTTTGAGCTTCTTTAACATGTAGGTTTATGAGTGTAGTTACTGTTGGCTACCAAATGATCCTCATGATGTACTGCCAAATTTATTTTAGTGAGCACAGATGTGTCCCTATCTGTGTTAGGCTCCCTGCCGTAAGAAAAAATCCTACTGGGAACAGATGCTGATGCTGAGGTGGGCTTATGTGCTTTGAATGGCATAGCCTATTTTTATTCCCAGCCCGGCTCTACTCTAATATATAGATTCTAGACCATCTGAGAAGAATGAATTGCCTTCATGTTATTGAGCACATTTCTTTTTTTACAATAGAAGGTTCTGATTACTCCTCTCCAGACTCTGTTGTGCGGCAAATATACTAATGTTTCGAATAACAAAAATAAGTAGTGATACCCATAGTAGCCAATCAGATTATATGATGCAAAAGAGAAATGATAGATTAAATCTGATTGGTTACGATAGGCAACACAACCACTTTTCATTTTTAGAAGCTTTTGTAAATCTACCCCTGCCTTTGTTTATGCTGATTGGGACCTAATAGGATCAGATTTTGTAATTATCCTTATGTGCTTATTCCTCAAGAGATGCTTAAAATATTTGGAGTGTTTAGCAATATTTATGTATGTAAAATGAACTCCAGAGAACGACATGTAAGAAAGATTAGCTCTATTATAGATGGTTAATTTTCCAACATTACAAAAATTGTTGATGACACATGAAGGGGGTAAATTTATATTTGACATTACAATTGTTAGATGGCTAAGTTTTAGGACAGTGGGAGATTACAGCCTGTTGCAACAAGTATAAGTGTAATACTCTGAGGACCATTAGGGTGGAATTCAACTTGGGTTCCACTGGCAGCCAGTAGATGGCACCCAAGAGGAGCTATTCAATTGTAGCACTGTTCAGGCAGGATGGCTGCTGGTGTCTGCATTTCAGTTAGCACTAATGGGGCGGTGAGCTGAAATGCACAAAAAGTGACCTGTTAGTGCATACAAATGGCAATTTTTGCAACCATGCCAAGAACTTTGGTTGGGTTGAGTTGCTTTATGCAGCTTAATGTGACCTGTATGAGCACAATCCGCATGAAAAAAACAAACAGTTGAATTGCGCCCGGCGATCTCCCGTCATTTTAGAAGGGATATTGCAGGCGAAATTTTTTTTAATTTCACCATAGTGTTTAAATTAATGAACACTTGTTTTTATTTGCAAGTGATTAATAGGTTCACAGTTCAACTACAATATTTGGTAAGATGTAAATAGTAGTTCTCACAATAAAAAAGAAATTAAATCTAAGCACAGAATGCATTTATGTTTCATATACACACAGCCTGAAAGTAATTCTGGACAATATTTTTAATAACTATGTGCATTAAATAAAGTTTGTGTACATACATACAAACAATTAATTTATTTTTCATATACACCTAAAACACACAGCCTAAAGGTCATTTAATACAATATTTTTAATAACTTTGTGTACTAAACAAAGTTTGTGTACATTAAGCAATCAGAAAACAAAGGTTTCACTATCTCACTATCACACAAAAAATAGTGTATTTCTGAATATTCTGTATTTTGGAATATTTGGATATGGGATACACAACCTGTATTAGCAAACAGAAAGGGGGGGTGCTTAACCCCCCTGGTATCCCCCCAGCACACTGACTAATACCTGTCATATTACTTTAAACTATTTGGTATTAGAATTTCAGAGATATTTGTTACATATATTTGCAAATACATAGGAAGCTGCTGTGCCCCTTCATGGCTTCTCTGATATCTTACAGTCCTATACTATATAATAGCAGTGCCCATATAGGTCCATATTATTTGTGTATAGTAAGGCCTCATGATAAAGGCCAATACTAAAATACATCCTGTTTGAGGGCTAGCTTACCTGAGAGCCACCCCTCGGATATCCCATTAGCACCACAAGGACCAGCATGCCTTTCAAATGCTGCTCTCATACAATGCCTTCAAATACATGCAAACAAACACAGTGGTAGCTGTGCAGTCACTCTGGAGATACTTATAAGGTGCTTGAAAAAGGGAGGGGTCACAGCAAACAGCAAGTAGAAAGGGGGGCACTTCCCCCCTGGAATCCCCCCTGCACACTTACTAATACCTGTAATAATACTTAAAACTATCTGGTATTAGAATTTCAGAGATTTGTGTTACATAAATTTGCAAATATATGGGAAACTGCCGAGCCCCTTCATGGCTGCTCTGATATCCTCAGTCCTACAGTACATGATAGCAGCAATGTAGCTGTAACTTGTATTATGTCGGTAGGACAACAAGAAACTTAAGAGAAAGATTTATGGAACATTGCATAAAACATTTTGAATATGAAAACTGACCACAGTGTATCCCGATTGTCACCATTAAAATTAATTGGTCTGGAATATGTTCCCCAAACAAAATGAGGAGGGGACAGATTCAACAGGTTATGTTGATAAGAAGCTTACTGGATTTTTAAAATTAATTTTCAGATGAATTTCTTTCATCCCAATGGACTGAATGAGGCAATGGAGCTTAATTCAGTACTATAGGGAAGTATCAAAGTAGTAGTTATTGTTTGGATAGACTCATTTATGATGGCGCTAAGGTGCTAATGGGGTTGACTATGGAGTTATTTATAATATGTCATAAAAAGTAAGTTTCGTAAAAATATGCTGGGAATAAATTTGGGTACCTTTATATGTGACTATATGTTGCTTAATTACCCAATGTAGGTGATTTTGACAATGTGGTCATAAGCTGAATGAAGAAATAAGATGCTTCCCCTATTTATTTATAAACGAGTATTGCTTGGCAACGATCTGCTGTCACATGGTCGATGACAACAGAGTCACGTGACCGACATGTTGATGATGTGGCCCGTGACACCTGAGTCATGTGATCAGAGGCTGAAGATGGGCTCCAATCAAGGGGTGGGTGATGCCAGAGTCACATGACCGCCATTCTAATGATGCAGCCCGTGACACCGGGGACACATGAGTTGAAGATGATGAAATACCCGCTCTGAGACTTGCATCAATAGAGGGAGGCGATTGGGTTTGCCTCCCTATTTGTTTATATTTTGAAACATGATGTTTTGTACAATTGAAATGTTTATTGTGTGAGAAATGATAGACAGGAGCTAAATATACACATACTGTACCTCCTAACATGACCCTTTCCAGGAGGGACAGAATGCTCTACTCTTGGACTTTGGGACACAATGCTCTACTCTTGGACTTTCCTCTTAAATTAAGATTGCCATCAACTGTGCTGAAACAACTTTCTTATCCATTAACCTGTTCAAAACAGGTGCTGGCAATCATAAATTAAGAGGTAAATCTAAGAAAAGAGCAATGTGTCCCTCCTGGAGAGTGTCATGTTGGGAGGTACAGTATGCATACACAATATTGAGACCACTATATAAAGGGCTTCAGGGCCATATAGCAAAACCTTGGAAAAAGCTGCCATAAGACAGTGAAACACATCAGGTATCAAGCCTCTGGCCCATGGGAATCGCCAGAAAGAACTTTGGAATACGTGTACGGACAGTGACAGCCTTCAGAATTATGGACAAAATGCATGTGGATGAAAGAGACATCCATTATTAATGTGCTTGACTACATTGCTGCAAGTTGGACCACCGCTAATTGGAGAGCCAAGCTACAGTATACCCACAGGATTAGTAATTAGTTACCTAAAGAACTTCACTTAAAAGACATTCATTCTTCACAAACTATCCTTTTCCCAAGCTGGCACAAGATTTATACCAGCACACCCAGAAGGTTTTATTGTTTACCACCTGACCAAAGACTGGTATTCAAGACCCTTTTTTAGTTGTTGATGCTTATTATTTCACCTTTGGAAAACATGAGCTGTTTTGGTTCCTGTGTACTGAGTTTGAGAACTTCTGCCTTAAATGTGTTTTTTTAAAGGACTGGCAGAGAACAATACATTTTATAGACATTTAATACTATACATCTGAGTTAGCCAGTGAGGAAGTAGATTTGTGCATTGTCAAGACACATATTGCTTACCTCCCAACATGACCCATCCCAGGATGGACAACTTGCTCTGTTCCTGGACTTCTATCTTAGTTTGGGATTGTAGTCATCTGTTTTGAACATGTTGATTGACAACATAGGTGTTTCAACACAGGTGAGGGCAATCTTAAATGAAGATAGAAGTCCAGGAACAGAGCATTTTGTCCCTCCTGGAGATGGTCATGTTGGGGGGTATGATATTAGGTGGGATGCAATGCCGTCCGAGTTTGCCAAAGGTGCGGGTTGCCGGCAACACTCAAATATTTTTTATATGGAATACCTTTAAAAAAGTCTGATTTTGGCCGGCATCCCACACGTCAGGGAAACTCAGACAGCAGTACACCCCAGCTATTATCTAATTCTCCATGGTGGAACTTTAAAAAAACCACACATTTTTAACTACATTTTTCAAAGCTTATGAATTTGCCTCTTTAAGAAATCTATGTAAAATAAATGAAAATATTCCCGCTATGTACTAAGGGGGTAATTCCAAGTTGATTGCAGCAGGAAATTTTTTAGCAGTTGGGTAAAACTATGTGCACTGCAGGGGGGCAGATATAACATTTGCAGAGAGAGATAGATTTGGGTGGGTTATTTTGTTTCTGTGCAGGGTAAATACTGGCTGCTTTATTTTTACACTGCAATTTAGATTGCAGATTGAACTCACCCAAATCTATCTCTCTCTGCAATTGTTATATCTTCCCCCCCTGCAGTGCACATGGTTTTGCCCAACTGCTAAAAAATTTACTGCTGCGATCAACTTGGAATTACCCCCTAAGTGTAATTCACAGGGATAGAAGTAGTGATATTAGTAACCCTGAGAGTTGTATCCCCGGCACAATGGAGCAGTAATTCATATTTGTGAAATACTCCTCCAGAGAATCAGATATTGTGCACGCCTTCAGTGTCAGATTTTAGAGCCAGCTGGAAACTGCTGGAGAGGGATCGCAATATGCCTCCAGAGGCAAAAGACACCACTGGATGGTGGAAACCAAAGGGGATAATTGGAGTTTGGTAAATTGGGGTCAGATCAAAGTCTGCATTATTAATAATGGAAACTGCAATCTTCAGCAGTATTTAACCTCTTACAGGAGATTTCTGTGAAACCTCCTTCATTTGGCTTTTATTACATACCGCTGATACATAAAATTATACATAAACTGTCATTTCTGCATTATTTTATGAAAAAAGCACCTGGATGAATAGGCCCTTTAGTCACCATCTGGGCCCTGCAAATGAAACCCTCTGCAGGTGATCCAAGATCTAGTCATCAGAGATCACTTTTATTTCTGCAAATAAATCTTATTTATAAGTGAGTCCTGTAGATGCTTCTTATGGAAGCAAAGAGATGATTTAATGAGATTGGAAAGGATGTATATACCTACTGTATGTGGTCTTTCCATGAGAAAGGAGTCATGCTTTCCTGAGTATCTAAATCAGAGATTATGTGGTGAACAGAATATTATTGCTGGGGCCAAAGTACCTGAAGCAGCTTCTGACCCCATACTGCCCCACTTGATTACTGCGATCTGTAGATGAAGGACTTTTAGCAGTACCTATAATCTTGCGTAATTAATCTGGGGGTTGAGCTTTTAGTCATGCGGCTCCAACACAATGGAACTCACTTCTCCGCACAGTGCGAGAGGCCCCAACTATAGAATCCTTCAAAAGTAGACTCAACACTTTCCTTTTTACTCAAGCATTCCCATAATTGTCCCTTTAGTATCTACATGCTTCTGTATTTTATAAAAAGCTGTTCTGTACTTCATTATTTTCTGTACTATATTATGCTATGCATCTGTTAAGCACCTTGAGTCCTATTGAAGAAAGAGTGCTATATAAATAAAATTATTATTATTATTTTTATTATTAACAGAATATTACTGTGCGAGATAGTTTGATATGGTACAGAGAAATGTGTATAGTATGTAAAGTTTATAGTCACCAGGCGTCATGAGGATTGAAAGTGCACTAACTCACACTTGCTCAACCTGTAATAAGCAGAGACATTTAACATAATCCTGGCCATGGCTATTAAGAATTGTATACTAAATGTCTCTGGTTATTACAGGTTGAGCTAGTGTGAGTTAGTGCACCTGCATCTTTTTCTTCTTGTATACTGCATTAAGTCTCAAGCAGAGTAGCACCTCATTACTTAACTATGGTGTGCAAACTAGGGCCCCTCCCTTTGTAACTTATTCTATGTATTTATACATACAGTATATATGAAGGCATGAGACACTTCATCTAGTTTAGCACCCTGCCTCACCCACCCATCACTGATTTTAAATAGATAGCCCAGCACTCTGACCTGCATATGTGGAGTGAGCACACTGAGGTAAGACTCCTACATTTGTGTACTATGGTAGTCAATATTGGGGGGATTCTCTGTACCTGCCATGAGGGGCACCCTGTACCTGCCATGTCTGGGCGTACCCGGGGCATCGCAATATAACATTATTTGGCACTTATAGTTTGTTTTATATATATGTAACACTTTCACATACTTTTCTTTCAATCCTCACATTACTCACACATACAGCAGCAGCAGCTGCTCCTAGTTCTTAAACCCTTTATGTGTTTCACTCTTGCAGTGCCCTGGGGTTGTCTGGCTGGGTTGCTCTGAGGTATCCTGCCCCCCGGACCTGAACTCCTATAGTTAGTGTTAGGTACTTGCCCAAAGAGAGGTTACCTTGGTGGGTTAAAAAAAAAAAAAAAGAAAGCTCATATCCCTGGCCAGGATTATGCTAAATGTCTTTGGTTATTACAGGTTGAGCTAGTGTGAGATAGTGCAGCTGCATCATTTCTTCATGTATACATCATGAAGATTGGCTCTCAACATCTAGCCATGAGTGAGAGCGTGTCTCCTAGGTGTGAATGATGGGAAATGTATCTACAGGTTTTGTGAACCATAATTGGGCACATATTCAGAGTAGGTTATGAAGCTGGCTAGTAAACACTGCTTACTAAATGTATGGACAAGTGTGTGAGTCTTATGTTTAGCCTGATTAATACAAAAAGTCTTATGTGTGTATATAGCATTGGCCTTTGCCAGACAAAACCATGCATTACTGTACCTTTGCACACAACTGGATTGCTTTATGAGACTTTTGTAATTTGATTCCATATACTATATTGTATAATATATGCTTTAAAAAAAATGTATATGTACTGTAGTAAATATTTTATTTTTTAACATTATTTAATTTTTTTACATGAAACCATTTTTGACCATATTCAATAACTTTTCATAGCTCCATGCAGTTTCATGTGTTACTAGATTTGATTGCAAAAGGGGCACATGAGGGTCACTTGCTGTCTTTATTATAATGGTAAGAAAATAATCCTATTGGAGTCACGCTCCCGGTCCAAGAAATTAAAAATAATATGGATGTCACAGAAAGAGTTGCATCTGGGAATTTGAAGATGCATAATGTTATGCCATGTCATTTGTGGGATGGTCACATTCCTCTTATTGATGACCACACCTACCTAAAAGTTGGTCCCATCCTTTCAGTGGGCCCCTTCCCCTGCATTTCCCCGGTGGGCCTTTCTTGCCCCAGTCCGACACTTGGGCTCTTATGCCAGATCTCCAGAGATAGCTCTTATGGTCTTGCAAATTGAAGAAAAAGAAGAGGAAAGAATGTCTCTTTGCTGGCTCACAGATGACAATTAAAAATTAACTTTTAATAAATTTGTTAAAATTGTCTAACCACGAAATAAAGAAAGTGCAATAAACTTGTGTGATATAATTACCATATATGGTAACTGAATATAAATTATTAAAATCAAAGTTCGTTACCTGTGTCGTGTCTTTATTAATCCAAATTTAATGTATCCTAAGCAGGCTATACTGTATTCGTACAATTCATTATATCAATTATTGGCTTATTAATTATGATTAGCCCAATATTAGGATGCCGAATACTTTATAATATTTGTTAATTGTATACTGATAGTTATATCATAAATTTGGCAAAAGTTCTAGATGTCATTCACTACAATGTTCCTTCAGCAGTAGCTTCCCTTATTTCAAGCCAGTCAGTGTAATCTCCTATAGTAACTCTAGCTATTATAATAAGGTATCATGTGGCTACTGAAGAGAGAGTGTCAGCATGTAAATAAATGCTGAATATTGAGTGAGTGATGTGGATATATAGGGATATTTAATAGTTCTCCCACTGTTCTATAGATATTGCACATTTATATATATATATATATATATAGAGAGAGAAATAGAGACCTAGGCGCTACAGTACAAACATGCGGTAGAAACCGTAAGGAGGAAAACACTCGTTTAACTCTTTTAGGAGTAGCAGCTCGTAATACAAGATTAGTGTATGGTATACACATAAAGGAAAAAATATGGTAGTGAAGAGTACAAGCGCTAATGAGTGTGGTGACAATTATACTGGAAATAATTAGGTGGATTAAAAGATTATATAAAAAGGCCTTATGCACTTATCTGATAAAAACAAAACTTCAATCCGGTATTCATCATTTTAGGAATCATGTAAAAGAAGAAACAGCAAACATAGTGTGTATCGTTCACAAGTAAAAGTAGAGCTTTTAGCTGTATAAAGTGCAAATTTAGGGAATTTTGGCTATTCCCAATAAAAACATATAATCTGTAGCTTCACAACATAAATTACAGATTTTAATGAACAATACAAAACACGGCTAGACAACACACGTACAAGATTTTAAAATCTTAAAAGCTTATCTGTCCGTTCTAAGCACAAGGGAATCAATAACCAATTGTTCCAGGGACACAGGATAGCCAAAGTTTATGCGTACAGGATAAAAGTAGTACAAATGCTTATCTGTCCATCAATAGGAGTTTCAGCAGCAAACGGTCCCAACGCGTTTCGTCCTTCAGGGTGTGGACTTCTTCAAGGGGATCAGAGGAATGAGCTCAGACTGCTCCATATATACCATAAAGCAGGAAGTTGCAATAACCTTTTCTTAATGACATCACTTCCTGTGATGTCACTAGTGTACAATGTTTAGAATGCAGATAAAAAGACTGAATAGCTTGATAAATAAATATAAGGGGTGTAAAACATTAGTGAAGTGAGTGGCCTATAATGAGAATACAATAAGAGTGATAAAAAGTGGTGTTATATAGTAAAAGACGGCGGTGGAACGCACCGCCGTCTGGTGGAACGCACCACCATCTTGTGGACGTCATGTCCGCCTATTCTGTGATAGGATATTGGAGAGGAGTGGGAGGTGGCGGAGCGCCGGGTGGAGCGCAACGCTGTCCGTGCGGTGGAACGCACCGCCATCTTGTGGGAAGCAAAGTGAGAATGCGGAAGTACTATAAAGAAGGCGGTGGTGGAACGCATAATCACAATCCGGAAATGGTGCAGGGAGGGAGGCAGTGGAACGCATACTCGCCATAGAGACTGTGGGAAGGACTAATTAAGTGATAAAGCTTCATGAAGTGATCGTGCTTTATACCAATATGTATGGATTGGGTGCAGTTATTCTAAAAATGATAACACTGCCAATCCGAGAGAATTTAAAAGTGAAAAGTGAAAATGAATGTGCTTATAGTTTTAAACTATGTCACTATTAAGCAGAGAATTTAATAAAGGATAGGAATTTCATATGTTATAATTTAGTGTGCAAGGACACTCCTTTTTGTATGAAAAGGTAGAGGCAGCAAAAAACAATATTTTCAATGTATCCATAGTGTCCCAATTTGGGGGGAAGTGGTTCCAGATTAAATTTTTGGGAGGTACAAGGAAGCTAAAATGAGAAAGACAAAGATACAAAATGTATAAAAATATAAAAATATATATATGATCAAATAATATATAAAAATATAGATATATATATATAAAAAAGTAGGCAGTTTGAGAATTTCGTGTTAATAGCAATAAAACATCATGCGGTGTTACTCGTAGGGGGTAGGTGTATAAAACAGATCGTTATTGGAGAAAAGGGGCAATTTCAAAGGCTTCATTTAGTCCTTGTGGTGATAGTGTTTGGAGCTCGTGTATCCAAAACATTTCACGCTTGGAAAGTTTATTCAGTATATCTCCACCTCTATCTCCGGGTTTAACCCATTCGATCGCTTTGTAGGTGATCTCTTCTGGGTTGGATCTGTGTTTATCTATGAAATGTTTTGATACTGTGTGGTTGTCAACTTTGTTTTTAATATTTCGGATATGTTCCTGTATCCGAAGTTTTAGGATTCTCTTCGTTTTGCCCACATATTTTAGTCCGCAAGTGCATTCCAGTAAGTATATGATCATTGTGGAGTTGCAATTGAGGAAATCTTTGATGAAATATTCCTTTGTGTTGTTGTGGTTGAAGAATTTTTTTCTGTTGGGATGGAGAAATTTACAGATATTGCAGTTGCCACATTTGTAACTGCCTTTGCAGGTTCCAATTGTGTTTCTTGTATTTGTGATTTTAGTTGGCAGGTGACTGGGAGCCAGAATGTCCTTTAAATTGCTCGTTTTGCGAAAGACTATATCCGGTTTGGAAGGGAGTATTTCCTTCAGGATGGGATCCAGAAGGAGGAGATCCCAGTGTCTTTTGATGGATTGCCTGATTAATTGTTCTTGATTACAAAAAGTGGTGATGAAGGGGGTGAAGTTCTTGTCTTTTTCTTTGATGTTTTTGCAACTACACTGTATCCTATTACAATAACAACAGCTACTGTGGGATATTACACTGACTTGTTTATAATAAAGGAAGCTATTGCTGCAGGAGTGACTTATTAGTTACATAGCATTCATTGTAACAAATGTAACTATTGCAGGAGGATATAGCTCTCTCTACTTAAAGTGATCTCTCCAATAAAAGAACTGTGTTTATTAATAGCCCCACTCAATTACTATATAGAAATATGAATAATGCACTTATACAATTGATATAGTGGATATATATGAACATTACACAGTTTGCACTAATTATGATATATATATATATATATATATAAATGTGCAATATCTATAGAACAGTGGGAGAACTATTAAATATTCCTATATATTCACATCACTCACTCAATATTCAGCATTTATTTACATGCTGACACTCTCTCTTCAGTAGCCACATGATACCTTATTATAATAGCTAGAGTTACTATAGGAGATTACACTGACTGGCTTGAAATAAGGGAAGCTACTGCTGAAGGAACATTGTAGTGAATGACATCTAGAACTATTGCCAAATTTATGATATAACTATCAGTATACAATTAACAAATATTATAAAGTATTCGGCATCCTAATATTGGGCTAATCATAATTAATAAGCCAATAATTGATATAATGAATTGTACGAATACAGTATAGCCTGCTTAGGATACATTAAATTTGGATTAATAAAGACACGACACAGGTAGCGAACCTTGATTTTAATAATTTATTTTCATTTACCATATATGGTAATTATATCACACAAGTTTATTGCACTTTCTTTATTTCGTGGTTAGACAATTTTAACGAATTTATTAAAAGTTAATTTTTAATTCTCATCTGTGCACCAGCAAAGAGACATTCTTTCCTCTTCTTTTTCTTCGTATAACTCAACTTGTCTCTGGTAGCACCCCCGAACGTCCAGTAATTAGTACCTAATAAAATTGACGGACATTTATCAGGGTTTTCTCTTTTTTCTTCAAATAGCAATTATTCAGAATTAGTAGCTGGTGCAGAACATATCCCCTTCCCCATTTCCCTACATACCTCAAATTTGTTGGTCTTACAAATTGCAAATGAAGGACAGCTGTTAAGTTTGATGATAAAGCTTTAATAATGTTATGACATGCAAAGCTACTGTAGATATGAGTAAATACAGTGCACATTAAATGTATAAAAACCTTGTGTAGTCCTGTGACTTCTTCCATTGTTTATCTACCACATAATATTTTGTAACAGTTGTTTTCAGGAGTTTTTCTTTTGGTTGGATTGCTATAAGTGTCTGCTTTTTATATTACTGTGTTTAATCAAAATATACATAAAGATATATACAATATATTTTCTAAAATAACTCATTATTTATATATGTTTTCTTACAGTAAGTTTTTGTTTATTAATCCTTATAAAACAAATAATATAAATATTTTAGAAACTACTATTCAAAAGGAAATGGGACATAATTTTTAAAGACATGTAAAATATGACATGTTTGAAAAATTTCCTGTAAGTCAGTACAACAGGAATAAGCAATACACAATTCTGAATAACCATTTATTTGATTTAGAATTTCAAATAACATTTAATTCTATTTTAATAACATTCATATAGAAAAAATTATATATTAAAAAAAGAGTATGTTTCACTTAATATTGCCTGTTAAATAAAAAGCTTGTACTTGTTCACCTATAAAACAATATTTTAAATTGAAAAACAATAATTACAATTTTATGAATAATGTTTCGGCACAACAAATTTCTCTTACTGTTCAATTCAGGTCTCAGTAGAATATTGTAGCATTTAGGAAAAAATATACAGCTCAGAATTCCAATACTTGAAGCCAATAAGGCAAAAATCTCCACAGTGACCATGATTTTTCCCTTCCTGCTCAGATAGGCTGGTATGGCACAGATCCATACACTGCAGAATACCAACATGCTGAAGGTGATGTATTTGGCTTCATTATAGATGTCAGGTAATGTCCTCACCATGAAAGCTAGAACAAAGCTCAGAGCTGCCAGAAACCCCATGTACCCCAACATGAAACAAAAGGCAAGATCAGAACCCTCATTACATTGAATTATTATTATACCAGGATAAGTATTTATATCATGCTCTTGAAAAGGAGGAAATACTGACAACCAAATAGCACTGGTGAGAACTTGAACAGATGAGCAGATAAATACCACAGAATTTAGCAATTTAGCACCCAGCCATTTTCTCCAGGAATTCCCAGGTCTGGCAGCTTTGAAAACAATGCAAACCATGATAGTCTTTGCCAGGATAGAAGATATGGCAACAGCAAAAATTATTCCAAAGGATATTTGGCGTATCATGCAGATGATGTCCACTGGATGACCAATGAACATATTCACACAGAGTAGGCTCAGCTTGAGGGAAATGAGAAGGATGAAGCTAAGGTTTTTATTATTGGCTTTTACTATGGGAGTGTCTCGGAATGAAACAAATATTCCAAATATAAATATAGTTAAACAAGAAAATAACCCAGAGATTGCAGAAAAAACTGTAGCGATTGTGTCATTATTGTATGATAAAAATTCTAATATCCTTGGAACACAAACATCTTTTTCCTCATTAGGCCATTCATCATCAGGACTTTTCTGGCAGTTTTTACTGTCTAAAAAATAAATTGAGAACATTGATATTATGCTAACATATAAAACTTGCACTATGTTTAGTTTACTTATTTTTTGGAGTACATGTCATTGCTTGGTCTTGAATAATGTGTTATTTGCATCAGTAAGTCTTCCAAGTGTCCTAAAACAATTTAAAAATCCTTTTTTAAAGTTTCAATCTAGTTTTTTATTTTATTACTTCACTTTGTGGTGACAGCAATGCACCTTTTTTTTTTTGACAAGTGAGTTATCTGCAAAAAGATGTAAATAAAAAAAATAGTACTCTTTAATGATTAACCTGCCCTAAGGAGTTTAAGCCTGTGAAAAATTGGAATAGAAAAAATGTGACCACTCCCCTGATTTTTCATGGACCAGCATTCAGCTTTCCCAGCCAGGGCTTTTTGCAATAAACTGTTGCAAGGAATTCACATTAATATAACTATCCCTAGACCAGTGTGAACAGGTATGGAATAACTAGGGAAGTGGAGCTTACACAAAATTCTGCCCCCTTTGGGACAATAAAATATGTGCTGTTTTTTTCCGAACACCCGTTGGGTTGTGTGGATGGGGCAAATAAATGTAATTATATAAAATTATTAATATTTTACTTTACTGCTGCACCACAGTTCTCATTCATGTCCAGTTTAAATGACAGCCAGGGCATGTTGGAACTTGGAAAACCACAAGTACCAGCTTTCCCTGGTTATAGGGCACAATGGCATCTGTAGTGTAAAAATACAGGTACATACACAGGAGACATAATTACCACTCCCCCTCAGTTCTCATTCCCATCTGTACTACTCCTTTATAGGGAAGGGGCCTGACAAGTAGCATCTGCAAATATGACATAAAAATGTGTGAAACAATGCTATAATACCTTTATAATGCTTTAAAGAGGTCCCATTACAATTAGCAGGTCATTAGCCATAGGAATGAATGAAAGCGAAATAATGCTCTATGTGAGCAATTATCTATGGGAAAGGGATCACTGTCCACCTCACCTACACTATAGGTCATGGTCATGGGACCATCTTATTCCCGTGAACCCCTTCTCCAGGAAATAAGACAAAGGTACAGGCAGAGGCACCTCATGCAAATCAAGACACAAGAGTTGTTGAAGAGTCAGCACAAGCCATTTTTACTTGACGTTATCACTACTGGGACAGACGTATTGAAAGAAAGTATGTATATATATATATATATACACACACACACACACACACACACACACAGACACATAATCTAGATGCTCAATAAATTAAGAGTAAGTGTAGACCTACACTGATAGGTATCAATAAATTGTTTATAAACACATAGATAAATATAATATATTGTCTCTTATGTACGTAGAACAAGTCTTTTAAAAATTAGCTCTTTTCCTAAATTGCTATATCTCTTTCACTCCCTTCTGCTTCTACTTAATTGGAAAGATGTTAAACACATTATGGTCATTTTCCGCAGACTTCTCTGGGAAGGTGGTTACCCTTGTATTAGCTTGTGAGAATTATATCAACTAAAGTCTACTGGTGTAATTAATATCCCTTGCAGATTATTACCATTCTGCTATATTATGTCATTTGTGGAATTGATTGCAAGGTAGTGAGTTTTACAACACCACCTCACTGGAGCAACGTTTCTTACATGACATTGATATCACCATCTTTCTACACCAACATGGCCAGGAGCTGCCTGAGGTGATTAAAATTGATTCCTTTTTGTGTAGGATCAGACAGGTGAGACCCCTTAAAAAAAAAAACACAATTTGGGCCTCAATGGGCACAGATCCCTTTTTTGACTATCACTGGAAATGTTGACTTGCAGGGTGGTATGGCTCCCTATCCCCTTCAAGTTGAGATTAGGTTGTGTCTCCTATATCAGGCATTTGATTGATGTAATGCGTTCTAGACCTTTGTCTTATACTGATGCATCTATCCTATACACAGCTATTAGAGCCTTTTAATTAGCCTTTTTGCAAGCCTAACATTGTGACTTCAGTAATCAGAGGGTTCTACCTTACTGAATGTTCCAAACTCCTGTATAGGCTGCTACTTACTCCCCTCTCACCTACTGAAGTCATTTCTTACCAATATATTTTCTTGAAAGAATAGATAGATCATGAGTCCATTCAAACAAGCATGATGAAATGGCTTCCCAACTTCACCTCTTTGTCAGCCTATGACTTTCTGAAAGATTTTCATGACAATTGTAGAGCCCAGGCCTCTAGTACGTATATGGAACTATTTCTTAACATTTTTCACTACACTTATTTATCCCCCAGTGGAGATTCCCTATGGGACCACTATCCTTACTAGCATTAAAAATGGGGGGAGTAAATGAGCACTACAGGGTAATTTAATGTGGTACCTGTAAGAAAAAATATTTTATTGAAAATGGTTAAGCTCTTTAGTTGAAAGAGAAACTCTCTGTAGAGGTATAAACATCCATAGCTTTGGTTGCACCTAACCACTCACTGACCCTACCTATACATAGGAGTTAATGGTCCAAGGCTGGGCTGGTGTCTTCCGTACGCATGGTTGCCAATGTCAGTGCAGCGTCTTGGCCGGTGGGCACCGGATGATGACGTTACCTAGGATGGAGGTTGAGGCTGGCAGTCAGTGCAGCTTGGTGCGCCAAATGTGAAGCTGTGTGCTGGTCCAATCCAGTCACATCCAATGCATTTCATGCACAAGGCACATTTTTTCAATGATTGCCCCCCTTTTTTTAATCAGTATCATTATGAGCTGCTTAACACAAGATATAGTGCAGTGCACACATTGTTTATCCTTACAAGCATGCCCAAAATGTTCTGAACCAATAGCTGACTTATTTCATTGCCTCTTAGAGTGCCCAGTGATTTGAGGATTTTAGCTGGCAAGTATTGTCATGACGAGGCCAAATTGATTAATTTTGTCCCCTTCAGAGCTATAATGGGATGACTTCTTGAGAGACAGAGGGCTTTCAGTAGAGGCAGGAAAATTTTTGTAGTACTTAGTGAAACAGGTAAGAAAATTACCCTTCAAAATTGGATTCAGTCATTTCCTCCTGCTATCCAATTATTCCACCATTAACTCATATTTTCCAAATGGACCAGATAAACACATTTCATATGTTACGAGGGAGAAAGGAAGTAGACTCTGTTTGTATGGGCACACTCTCTTATATATGTTAAATATAAAACATAACTTTTACTGTAATTTAGTACTTTTTAAAAAAGAGAATATCCTTATCCAATTGTAAAGCTCAATGGAATATGCTGCGCTACATAAGAAACTTTTAATAAATAATAATCCTGAGAAACAGTGACAATCAGGTGATAAAAATGTATTAAATGTTACCACTGTCTGTAATGGTCCATGTTTAGCCACTATGGTTAGGGAAGTATCCTATGAAATACCCCGATAATTGATCAAACAGTCTCAATAGGAAGGAATGTTACCTTCATATTTCATGTTTACTAAGAAGGTTAAGATGGAATCCTTTGTGGTCTGGGAGAGCTGTACAGTATCTCCATTTTGACCCCATCTCTCCAGTATCACATTTTCAAAGCTTTTCAGCATACTGTTACTCACTTAGGGGTACATTTACTAAGCAGTGATAAGAGCAGAGAAGTGAGCCAGTGGAGAAATTTCCCCATCAACCAATCAGCAGCTCTGTGTCATTTTATAGTATGCAAATTATAGATGTTACTTCAGTGCTGATTGGTTGCCATGGGCAACTTCTCCACTGGCTCACTTCTCCGCTCTTATCACTGCTTAGTAAATGTACCCCATAGACTGTTTGACAATAACACACAAGTCTCAGCTCCTTCAGTGTTATATTTACAGTATTTTGGACCCTTTTTCTTTGATAGGGTTTCTGTCCTATGCAATGTATCCCTATTATCTGTGGCACATTCATTCATTATCTTTATTAAACAGATGTATTGTTTTGATTCTTATTTAAGCTGTCTATCTGTCTTTTGCTGTTTATACATTTTTTGTAAATATTGTTTTTTGCTTCAATAAAAATTAATATTTTTAATTAAATAGAACTCCTAACAGCAGCCAATTTATAGGATAGATGTGGATTATTTAATTTATATGTAATGTAATTTGCAAATACAAGTAACAGTACATATGGAGGATTACATACCCATAACTGGAATCAACTGACATACATGAAAGAAGATCAGGAAGTGGTTTACTACAGCTAATTGCAGACAACTGAACCAGAAAGGTTAAAACTCTGTTAAACTAACACTGGAAAAGTCATCCTTCTGAGGAAACTGCCAGCAATGCAGCCAGAGAAACGCAATTGATCCTGAGATCCTACCACCTAGAGAGGAAAATAAACATTGTGCAGATCTGTAACATGGGATGTGTGAGCAGTGTTGCTGTTCAAAATTCGGGACCTCCAGAGGCAGCACCATTGCTTCTCAAAACACCTGTATTTGGCACTGCTGCAGAGTCACCTTCAGCCATTAGACATTTCCAGAACATATAAAGGATGGTCCAGGCAGTGCTCTACTTCCTAGTACCAGCAGCCCTTGCCCTTAGGCATGATGTCATTTTGTCACTGGTTTGGGAGGTGGGGCTGGCACAATGCGGCATAGAGCCCTGCTGTGGCCTGGACCTAGTAATCTGCACCAGATGAAGAATGTAACAGCACCAACCAAGGGGCCATAAATTTCAGAAAAATGACGGTGTGAATGGTAATGCATTAAGGTCAGGAGGTGCACCCTGGAACAGTATAGAAGATACAAACAATAGGATTGGAAAATGGAAATTCCCAACCTTAAGATATTCCTAACGGGGCACTCACAATCTCACCAATTTTTATCTTATCTGTGGTCAACTGCCCTACACTTGCTGTACTCCAAAGTCTCATCATTAATGATTGTACAGACCAGGTAGAACGGTGCCTTGAGGAGATGGTCACTATCCAGAGTATCACTGTGGCAGATATCTCCAAAATCAAAATAAGTTTACCTCCATACAACCAGATGAGGGGGACATGGACAAATGCCTAGCAGAGAATGGTCTGCGCCCTCTTGGCCCAAGCATCGTAAAGATCCACATACCTAGTCCTACCGCTACAATGTGTTGGCTCCCTCTATGCTGCTATATAAGCAGCTCCTCAGTTTGACAAAGGCCCTCATTCCGAGTTTATCGCTCGCAGCCATTTTTTGCAGCACAAGGATCAGGTAAAAAAACGGCATTTATGCGCATGCGCTAAGTACTTTCACACAAAAGTTTGCAGTTTTACAGAAGCTCGAGCAACGTTTTTCAGTCGCTCGAGTGTTCGTAGTATGATTGACAGGAAGTGGGTGTTTCTGGGCGGCAACTCAGCGTTTTCAGGGAGTGTGCTAAAAAACGCAGGCATGCCTGGTAAAAATGCAGGAGTGGCTGGAGAAACGGGGGAGTGGTTGGCCGAATGCAGGGCATGTTTGTGACATCAAACCAGGAACTAAACAGACTGCAGTCATCACAAGATAGGAGTAGGTCTGGAGCTACTCAGAAACGGCATGACATTTTTCCTGTGCAGTTCTGCTAATCTTTCATTCGCACTTCTGCTAAGCTAAGATACACTCCCAGAGGGAGGCGGCCTAGCATTTGCACTGCTGCTAAAAGCAGCTAGCGAGCAATCAACTCGGAATGAGGGCCAATGTCATGATATTCTACAAATCCTGGCTTGTTTGGTCCTTCCTCTCTGATCCTCCTTCCTTTTGTTGTATCTCTTCTTTGTGATGTTCAAGAAGGCCTTTCCAATGGGATGATATTTAGTTCAAAGTCAATATTAACGGTTCTTTCTTTTTGTTTTCCCCTAAACATTGTTTCTATATTGTCTCACATTACTGCAGCACTAATTTTTACCAACTTTGCATTTTAGGCCGTATATTTAGATATTGTTCTGCTCTTTATTTGTTATGGTTTTTTTTCTTATTATTAATTCTCTTTCTCTGCACTAGTCTTAGCTTTTTAGGCCTTTACTTACAGTAGTACTGTTCAATATTTGTGGTTACTGGGGTTAGGGTTTTTTGGCCTAGTTTAGAGGTGCTGGATTTGCCACCCTGCGCCCAGGCTTCCCCAGTAGTTGTTAAGATTGTTTAATTTCCCACTACTGCAACATTGATATTCCCCTTTCTGGGACTCATCTTTAACAAACATATAGGGTAGTTTGTCTCCTCCTTTCTTTACCGGGCTAGATCTTGCCTCGACTTTATTGGGCTTCTCCCTGTTTATTATGTTCTCTTGTTATTGCCACCCTGTTACTTTTTGCTAGCAATATGATTTATACATTAGGTTTCTTACATGTTAACTCCCTCCCTCCCCGGACATCGAGCTGAGTACCGCTGCTCCCACACACCAACTTGGACCCTGTATGCTGATGGCTGGTCTCGCTGAGACCTCAAGGAACCAGTGGTGAGCAAAATCATCTGGCGGCTGGGGAGGTGGTAGCACAGTGCAGGCTCTACAGTGCGGACTCCACGGTGCATTGATTAGCACCACAATTAACGTTGAATATTCACCTTGCAGTCCCTGTGGAACAGTGTGAGACTTCACGATCTGGAGTCCAGTGGAGCAATTTATTCCCATTAAACTGGTTGTGGACTACCTATATGCGGTATATAAATGGGACAGATTCGGTGCTAGCGTAGTTTCATATCAGCAGTGAATATATTTAACCATTTTATTGTATGTATTGTACCATTCTATATATATATATTTTTAATAAATTGTCAATGACAAATATCCTTTATACATAAGCACTCCCTTGTGATAGTATATATCCTCCATTGTTGTTTTGCTTCTGAGTAATCCAGAATACTCATATGGGAGCTGCTTTTTTCATTAAAAACATTTTAGGTGACCAATAATCTATATTTACATTTACTTGTTATTTTATTTTAACGGAGCACCTGATTAGATAAATATAGAGTTCTATAATTGTCAAGTGTTTTATTGCAAATATAATTTTAATGTTTTTGTACTGTTTGAGGCAGATTAGTCACTGCGGAAATGGTGTTAGAATCTCAAGTGCAAACGTTTACCTCCTGTGCAAAAATTAGTATAATACTACAGTAACTGCATAATGCACTTAGGTGGTCATTCTGAGTTGTTCGCTAGCTGCATTCATTCGCTGTGCAGCGATGAGGCAAAAAAACGGCACTTCTGCGCATGCGTATGCGGCACAATGTGCACGCGCGGCGTACTATTACAATGAACGATGTAGTTTTACACAGGGTCTAGTGATGCCGCAGAGTGATTGACAGGAAGTGGGCGTTTCTGCGTGTCAACTGACCATTTTCAGGGAGTGTTCGGAAAAATGCAGGCATGCCAGAAAAAATGCAGGCGTGGCTGGGCGTGTTTGTGAAGTCAAAACAGGAACTGAATGGTCTGAAGTGATCCAAAGCGCTGAGTAGGTTTGAAGCTACTCTGAAACTGCACAAATTTTTTTTGTAGCTGCTCTGCGATCCCGTTGTTCGCACTTCTGCTAAGCTAAAACACACTCCTAGTGGGCGGTGGCATAGCATTTGCACGGCTGCTAAAAACTGCTAGCGAGCTATCAACTCGGAATGACCCCCTTAGATAAAAATATGCAAAATTCATTTAAATAATGACCTTTTAAATGACTGCACTTAATTTCAGTGTGCGTACACACGGTGAGATAAATTGTAAGATTTTGACTATATAGTCAAAATCTTAGTTAGAGCATATCTCAAGGTGTTAGGCAGCTTGAAATACACATTCGATCCTGATGTGCACTCCTAAGGGGTCGGTATCGTAAGGCTAGATCAGGGGTGGGAAACCTGCTGCTCTCCAGCTGCGGATGAACTACACACCCCAGCATGCTCTGCAACAGTTTTAGCATGGCCAAATAGCAAAACTGTAGCATGGCATGCTGGTATGTGTTGTTAAAAAACAGCTGAAGGGCCACAGGTTCCCCACCCCTGGGCTACATAGACTGGGCAGACAAGTCAATCTTGACTATCTAGAGTACTATCTAGTGCAAAGTATAGTCAAAATTGGCACTCAATCAAAATCGTACTTAGACAAAATCTCAAGCACAGATAGTCAAAGTCTGTACTATCTGTGCTATCTGGGCTATGGGGGAGTTGAAGGGAAATCGCATAGTCAACATCAGGCAGGGATCTTGCTGCCAGTCTCCAAGGCCAGTGTCTGTAGTCTCCCCATTTTTAAGTTCTCTTAACTGCCCAGCACTCTTTTCCCAAAGGACAATCCTACCAGAGTTCACTGAAGTGTGCTGTCGGATGTCTAGGGGGTGCTACGGTGCAGTCAGTAGTTCCTCTGCCACCAGATACATCTCCACCATCTCTACTAACGTTTTAGTTGTCTTATAGTCACCATGGCTCACCCACTTGCACACAACCATGGACAGGGACCTCAAAAAATGGTCCATGACAACTCTTTCAACCATCTGTGGAATGGTTAATGTCTCTGGCTGCAACTATGTCTTGGTCAGGTGAATTAGGTAATGCATTGGTGAGCAAGGAGGTTTCCCTATGGAGTACACCATGATGTGCACTTGTTGATCTTGAAACAAGAGTATCTGCAGGGAATAAATTCTTCTGCAAGAAATTGTCCGAAAAGACTGGCCCACTGTTCATTAGGCAGTTCTCTCAAAGGTGGTTAGAAATGCCTCCACTGGGGTAGTGGCCTGACACTGGAGGAGAGCAGTCGCAGCTCCCTGCAGCTCCTGCATCTAAACTTCATTTTCTCCCTCCTGCCCAGCTCAAATCCATCTATCTGCCCCATTCTTCCCTCTCCCACCCCCCTGCTTCTGAACACCCGAAGCCGTGGAGTTGGGTAGCGATGTGGAGGCTCCCGCGGACTGCGGTCTACTCCAGACTCTGATGCCGGGGCCTCAATTTGGACATCAGCCCGCCGGGCTTTCAGCCGTGCCACGATAAAGGCGTCCGGAGCTGTCTCTCCCCCCCTGGCGCCCCCGAACCTGGCTATCAGCTGCGGGCAACCTCACCTGACCCGCAACCGCTGCTTCTGTGGGGGGACTTGGTGGGCGGCACCGCGATCTGCCTCCGGCAGCGGGACCCGGCGGCTCTCTCCTTCCTGCTGCTGCAGACGGCCCGGATGAAGCGGAGATAAGGTGAAAGGACACCAACAGTACATCACCAGCTGCACAACTGGTAAGGTGTCCTCCCCTACACTGCATCCTGCTATTATCTCCTGCTGGCCTGCCACTGGGGTCTACTGGTGAAGGCACACCTTGCTGCCCCCCCTCACCCCCTGCAGAGATCAAGCTGCAATCTGCGCCCCTGGCGCGCCATGTAGATTGTTAGCCACAGTGTCTCCCCACATTCAGGCTGCACTGGGGTTTGGTGACGGTGGGAGATGTGAGCCGCACTGCTGTTATTGAGCTATATTGGTGGTGTGGTGAGGAACTCCCCCCTCCCCCTTCTTCGTGACTTGGACACTGCCTGCCTCAGCTTGCTACCCTCCTCATTGCAAGCCATTCACCATTCACTCTGCCTCCTTCATGATGCCTTATGTAGGCCAGTTGTGATTATTTCATCTTGCGCTCCATATGGGCTGGCCCTCAACCTGGCTATCTCCTGCATTGAACCTGCGGTGATGTGATGCCGTACCAGCCTGGCATTTCGCATGTGAGACCCGATACACTCTTGACATATCTTACTCTTTGCGTACCTCCGCAGCGGTTGCTATTCTACGACTACATGGAAAAATTCCTAATTCCTACATCAATGACTGCTGTGGGGGCTTCACTACCATCTTGTGACGGAACTCCTGGTGGCAACTCATCCGACTCCGACAGCTCAACCTCACGCTCTACATCTCAATGCACATGTAGATCCAGACCGCCCATTAAGCAGCCGAAAATGAAACACAATGACCTAGTGGCTGTTCTGGGCCCCCTGCTGGACGAAAAACTAGCTGGCATTAAGGAAGCCATCAAATCTACGCTAACCCAACTCAATCAACACTCTACACGTTTGGATGATGCGGAACAGCGGATATCCACAGTGGAAGATGACTTGTCCGCGGCCCAGAGAACCATACAAACAATCAATCTGAGATTGCCGACCTATCAGAAAAGATTGATGATCTTGAAAATCGCAGCATACGTAACAATCTGAGGGTCATCAGCATCCCGGAATTGGTCAAGGGTCATGAACTTATGGATCTACTCTCATCCGGCATCCCCGAACAACTAGCTATGGACCTTAAAGGAGTCCCACTTATAATTGAAAGAGCCCATTGGCTCGGACCAGAGCGGAGGAACCCCACTGGATGTCCCCACCTGTCATAATGAGAATCTTGAACTATGCTGACAAGATGAAACTTCTTGACCATTATCGTAAAACGGCCTCCTTGTCCTACAATGGAGACCGCCTCCTCATCTTTCAAGATTTCTCAGCACTCGTGGCTGCCAAACACAGAGTTTGCTCCCATTTGTAAGCATCTCTTCGATACCAAAGTCAAGTTCTCCCTCCTCTACCCAGCCCGCCTTTGAGTCTTTGAGAATGGTAATCCGCTATTCTTTGATGACTCAGGAGAGGCAAAGCTACATTGCTCCTTGCCCGACACTTGACTGTGACTATTACCTGCTGGCTTATTGCTCCTCACTATCCCGATCTTCTACTTTGGGTCTCGTATGTGAAGTGCCATGTCTGTGAGACATGAATACTCCTAGTTCATTTATTACTTGTTTAAAGTTCTTGCTGTTCATGTTAATATTTTTATGTTTTCTGGTTTGTTTTGTCTGCCTGACCCGGGGACTCATCCCCATCCTAGGTTGTCCTCCCCCAGCTCGCTGGGACGGGGTGAGGCCCTATCTTACCTTTCACACACTTATTATGTCATTTCCGACTATAGGTGTGGGCTAATATGGCTTCTGCAGCCTCCCCACACTCTCGGGATACTGGAGTCTCTAGCAACACTCCACTACGCATAATCTCCTGGAATGTAGAGGGACTTAATCATCCCGTTAAAAGAAAGAAAGTAGTCTCACATTTAAAACGTATGGCTCCTCAAGTTGTATTTCTTCAGGAGACGCACTGGTTAGACGACCCTCGGAACTCCCTGTGCACTACCGCTGTTCATAGGTTCATAGGATAGGGGAATGCATCTCGGCCCCATATCACACTAAGTCCCGGGGAGTAGCCATCATTTTCCATGCCAGTTTATAGCACAAAATAGGAGGCCACTCACTCCTCCTAAATTCCGGTACCTGTCAGCACCTTCAACTGAGGCTTCCAGTTACCTTCACCAGCCCTCAGTTGTGACACCTTACTATGTATTGCTGATGCACTTTCAGTGCTACAATTGATGAAGATGTTTTGACATTTTTATGCTAAACGACCACCAGTTTTGTGATTTTTCTGATCGCCCTATCCTGGGTGAAAATAAACTGAAAAGATTTTTGCTATATGACTATGATGATTGAGTGCCTCTTCCTATACATTTATTTTTTCTGGACTATTATGGAACAGACTTAAGGGAGCACCTATATATATAGTGCTCAAAGTGGTCCGGTATGGCATACTGGCACTACAAGCACTGACAGTGAAGACCCCCGCCACAATTTATTCCAATTTGGCGCTATTCATGCACCAGTTGGAGTTCTTAAACTGGCAGCCATTCAGGAGTGGTCACGCAGCAGCTCCTGATTGGCTACCGGTTCTTAGAAGGTTTGATAATGGTGGCGGTCATAGGAGCAGCACCAAAGGCTGCCGACCAGAGCCTCCTCACCCACGCTACCGCCCACAGCCTTCTCCATGCCGCAGACACCCACAGCCACTTCCTCTGCACCGCCACATCACAGGGCCTCCTCATCCACCGCACCGCTGACCACAGCCTCCTCCATGCCACAGACATCCACAGCTGCCTCCACCACCCACAACCTCCTCATCCTCCACACCAGTGTCCACAGCCTCCTCCGCACCACTACTGTTCATTAGGTAATCTCTTACCCTGCTGTCTTTCTCTGTCCCTAGTCCATAATGTATGTCCTTGATGTCCCTCTCTTTGTCACTCTCCCTGTCCCTATGTCCCTGTTGTCACTCTCCCTGTCCCTGCTGTCACTTTCCCTGTCCTTATGTCCCTGCTTTCACTCTCCCTGTCCCTGCTGTCACTCTCCCTGTCCCTATGTCACTGTCCCTGTTGTCACTTTCCCTGTCTCTTTGTCCCTGCTGTCACTCTCCTTGTCCCTGAATTTTCAGTGTGGCATAATGTGATTTTTGTCTCATTGAGTGTGAATTGTGGCTCATACTGTGTGTCATAATGTGAATTTTGTCTCATTCCATGTGGCATAATGTGAATTTTGTCTCATTCAGTGTGAATATCGGCTTATACTGTGTGGCTTAATGTGAATTTTGTCTCAGAACCTGTGGCATATGTGAATTTCGGCTCATACTGTGTGATATAATGTGAATTTGGCTCAAGCTGTGTGATAGAATGTTAATATCGGCTAATACTATGTGATATAATGTGAATTTCGGCTCATTCTGTTTGGCATATGTGAATTTCGACTCATACTGTGTGATATAATGTGAATTTTGGCTAATACCATGTGGCATATGTGAGTTTCGGCTTGTACTATGTGCATAATGTGAATTTTGGCTCATTCCATGTGGCATAATGTGAAAGTTGCATCAGTACTGGATAGTATAAGGGGTCCTATTATTGTGGTGAATAATGGGGATCATTCAGAGCTGATTGCACGCAGGCTATTTTTTGCACTGCAGTGATCAGGTAGTCGCCACCTACAGGGGAGGGGGTAATCGCTGTGCAAATGTATGAACGCTTGTGGAGGGAAATGCACAAACTAAAGTTTGTGCAGTCTCTGCACAGCTTAGGACTTACTCAGCCGCTGCAGTGATCCTGGATGGAGCTTACATCAGAAACCCTCCCTGGAAATGGCCGGACATGCCTGCATTTTCCTGGACACTCCCTGAATATGCTGAGTTGACACCCCCAGATGGCCTCTTCCTGTCAATCATCTTGCGTTCACCGATGCAAATGCTTTCTTCATTTAATCCGTTGCTGCCCGGCAACGGCGGCCAACGCGCCTTAGCACTGCAGAACACACGCATGCGCTGTTCAGGTCCGATCACAATGCTGCTAAAAAAGCTAGCATGCAAGAATGACCCCCAATGTGTATAAGGGACATGCCCCTTTTCAGTAGCCACAGCCCCTTTTCTGGGGTGTGCGCATATTACAGCCTTTACTTTTCCATACACCCACTTCAAAATTTTCACTTTGACCACTATATATATATATATATATAAACTATATATATATAAACTATATATATATATATATATATATATATATATACACTGCTCAAAAAAATAAAGGGAACTCTTAAACAACACAATGTAACGCCAAGTCAATCACACTTCTGTGAAATCAAACTGTCCACTTAGGAAGCAACACTGATTGACAATCAATTTCACATGCTGTTGTGCAAATGGAATAGATAACAGGAGAAAATTATAGGCAATTAGCAAGACACCCTCAATAAAGGAGTTGTTCTGCAGGTGGTGACCACAGACAACTTCTCAGCTCCTATGCTTTCTGGCTGATGTTTTGGTCACTTTTGAAAGCTGTCGGTGCTTTCACTCTAGTGGTAGCATGAGACGGAGTCTACAACCCACACAAGTGGCTCAGGTAGTGCAGCTCATCCAGGATGGCACATCAATGCGAGCTGTGGCAAGAAGGTTTACTGTGTCTGTCAGCGTAGTGTCCAGAGCATGGAGGCGCTGCCAGTAGACAGGCCTGTACATCAGGAGACATGGAGGAGGCCGTAGGAGGGCAACAACCCAGCAGCAGGACCGCTACCTCCACCTTTGTGCAAGGAGAAAAAAAAAGAGCACTGCCAGAGCCCTGCAAAATGACCGCCAGCAAGCCACAAATGTGCATGTGTCTACTGAAACGATCAGAAACAGACTCCATGAGGGTGGTATGAGGGCCTGATGTCCACAGGTTGGGGTTGTGCTTACAGCCCAACACCGTGCAGGACGTTTGTCATTTGCCAGAGAACACCAAGATTGCCAAATTCAACACTGGCGCCCTGTGCTCTACACAGATGAAAGCAGGTTCTCACTGAGCACATGTGACAGACATTATAGAGTCTGGAGACGCCAAGGAGAATGTTCTGCTGCCTGCAACATCCTCCAGCATGACCAGTTTGGCAGTGGGTCAGTATTTGTGTGAGGTGGCATTTCTTTGGGCGGGTGCACAGCCCTCTATTTGCTCAACAGAGGTAGCCTGACTGCTATCCGGTACCGAGATGAGATCCTCAGACCCCTTGTGAGACCATATGCTGGTGCGGTTGGCCCTGGGTCCCTCCTAATTCAAGACAATGCAAGACCTCATGTGGTTGGAGTGTGTCAGCAGTTCCTGCAAGATGAAGGCATTGATGCTATGGACTGGCCCACCCATTCCCCAGACCTGAATCCAATTGAGCACATCTGGGACATCATGTCTCGCTCCATCCACCAACGCCACGTTGCACCACAGACTCTCCAGGAGTTGCCAGATGCTTTAGTCCCTTTCTGGGAGGAAATCCCTCAGGAGACCATCCGCCACCTCATCAGGAGCATGCCCAGGCATTGTAGGGAGGTCATACAGGCATGTAGAGGCCACACACACTACTGAGCCTCATTTTGACTTTTTTTAAGGACGTTACATCAAAGTTGGATCAGCCTGTAGTGTGTTTTTCCACTTTAATTTTGAATGTGACTCCAAATCCAGACCTCCATGGGTTAATAAATTTGATTTCCATTGATAATTTTTGTGTTATTTTGTTGTCAGCACATTCAACTATGTAAAGAACAAAGTATTTAATAAGAATATTTCATTCAAATCTAGGATGTGTTATTTTAGTGATCCCTTTATTTTTTTGAGCAGTGTATAATCTACATATATAATATACACACACAAATAGTTACACCCAAATTCCCTTTATCAAATAGGAAGGGGGCCAGGGGTGCTAGGACCCCTAGATACACCCTTGGTAAGACATGTGGCACAGTTGCTCAGCAGGAGCACAATGGAGCATAGGCAGCCTGGTACACTAGAATATAGCTTGAGAGAGCATTATAGAAAACATAAAGTTTCCCAGTCACTTGTCCAGGAGAAGCTGTATACTAGAATATACTTTAAGTGCAGGTCCTGTACTGTTGGACACAAATCAGTGTGCTGATGCAGGCAGGATAACTCATAAAATGGCCACCTTAGCTGAAGCAGTGACACTGGGGCTGCAGCAGCTACACCGCCACCCAGTCCTGAAAGGGATTCCTGTGTGGCCCCCTGCAGGGAAGTTCAGTGCCAGCAGCAGGTGGTCTGTGAGAGATGGTGATCCCCTCTGTGTAATGCAGCTGCCGCGGGAGCCTTTTTACACGGGTGCTGCAAGTGCCGCAGCTCCCGACCAGGTGTCAGGTACCTAATTGAGATCGCGGCTCCTGTGGCACGAGTAGGCCTGACCGCCTATTAGCTTACTGAAGGCCCACCTGTGGTGTCTGATGTACAGTGGCAGGTGCAGGAGGCAGCAGATCACAGTCCAGCACGCTAGGGAGCTGGGAGGTAGGGAGAAAACACCTCTATTATTAAGTTAGCTGAGGAGCTCTACACAGTTACGTCTGCTCCAGTGTGTGTCCAAGCAACTTCCCTATAAGATCATTTTGAATAGTTCAAATAAAATTTTATTTTGTTTAGAATGTAACAAAAGCTGCTGCCACAAAAGTTTTAGTTAAGTCATATAAAGGTACAGTGTATTGTTAATAGTTAGATATCCAGTTTGTAGCTAGCATTCCCAGAAACCCCCAATTTTTTGGAATGGGTAATCTGATTACTTAAATTGCTGCAATTCTATCTGGAAATAGATTTTATTAACCTTTAAATAAACAATAGCCTTCGTGACAATCCTTTTTTTTTTACAGAGTTGTTTTGTGTCTTTGGATGCCCAGTGTCTATTTTGTGAAAGGAACTTCAATAGAGCTACTGTATGCATAACTGTGTTTAAAAATGTGGTGATCTTAGTAGTAAATCACCTACAGTACATACTGCATTAAAGTAGAGGATCAGGAAAAATAAGGGTTTGTAAGCTTTCAGCTAAGGTTGACAGAAAATTGTGAGAGTAGTTAGAAAGTCCTGTAGAGCCGTAGTCCAGGTGTATAATGTGCCCCAATATGTGAATGCAAAAATATACTGACTATTTGTATGTAATGGATTGGAATTGAAAAGAATGCAAACCACAAGTTTAAAATGGAATATGTCTGATTAAATATGCATTAAAATAGTGGCTGCATTTGGTACTACAGGATGCAATGACTCAAAAATTGCATTAATTGCTCTTTGGTTTTGAACTAGCCTTTAGCTCTTACCACTGCTCTTGTGTACTGGAAATATTGGTGTATTCACTTGAATTTGCATTTCAACCAATATCTCTAGATGTATTATTAGTTCATGAATTACTGGAAACACACTCTTATTTTGTTTCAAGTTTTAAGGAATATTGTGGTCTACTTAGAATTATTGCCCCTATTAAGACTAAGTGGTGTATCATCTAGAATCTCTCCAACATCATTAGACCATGTTATCCACAACTTGTCAGGTATTTTTTTAAACATTTTTTATGCTTCTGAAGAAAGTTCTTTTAGATGATTAAGCATCAGAATATCTGGGCTGCATGGATAACTAAGCAATGCATTAGTGGCTAAACTTTGGTTTGAAGCTGATACTTGTACAGTAAATACACCCAATCTGGAGTACATAATACAGTACACTCAAGTTTGCACTAAATCTCTTAATAAAAAATAACATCCTCATTTAATTCCCCAACAAATAACATCTTCATTTAATTCCCCCACTAGTGACTGATCTGAGGTGGGACTTGATTCGACTTGGATTTCCTAAATTAGGGTGAGATCAGATTTCAAAATACTAACTGCACATCTCTATATAGAGCAGGTCTGTCCAACCTGCGGCCCTCCAGCTGTTGTGACACTACACATCCCAGCATGCCCTGCACAGTTTTAGCATTTCCTGACAGCAAAACTGTGTAAGTGCATGCTGGGAATTGTAGTTTCACAACAGGTAGAGGGCCGCAGGTTGGACAGGCCTGCTCTATATAGATATGTGCAGGTTGGACAGGCCTGATATAGAGTATCCAATTGTCAATCCAATAGTTGGTTCCTCAGGATCACAATATTTTCATGTCATAAAGACAATGGGGACTACTTCATCTCATCATTGATGACGTTAAATTTCTGAAGTGTCATTATTAGTAGGAAACTGTGTAGGTTTCTTGGGGCAGTTACATTGCAAGCCATATCACATGTGACAGCAGCTGCTTAAACCTATTTGTTCATGATTTTTGTTTCTGCTTATAATGGTTACCAAATGATCATTATTGCATACTGACAAATTTACTAGATACTCTGGGTTTTGTAAAACATAGGACAGTGTTTCCCAACCTCGGTCCTCAAGGCACATGAACAGTACAGGTTTTGAAGATAGCCATGGTTAAGAAAATGTGATTTACAGTAATTAGTACCTCAGTTACTTGGATTTAACCATCTGTGCTCAAGCATGGATATACTTAAAAACTGGACTGTTAGTGTGCCTTGAGGACAGAGATTGGGAAATACTGCCATATGGGATCATTAATAGTCAACATAGTTTAATATTTGTTAGGCACCGGGGTCCGCTTGTCTGCGCGGCCCGGCGCCTGGCAACTAGAGACGCCATGCGCGTACAGCCGCCGGCTCCCTAGCAACGCTAGACGCCGGGCGCGCTGAGCCGCACGGACCCTAGCAACGGGGACGCCACTGGCGGACCGCGTTCCCCGTTGCTAGGCTTTAGGAAATTAAGATATTCACCTGCTCTCTGGCCGTGCAGCAAGGCAGCTGCACGGCATTTATTCTAATCAGCCTTTAGCAGCTGATTGGAGGACTCCTTGTTAAATACACTCCCAGGGCTTCTCACAGACGCCGGTAATAGCTTCCTGCATGCTGCCTTTGTTTGCTGAGGGTCTGTTTCCAGTCCTGCTGTATCCGGTCATTCCAGTCCTCAGAAGTCTGGTATTCGGGAGTTGTCATCTCATCCCAAGAGGTTGTTTGGTTCCCTGGAGTCCTGACTGATCACCGTTTTATATCCAGTGGTGTTCGTGAGTTGCGGCTCTGCCGTGTGTTGCGGCTCAGCCGCTTTACCTTGTATATTTTGTGTTTGGAGCATTTGCGGAGGGTTCCGCTTCCACAAGTCCTCTCTGGTACTCGGCGGTGCCGGGTAGGAGAATTGGACAAGTGGATATTTTGGTTGTCCTTTTCCCTGGCGGTTTCTCCGCACATTTTATAGTTTTGAGTTTGCTTAGCCCCTGGCCTGGTTGTTTAGTTAGAGGGCCTCTTGTTATCACCCTGTCTCGGGTTTCCCTTTGTTTCTCATTAAGACCGGGGGGCATCGGAGTTGGGCAGACATAATCCGCCCTTCAAACGCGGCTGCCAAGGGCTCAAGAAACCATAGTCTCGCAGGGGATTTCTGACAACATGGGTGAGACAACAGAGTTAGGGCGCAAGGGGCTATTTTCCTGTCCTGCTCCCTTCCCCAGCATTCCGTTCCAGTCCTTGCCATAAGATCTCCTCTGACCAGAGTGCTGGAATCATAACAATATTAGGTATAAGACCTTCAACAATAACCTTTACAGCATTGTAAAGAGAGATCTTTGTTCAACCATCTTCTCAATACCTCCATAGTTTTGTTCCTCTGTTCTGAACCTGACCAAATAATCCCTTACTGATTCTTTGTGTCCCTTTTTATAAACAAGTTCCCCCAGTTAGGCTGCCATAGAAATGTACTGTCTTTGTAAATACTTTCATCAACCATTTACATTCTTTATCTAAGACTGATCTACTGTATCTTTTGGTGGTACAAATTGCTGATATTCCCATCCTACCTCTGGCATCCATATAATATCCAAGTTGTCGGGATCCTGGCAGGCAGTAGACCGATGCTGTGATCTCTACAGCCAGAATACTAAGCTTTGGGACACAAGGTTATATTCCCCCTCAGGTGGTGGCGTGGACCACCACTAGTGGGGATTGCAGGAGCCAGTCGGGATTCCACCCAATGATTTTTCATTGGGTGTCGAGATTCCGGTGTCAATATCCTGACAGCCGGGATCCCGATAGCTGGCAAATTGAATGCCCCTCTGCCTCTCTAATATATGTCTTATATTCTTCAAAGGTTAATAAACAAGTACATAATTCTAACATGTTAGTATATGTAGTTGAGTGTGTTCTACACATGCTTTCTAGTTTAGATTTATATTCATATGGCCTTTACCAATGTTCTGCACACTCAGTACTTATCTTGTTTTATTTTGTTCTGGTCCACCAGACATGGATTGACCATAATACGAATTCATACATAGTTACCACTCGCAGGGAAGCTCAAAAAAATGATTGTTGCTGAACTTCACTACCTCATATATTATAATTTTTAGTAATATTGTTTGGGTGTATCTTGCCATAATTTGTTTCCATTTGAGTACTCCTCTCTTTATGTGAAACTAATTAATTGTCCTAATTTCTCTCTAAGGTATGATGAGCTTAATTCAGTACATTGTCAGTATATTTTTTGTCATAAATGTGGGTAAGAGTATTATTAGTTAATGTCCCTTCATCAACATGTCTCTTTTTGACAAAAAGTAGTTGCACATATATCGCGGTATACTGAGAATGCTCTGCACTATGACTGGCAACAGTGCGAGTTCGCACCAAAGGTATCAATGGGTACACATGCGTACAATTGTACATACACACAAAACAGGCATACTTTCCATGCTTCTGTTGCCATTATGCGTAATAAAGTGCAAATGTGTAGAACTTTAATACATTATGAACAAAGAGGCCAGCCCTTGGGGCCTAATTCAGACGTGATTGCTCCTCTTCAAATTTGCAGAGGTTTGTGATCGGAGAGTCGCCCCATAGACAGAGTGAAAATCCACTCCGTGCAAGTCTCCGTATGCCATGCAAAAAGCTTTGCAAATGAAGGTCAGATGAAAATCCATTGGTAACTCAATCACCGTCTAATGATTTTTCCAGTCTGTGCAGTCTCTGTGTTGCCCAGGACTTATTCTTACAGTGCGAAAGAAACATGCTGATCGGGTCGGGGCTGACATCAAACACCCTCCCTAAAAAATGCTTAAGAACGCCACATTTTTTCTGACACAATCAGAAAATGGCCGATTACCATCCCCCAACGTCCGCGTCCTGTCAATCAATCTGCGAATGCCTAGCAATCAAAAAAAGATGCAGGATTTTTATGAAGTTTGGTCTCACACCTGTGCACTATGATCCGTACGCATGTACAGTTGTTCGATAATCAGCCGCCTTGCGATTTCAAACAACAAAGATGAGGTATGAATTACTGTAGACCTTTAATTGGGCATATACTCTAAATGACAAGTAACTGTCAGAAGCAGCTATGTCTAATAAACACTAATCATTACAAGATGGCGCCATAGAAGGCTGAGTCAGGCAGTGCAGCTCCACCAAACTACCCACTGTCACGATCCGGGTATCTGGACGCCATTACTTACCCTTCAGATGCCTCCTAAGGCTGGCTCAGCGTTCCAGGACCGGATCCCATCTGTCATACTGATGTTCACATTCCTGCCTCCTCTCCTGTCACTCTGAGACGCGGTCACCGCAACGCCTGTAACATCCGGAATGGCGTCTCCCGCGGCCTCCGCCGCTGTTCCTGAGTTTCTACATGTAGAATGTCAGAGTGGTGATTACGTCAGCCGCGGCCTCCGCTGTGCCCGCGTGGTTAAATGTGCGCTTATCAGTCTGGCGTCTCCTGTCTCCTGTGGCTGGCGCCGCCATTACTGTTTTAATTCCCACATGGATTACAAACCAAACTTCCCTCCAAGTGTCTGCATGGGCGCAGCCATCTTGGATTCTGTCATCTGTTCATTTCCACCAATCTACTGTTTGCAATGGTAATCTCTATAATTGCCTAGCCAATCCCTTCCTTGCTGCAGGTATAAGTAATCTGTGCCTGAGCAAGGAAGGCGTCAGTGCTTTGGTTGTCAAACCTAGTTCCAGTTTGTCTCTCTCCTGTGGTTGTTTTCCAGGTTCCAGCTCCTATTTCCAAACCTCCACTAAAGAGACCCGCTCCAGCCTTCCACCTGCGGTGTAGCCTGACTCTCCTATCCATTTGGACTCATCTGCTTCCAGCCACAGATTCACCTGCTTACAGCATCCAGCTTCCAGCAGAGGTCAGCTCTTCTTAAAGTGCCGGTACCCTTTTCTGCAGATTACCATTCACCTTTGGTATTATTATTTCACCGCTCTCAAGCTCCACACATCATTCCATATTTCATCGCTCTCAAGCTACATTTTATTATTTAACTGGTTCCAGCCAGTATTCACTCCGTGTCAACATCAGTCTGGTTTCAGCCAGTATCCACAGCAGCCGTTTTACCCACAGCAGCCCAGCTTTTCCTGGAACACCAGCTGGTACGATCCTGGGCTATTTCCATTGCTACAGTCGGGCCTGGTAAGGACTTTCCACCTAGAAGATTATTAAGAACTATCTCATACTACCAAAGCCCTGTGGTCCTTGCCACCCTGTAGTCCCCAGGAACTGTATTATTTCCCTGCTGAGTTTTATGTTTTCTTATTTGCTGCTGTGTTACGGAGTATGTCATAATAAACATCACTGACTTTTATCCTGGTTGTCGTGGTCACGCCTTCGGGCAGTTATTCTACATGTTACTTACATGTCTAGGGGTCTGATACAACCTCCCAGGTTCCGTTACATCTCAGCCCCTACAACTGAGGCTGCCTCTCGTCAGCTCAGGCCCTCAGTTGTGACACCCACTTCCAGACCCTCTTGTCTCCCCCAGCCCTTGTCTACCCTTCCTGCGAAAGCAATAACCAAGCACAGAAGGGATGAACTCCTGAGGTGGAGCTCAGATCCACCGTTTACCTCCTGGCTGTCCCCATCGGAGAGGCTGGCGGGCAGATCGGCGACCCTTGCAGCCCATGCTGCCATTGCTGCCCTGTACGCTGATGAGCCATGAGATGTAGCAAGGTGAGTGGCAGCCATGTCCCCCCAGGAATTCGAGCTGCGATAGGTAGGTGGATCGGCTCCACTGGAGAGGTGCTCGAAAAGCTGGCAGCAACATGATGATCTCCCCAGGTGGCGTGGAAGGTCCCGGTTAAAACAAGGCCCAGCTGCGGCCCCTGCAGGGAGCAACATCCAGGATGCTCGGGTGGTGGCCACCTCTGGCTGCTCCATCCAGGCCATCCTGGCCCCCAGCCAACCCTGCTTCTGGTGATCCACCACACAGCCCCCAGCACCTGGCATTGCTGCCCATCTCCCAGCTAAGCCCATCGTAGCCACCGGTGGGTGGATCGATGACCATGCAGAACAGGACATAGCACACTCCAGAGGAAGGATGAAACATCACCTCTGACAACTCGTCAGGAGATGTAGCAGAGCTGTGATCTGCCCACAAGCCATGATTCCTTGGGGTCATTTTGGCTCCCATGTGTACCAGCGGCTGGAGACCCCTCATGCTGACTCTGGTGGATGAACTGCAGGCACGGCAGTGAAAGCCCTAGCCACTGCGCTTCCCCCAGCTAATGCGGACAGCATGAAGTCCCCAGTAAGTCCTGGCCTTGTGCCAGCCTGGCAGCACCCCCCGATGTAGCCAAGCTGCACCCCCCCAATGTAGCAGCCGGAACAGGATCTGGCCTACTGCTGACCAGGCCACAGCCTCCCTTTGCTATGGTGTTTCACCCCGCCACCCTCTCCGTTTCCCCCAGACCTTATGTCTCTACCTACCGTTGCCCATGCAGAAGATCCCGCAGAGGTGCATTCCATGGCTGCACAGACAGAGGTGACACTGGAATAAGAATGAGAGACCATAGCGCGGGCACCCTTGTGAAGTGGCGGCGGAAGAGGCACCGGTCACCACTCGATCCTGCTCTCAAATGTGCGCTCACTAGCGAACAAGCTCGATGAACTGCCCCTCCTCCTGGGCAGTGCAAGGTCAGGTCGTCGGTCCTTTGCTTCATGGAGACATGGCTGGATTACCTCATTGCTGACCCCCTGGTGTCCCTGCCGTGCTTTGGTCTCTACAGAGCCGACCGCTCCAAGGAACTCTCAGGGAAATTGAAGGGCGTTGGCATGTGTTTCTACATCAACAAAAGAAGGTGCACCAATGTCACGATCTTAGGCAAATCATGCAGCCCCCACCTGAAGATGCTATGCATCAACTGCAACTCCTTCTACTCCCCCTTGGAAATTTGCCTCAATTGTCCTTGTGGGAGTGTACATCCCCCGCAAGCATGCACAATTGAAGCCCTGCATAACCTGACCACCTGCATCTCAGACATAGAGCAAAAACACCCAGTCTCTCTGCTTCTTGTGCTGGGTGACTTTAACAGGACCAACCTAATTCAGGAACTAAAAAAGTTCAAAAAACAAGTGATGTGCCCATCCAGGGAAGGGCGCATCCTGGACCACTGCACCACCACCCTCAAGTCTGCTTCCGTTCAATCTCTTGTGCTGCTCTTGGTCTATCTGACCACTGCCATGTCCATGTTCTCCCCATATATATGCAGAAACTGAAAGCGGCTAATCCTGTTGTCAGAACGGGCAAGAAATGGACCAAAAAGGCTAAGCTGAAGCTCCAGGCCTGCTTCGACTGAACGTACTGAGGGGTCTTCGAAGCCTCAGCAACTGATCTGAATGACCTGACTGTCACCATAACATCCTACATCAAATTCTGCAAGGACACGTGTGTACCTACCAAGACCTATCACATCTATAACAACAACAACAAGCCATGGTTCAACGCCCTGCTCAGGCATCTTCATCGGGCCAAAGAGAAGGCATACAGCAGCGGCAACAGAGCACTATTCAAACGCGCTAGGAACTCTCTAACGAAAGGAATCATGCTGGCTAAAAAGCAGTTCTCGGACAAACTGTCAAATGATCTCTCAACCAATGACCCCGTATATGTATGGAAAGGAATGCAGGCCATCTCCAACTACAAGAAAACACCTAAGCACTCTGCCGTGCACCAGAAGCTAACAGACGAGCTGAACCTCTTCTATTCCAGGTTCGATAAAGATGACCCCCGTGAATCTAACCCCCCCCCCCCCACTGACCTCACCTCCAGTTGCCAACCCCAGGTATTGCAGATTGCCCCATGAGGAGGTGGAGGAGATGTTCAAGAGGGTCAATCCCAGGAAAGCATGGGTCCTGATGGGGTGTCACCATCCGCCCTAAGATCAAGTGCTGGTCAGCATGCCCCCATATTCTCCAGGATATGTTCCCTCCTGCCTCAAAATCTCCACAATTGTTCCGGTCCCAAAGAAACCTACCATCACAACCCTAAATGACTACAGACTGATAGCACTGACATCTGTGGTCATGAAAGTGTTTGAGCGCCAGGTACTGAACCACCTAAAAGCTGTGATCGGCACCAAACTAGACCTTCTTTAGTTCACCTATCGAGCGAATCAGTGCTGTGAAGATGCTGTCAACCTGGTCCTGCACTACATTCTGCAGCATCTGGAGACGCCGGGTGCCAATGCGTGGGTCCTGTTTGTTGACTTTAGCTCAGTCACCAACATCTTCTACCCTAAACTTCTGCGCCAAGAAGCTGCCTGTTCCTGGATTGTAGACTTCCTGACAGATAGAAAACAGGTGGTCAAAGCGGGAGAATTCTCCTCCCAAGCACTGTCCATCAATACTGGGGCTCCCCAGGGCTGTTTCCTCTCATCCCTGCTCTTCTCTCTGTAACCAATGACTGCTCCTCTGAGTCTCAGTCAGTTAAGATCATAAAATTTACTGATGATACCACTGTCATCTGCCTCATAAAGGATAGGGGCGAATCGGCATACAGACGTGGAGTGGACTGGCTAGCCCGGTGGTGTAGCTGCAACAACTTTTAGCTCAACCCACTTAAAACTGTCGAGATGTTAGTGTACTTTAGGAAAAAGCCATTTGGAGTTTCCCCACTAATCATAGCCGACAGCGTGGTGTCGCTAGTGGACTCCTTCAAGTTCCTGAGTACCACAATCTCCTGAGACCTCAAATAGGGGCTCATTGCTTAGGCCATTATCGGAAAGGTGCAGCAGAGGCTGTTCTTCCTAAGGCAACTTAAGAAGTTAAACATCCCACAGAAGCTCTTGCTCGCCTTCTACTCCGCAATTATAGAATCTGTACTGTTCTTCTCGATAATCGTCTGGTATAGACCCACCAGTGAGAGAGATAAACGCAGGCTCCAAAAAATGGACAGGTCTGCTTAGAAGATCATCGGAGCAAACCTTCCCCTTGTCCATGAAATATGTATTTTTTTTCTCACATTTAATTTTTGTCTATTGATCCTTCTTATACTAACAAAATACATATTTTAATAAATTCTTAATTTAAATAAAATGGGACATCAATTAGCAAAATAATACAGAATACTTTTCCTGTAAGTTTTTGTCTAATAGGAATACCCAATATTCAATGCTGAATAAACATTTATTTGTTTTAACACTTCATATAACAATTCATTCTATTTTATTAACATTAATAAAGAAAAAACATTAAAATGTTTCATTTTAAATTGCGTGTTGAACAAAACACATATACATTTTCACTATATGACTATAAAACAATTATATTAAATATAAAAGTTTGAATTACTATCTTATGCATACATTTTCTCTAACAAGTGTCTCTTACTTTTCATTTCAGGTCTCAGTAGAATATTGTAGCATTTAGGAAAAAATATTCAGCTCAGTATTCCTATACCTGAAGCCAATAAGGCAAAAATCTCCACAGTAACCATGTTTTCCCCCTTACTGCTCAGATAGATAGGTATGGTACAGTACATATCAAAACACTGAAAACACCAGCAAGCTGAAGGTGATGTATTTTACTTCATTATAGATGTCAGGTAATGTCTTCACCATGAAAGCCAGACCAAAGCTCAGAGCTGCCTGAAAACCCATGTAACCCAACATGAAATAAAAGCCAAGGTCAGAACCCTCATTACATTGGATTAACATTACCCCATGATAAGTAAAACATTTGTGTCATGTTCTTGAAAAGGTGGAGAAACTGACAACCAAATAGCACTGTTCAGAAGTTGAACAGATGAGCAGATCAATATTAGAGAATTTGGTAATTTAACACCCAGCCATTTTCTCCAGGAACTCCCAGTTCTGGCAGCTTTGAAAACAATGCAAACCATGATAGTCTTGGCCAGGATAGAAGACATGGCAACAGCAAAAAATATTCCATATGATATTTGACGTAGCATGCAGGTGATGTCCACTGGATGGCAGATGAACATATTCATACAGAGTAGGCTCAGCTTAAGAGAAATTAGAAGAATGTAGCTAAAGTTTCTATTATTTGCTTTTACTTTGGGAGTATCTCAAAATGAAACAAATATTCCAAACATAAATACATTCAAGTAAGAAATTATCCCAGAGAATGCAGAAAAAAAAACTAGCTATTGTGTCATTATTGTATGATAGAAATTCTAATATCCTTGGAACACAAACATCTTTTTTTTTCATTAGGCCATTCATCATCAGTATATTTCTGGCAGTTTTTACGGTCTAAAAAATAAATTGAGAAAATTCAAATTGAGCTAACACATAAAACTTGCACTATGTTTAGTTTACTTATTTTTTTTGGCATACATTTAATTGCTTTGTCTTGAATAAGGAGCTATTTGCATCAGTAAGTCTTACAAGTTTTCTAAAACAACTAAAAATCCCTTTATTAAAGTTTTGAACTATTTTTTATTTTATTATTTTAGTTTGTGGTTACAGCAATGCAACTTTTTTATTGGTGAGTTTTATGCAAAAAGAGGTACATTTAAAAGAAATGGTTCTCTTAAGTGATTAACCAGCCCTAGGCCTTTAAGCTTATGAAAAATTGGGATAGACAAAAATGTGACCCCCTACTATGATGGAATCACTGGGGAAGTAGAGCTTACACAAAACTCTGCCCACTTAGGGACAATTAAAAAAAAATAACCACTCTCCCTCAGTTCTCTCTTCCATCTGTACTACTCCTTTGTATGGACGCATTCATGTAGTATCCATAAATATGACATAAATATATATATGTGAAACAATGTTAGAATACCTTTAAAGAGGTTCCTTTACAATTAGCGCGTCATTCACCATAGGAATGAATGGGAGCAATCTAATGCTCTGTGTGTGGGATTATTTGGGGGGAAGGGAACACTGTCCACCACCCTTGAACTATAGGTCATGGGACCATCTACAAGCTTACTCCTGTGAACCCCTTATCCTGAAAATAAGACAAAAGTACAAGCAGAGGCACCTGATGCAAATCAAGACACAAGAGTTGTTGAAGAGTCAGCACAAGCCAATTTTACTTGACTGTCACAACTGGGACAGATGTATTGAAAGTAGAGATGTGTGGCAGGCACTTTTCGGGTTGTCTGTTTTGGCTTTGGATCTGGATCCCCGCTCATGTTTTGGATCTGGATTGGTTTTGCCAAAACCACCCTTTCGGGTTTGGGTTTTGGATCTGGATGATTTTTTTTTTACATAAAAACAGCTAAAATCACAGAATTTGGGGGTAATTTTGAACCTACGGTATTATTAACCTCAATAACATAAAAGGTTGCACTGATGTCTCTGGATGACTAAGCTAAGTGACCCAAGGGGGCGGCACAATCATCTGGCCCATCTAGGATTGGCAATGTAGTGACAGACAGGATGACATATTTAAAAACTAGGCCCCAAAGAGCACATAATGCAAAGAAAAAAAGAGGTGCACCGAGATCGCTGGGTGACTAAACTAAGCGACACAAGTGCGTGGCACAAACACCTGGCACATCTAGGTGTGGTACTGCAGTGTCAGACAGGATGGCAATTTTAAAAACTAGGCCCCAAACAGGCAATTCCTGTTAAATTTCTTCCTGGAGGAATTTATAATTCATTTTGATGAACATCATCTTCTCCACATTTTCTGGAAGTAAACTCCTACGCTGAACGCTGACAAGGTGACCGGCTGAACTAAATACTCTTTTGGAGTGCACACTGGAGGTGGGGCAACTTAGGTAAAATAAAGCCAGTTTGTGCAAGGGCCTCCAAATTGCCTCTTTTTCATGCCAGTATACTTACGGACTGTCTGACATGCCTACTTGGATGCTGTCACCCATATACTCCTCCACCATTCTTTCAATAGTGACAGCATCATATGCAGTGACACTAGACATGTCAGTAATCGTAGGCAGGTCCTTCAGTCCAGACCAGATGTCAGCACTCGCTCCTGACTGTCCTGCAGCAGCACCAGCGGGTTGGCTCAGAAATGTTATCCTTTTCCTCACAGCCCCAGTTGCAGAAGAAAATGAAGGAGGAGCTGTTGACGGGTCACGTTCAGCTTGAGTTGACAGCTGTCTCACCAGCAGGTCTTTGAACCTCTGCAGACTTGTATCTGCCAGAAAAAGAGATACAACGTAGGCTTTAAACCTAGGATCGAGCATGGTGGCCAAAATGTAGTGCTTTGATTTTAATAGATTGACCACCCTTGAATCCTGGCAAAGCGAATGAAGGGCTCCTTCCACAAGTCCCACATACTTAGCATAATCGCTCCATCTTAGATCCTCCTTCAATTTCTCCAGCTGCTTCTGCAAAAGCCTGATGAGGGGAATGACTTGACTCAAGCTGGCAGTGTCTGAACTAGCTCAATACAATCAAATGGCCCAGATTCAATACCCCAAGAAAGATAACAATAAGTCAATGGGCAGGCCTGTAGGGCCGATATGTTAACGTCATTTGCACTTGTACCATTATACTAGACTTATATCATAACCAGGAAATTGTACAACCATATATACACCATAAAAAAGACATGGTAACATAAAATAGGTAGTACTCTGGTCATATAAAACCTTCAAGTAATTTACACACAAACTATTACAAAAAATTATATCAAACATATGGAGGGGAAGGGGGAAAGACAAAGGGAAAACACATGAGGGATAATGGGTCAGTATATCTAACTAACATAGGATTCTGTAGCAATAAGTAAGAAAGTTGTGGAGTTCATACATTTTCTCCTGAACCACAGTAACTTTAGTGAATCCGTATAAAGCTATAAAGGAAATAAATAAATCTCAGATTAAACAAGGAGCTGTAACAAATCCCATTCTATATTTTGAAATATCCTAGATATATTCTTCTTGGTAGGTTCATTTAGATAATTTATACAATATTCCCATTTGGCGTAAAAAAAATCATTTTTAAACCTCTGGGATGATAGACTTCCTATAGCAATAAAGACGCTGTAATAGCTTTTGTTGAACCTCAAGCAATGATGGAGCAGTTTTAGAAGTCCAATTAATTAAAATATTTTTCCCCAAGGTGAGAAGGGTAGAGAGGAGTGAAATAATGGCAATTTTCTGGAGGCACAGATTCCAATTCTTATAACTTAATAAAATACACTCCAAGGTGTTGATACAGAGAGCACAGAGAGTTTGTTCGCATAATCAACCAATTTACACCATAATTTTTACATTTTTTGGCATTCCCACAGGCAGTGAATAAGATTAGCACACATTTCTGGCAGATCCCCGTATCAGTAGAGATCATATGCCGATGTTACAGGGGGGGGAAATGTATGCTCTATGAAGTGTATGAAGGTGCACTTCCTGTAGGTATGCCGACTGTAGAATTTTCAATGATGCTTTATAAGAGTGTTTGATATCAGACAAATCCATTAACTCAGGAAGATCAGATTTCCATTTAATAAACAATATTCCCCATTGAGGGCTAGTGTTGGAAGGGGAGAGAAGTGAATAAAGATTTTTAATTTTGAACAGGTTGTTCCTAAGACATTTAGACAACGCATAACCATTATGCCACTGTTATCCTGTACAACACCCTGACAATGAAAGTGCCTGGAAGATAAAAAAAATATTGCACATGAAGGTACATGTAGAAATGAAGTCTAGGAAGCTGATATTGCTGTTGGAAATCTACAAAGTTTATGTCACCCTGGGGTCAAATACTTTGAACAAAGATATAAGGCCCTTAATTCTCCAGAGACATGCTAAATTATTATCTAAAATAATTAAAATGGGTTACCCCATAGAGAAATCATTTGAGTGAAAAGGGGATCCCTTACACCTTTCTTATTGATGGTTAGCCTTGTCAAGTAATTGTCTTTAAAATAATGGATTTCAAAATATTATTTGGAAAGAAAGAAATTTTGGATTGGAGTCGTGCACTCGGGTCGTATAGGGACAATAAGGCCATAGAAAGAGCACTATTAGTGTAACACTTTTTTTCCAACAGCTAGTTACTAATATACTGTAGTGAAAAAACACCACTTAAGAATATGCTGTGAGGTCTGAGGCATCTACACTGCCATCCTTCCTGAGGCTCTTAAGTTTCTCCCATGCTATCCTTGGTCTCTTATTCTGCCAAAAAATTTAGACAATAAAGAGTCCAGTTTAGAAATGACGGTCTGTCAGAATAATTATTTTACTGCCAATCTTCCTAACAAAGATAGAGGTACATTTTTCCCATTACCAAGTAGTTGAGATGTTTTAGCTATGACTAAGGAATAATTAATTTTGTATAATCATTAAAGATCTGAACAAATATGAACCCCCATATATTTAATTTGAGATGGTACAATCCGAAAAAGCAGGAATCCAGTGGTATCATTTTCTGAAGGATCAGCACAACCCAAAAGCAAAATTTCTGATTTAGCTATATTGATCTTATAACCGGCGATCAAGCCAAAGGAAGCTATAAGACTCATTACAGCTGGAAGAGAACATTTAAGAAAGAAACAACAGTGTCATCTGCAAGTGGAGTGATCAATTACTCCAATGGCGCACACTTTACTGTCTCCAGGAGTCCTAACAAACATATGTTATTGCAATTAGTCCTGTTCTCGAAATCATCTATATTGTTCCATAAATGCTAATTATCTTTATCCAGCTTGATTACAGTCTGTGTACTCTGGAAAGGATAGAGAGGTTGTGGTAGCGGTGGCATAGGACAGTTGGGGGAGGCGGACTGGCTGATAATGCATATTTTAGTTCTATAATAGAGTTGAAATACTGTACGCAACAAGGCTTCAATGGTTTCCATCATCACCTCAAACATCTGTTAACTTAGTTATATGAAAATCATTTTGTGATCAGATTTTAAGAACACCCTGGGGAAGACACATCATTGCTTGGAGAGTGATTAAATGGAGAGAGAGAAAGATAATGGGGGTGTGGCGGATAGTTGGGGGTTTAGCAGAACTGGATCGGGGGGGTGTTTGTAAAGGTGGCAGATGGCTGAGGTGGGGGTTGCATTTTGTTGGTGGCATTACTCTAAAGGCTGTATCATCAGGGCACTGTCCACTTTTTGCTGATTACCCTTTGTTATAACATTCCACCATTGTACAATAATAGATAGTATAGTGCAAAGTATTGGAATAACATTTATAAAAGAACAAGAAAAAGCAAAATAAGCATCTTTTCTGGATGCACTGGAACCACAATAATTTGATAAAATTACTCATCTTTATTTGGTATATATATTTTCTCCTATGTGAACACCTATGTGAATGAATAAATAACATAATAAGGCAGACAAACCATACAGTAGTTCTCCTTGGTTTATAGCAACTAAACAAATGCCACTTTGAGAAAACATTATCAAAAGAGAAAATATACTCTTGTTGCAGCATACCAGAGCATACGTGAAGAATGTTAAAAATATTATACATGCCGGCTGTTAAAAGGTGGAAACAATACCACATTACGAACAATGTGTGTATAAAAAAGAAATAAGTTGATATAATTTAAGAGGATAAATGTGGGGGAAAATATAATAGGAATACACATTTACACAGAATTTATTGGCAGAACAGCCTTTATTATAAATAACAAGATTCACACAGGTAAAAATAAACTTGAGTTTTTGTAGTTTTTATATCACACTTTATTTTCATATCACACTATATTTTAATATTTCACCTGTCCTGGAATAATTTTAATATATACCTAATAAAGATAAGTAATTTTAACAAATTATTGTGGTTCCAGTGCATCCAGAAAAGATGCTTCTTTTGCTTTTTCTTGTTCCTTTATAAATGTTGGTCTTTGACTTTGAAGCATTATGATAGCACCTGCAAAAAAAAAAAAAAACCTTTTCTGATGGAACGTCAGTCGTCATAAGAAAATAAATATATGGCAGAATCAACCACTAATATCCTAATGTATATGTAACAAGCTTTCTAAAAATGGTGCAGGATTTATTTAGTATTGAAAGTATTGGAATAGCCCACTTGGAAATTCCCAGAGTGCCCCACTGCATGAGGGTGCAGATCCCTTTGAAAGTTGACTTGATGCAAAGGCCTTACATGCCATATATATGATGCTTTTATCTTGAGGGGGGGGGGTAGACTCAGGGGTTATCCAGTGCCACATGATTATTTACTGCCCACTGCCATGACTCTGCCCTCTACTTCTCCACTGGGATGCACTGCCTGAGGAATGCTCTATTCCGCTTTCCCTTTTGAAAAGATTGTAAGCTTGTGACTGCAAAGAAGCAGGAAGAGGTTCGATTCTGCACAGTGCTTGTCTGGGTGGGGTCAAGTTCATATGTTTTGATTGATATTATAATGACCAACATATATCTATCAATCCTTGATTTAAGGGCAGTGTGCTAGGTTGGTGGTGCTCCCAAGAGTCAAATGAACCATGTTAGAATTGTAGATAGAAAGGAAGACTCTGGTGCTTGGACACTCTTACATGTAATTAAATATTTCTAGGAAATAATTTCTATTGGTATACAGTACGTTAAAAATGAAGTAATAACCATCATATGCAACCAGTAAGAAAGTATATAGGGAATATATACACACAGAGTGTATGATGTGAAATTTAGGTATGTCACAGGAAAGTTTTAAATATTTGCAATAATTCTGGATACATCAATATCCTGAAAATCATATTGGTAATTGGCTGTATTAATAATGTGAATTGATAATGAAAAAAACGAAAAGAAAAAAAGAATAAAAACAAAAGGAAAGAGAAAAAAATAAGTGTCACGATCCGGCTAACTAAACGCCATTTCCTACTGGTCAGGTGTATCCTGAGATTGGCTCCGCGTGCCAGGGCCGGGTTTATAACTATGTTTTCCTTATAACTCTTTTGGTATTGCCCGCAGCGCTGGCTCAGCTGCCTTCTTAGTGTGCTCACCTAACTGTGGTATGGCGCTTTCAGTCCCGTCGCGGCCGCCACCACCGCGCCCGTGGTCTCACCTCATGGAAGCTGAGTGAGGCGCCCTTCGTGTGATGAGGCCGCTGCCGCCATCCCTGTGGCAACTGTGCGTAGGTGGGAATGAGTGGAGCCTCTGCTGCTGCGGCCTTCGCCGCCATTGCCGTTTGACGCATGGTTCCTCGGGATCATCGTTTCCCCTTCAAACTGGGTCATGGGCGCAGCCATGTTGGAGTGAATCACATGTTGCTCTCCTCTCCAATCCGCAGCGCTGCTGCTGCCTCTGCATAGTTGTCAGCCAATCCCTGTTATCCTACAGGTATAAATATCCTGTCCCAGCACCCATAAGATTGTCAGTGCTTCAATTGTCTCTCCAGTGAATCTAGTCTGCAGCTTCACTAAAGACTTTCCTGTGAATGCTCCCTGCGGTATAGCCTGACTCTCTTGTGTCTACCCTCTGGGGTTATATTCTGTTTTGCAGCATGCCTCCATTGCTCCCACACCCAGTATCAGCAGAGTGTGTACTCCGGCTTCCAGCAGCCACTCTCCAGCGGTTTCTTGTTTCCACTAAGTACTTTATCTGCGATCCTCAGCATCACTAAGTACTTTATCTGCGATCCCCAGCATTACTAAGTACTTCACCTGCGATCCCCAGCATCACTTAGTACTTTACCTGTGATCGCCAGCATCACTTTATGCTTTACCTACGTTTCAATCATCACAAGGCATTTCAAACTAAAGCTCCAATTACTGGTCTCAAACCAGTAGGAACTCAGAGATTCTTTCTTTGACAGTTATTGTTTGGTTGCACTTTCTTTGACTTTATTATTTAATAAACACTCTTAAAGGCACCTCCTGTTGTCGTGGTCACACCTTCGGGCTTTGGTACTACTGTTTCTGCGCATGTCTAGGAGTCCCATCTCACCTCCTAAGTTTAGATACCCGTCAGCCCCTACAAATGAGGCTTCCCGCTACCGACACCAGCCCTCAGTTGTGACAGTAAGCACTGACCTAATGGATCCGGTCGGAGATCAAGTCCAAGGAACCAGGCCGATGCAAGAACTGGCAGCCTGCCTTGAACATCAGGAGGCTGCACAAGGCCATGCTATCCGATGTCTTCAGGACCTCTCTTCCTGACTGGATGAAATTGAAGCCACCCTCCGTGGGTCAGCGGGCATCTAGTGTGCCGACTGTAGTACCTACAGTGGTATCCCCACCCACCATACCCAGTTCTCCTCCACGTCTCCACTTGCCGACACCTGCTAAATATGATGGATCCCCAAAAGCCTGCAGGGTTTTTTTAAACCAGTGCGAGATCCACTTTGAGTTGCAACCAGGCAGTTTTCCTACAGACGGCACTAAAGTTGCTTAAATCATCTCCCTACTCAGTGGCTCCGCCCTTGACTGGGCATCACCCTTATGGGAAATATCTGATTCTCTGCTGTCATCTTAATCTGACTTCATGGCAACAGATCGACTGTCGTCAGCTTCTTCTGAAATTCTCCGGCTACGTCAGGGGTCACGAACTCTGGGCCAGTATTTAGTACAATTCCATACTTTGGCTTCTGCAGTTTCCTGGAATGAGGAAGCCCTCTGTGCAGCTTTTTAGCAGGTCCTGTCTGAACGTACCAAAGATGAGCTCGCTACTAGAGACTTGCCCTCAAAATTGAATGAGCTCATATCGCTCTGCACCAAAGTAGACCTCCGGTTCCGTGAAAGGGCTATGGAGCGAGGCAGGTCAACAGTTTCTATGACTCCTTCTGCTCCTCCTCCTCATCAGCCATCTCCGTCCAAAGACAAACTTATGCAGATAGGTCATTCACGATTGTCTCCAGCAGAGCGTAGAAGACGTTTATCTAATCGCCTTTTCCTATATTGTGCTGCACCTTCCCACCTCATTAATGCCTGTCCTGAGTGTCTGGGAAACTCCAAGTCCTAGCCTGCCAAGGAGAGGGTCGGCTAGGAGTAATGAATTACTCTCGTCTTCATGTGACTGCAACCTCTCAGTTTCTCTTCAGGTGGCTCAACGTACCAAGAATCGTATTGCCTTGTTGGATTCTGGAGCAGCTGGAAACTTTATAACTGAGAGGTTCGTTAAGCAGTGGTCTCTACCCACTGAGAGACTGTCATTACCAATATCTATAACTGCCATGGATGGTAGTAAGATTCCTGATGTGGTGATTACCTCCAAGACCCTACCTATCCATCTGAAGGAAGGGGTTCTGCATACAGAACTGATTTCTTTCCTAGTAATCCCAAGGGCCACTCATCCTTTGGTTCTAGGCCTCCCATGGCTTTGTCTGCATAATTCCTAAGTAGATTGGAAGATGACCCATATTCTGGCATGGGGTCCTTCCTGTTCTGAGACATGTCTACATAAAATGCTTCCAGTTTGCAAAATCTCTTCTAAATCTCCAGATATTCTGCCTTCTCCATATCAGGATTTCACCAATGTATTCAGTAAATCTTCAGCCGATATTCTTCCTCCCGATAGAGAATGGGATTGCTTTATCAATCTCATTCCAGGGAAAACTCCTCCTCATGGACCCATGTATCCATTGTCATTTCCTTGAGGATTATATCAAGGAAAATCTATCCGGCCTTCGTCTTCTCCAGCTGGCGCAGGCTTCGTCTTCGTGAAGAAGAAGGATGGTGGCCTGCAGCCTTGTATTGACTAACGGGTTCTGAATGACATCACAGTGAAAATTCGGTATCCTCTGCCGCTTATCACCGAGCTAATTGACCGCGTCAGTGGATCCACTATCTTTACAAAGTTAGATCTGAGGGGTGCTTATAATCTCCGTTTTCTAAGAAGAGGACACAAGGTCAAAAAGACATTGCACAGGTAAGCAAGAGTTAATTTAAGGATATCGTTATACAACCAACCATTTAGAGCAAGGATTACAATCAGGACCAAGAAAGGCCCTGGGAAAAATTAGTGAGGGTTGGAGGTGCGCCACTAAGCTAAATTACAGTATTTTTTCAGGAATTATTAGTGTAAGCCACTAGTGGGCCTACTACTAAAAAGATGCTTAGTGTGTGGCGCACTCTTTTGAAATGATTATTCTATATTAAAATATTTTAAACTTTTATTTCCATACTTAAAAATAGGCACCATAAACAGGCATAGGATTTAATCTGAAAGCCAGAGAGTGCAGAGAATGAAAATTGAAAAAAAAAATTTGAAAAATATTGTTCCCATATAGGGTTAGGTCATCAAATTTATGCCAATATCCAATAAATTAATTGTTAGGGAAACAAAGGTAAGTACGATTTGATAAGCTTTATGAAATATTATTATTGAAATTGACCAGTGCTATTAAGCTACTGTTAAGCTCCTTTCCGAGACTATGCTGTAATAAAGTTATCAATAATTTAATTATCTTGAGAGCCCTCCAATAGAGGGAATCATATCTCCACAGAGACCATCCGTCAGTTTTCCAAAGACAATACTACTTGTATTTGTACCAAGAGGGAAAAAAAGAGACACAGAGAGCAATATAGAGGTTTTGTAGCATATAATCACCCTTTTACACCAGTCTACTGTTCAAGACTGCAGTAACAGTGTAAATGTAATTTGATACAGATTTGCATCCACCATCCTGCAACAATGTATGGCTAACAGGACAACTCATACTGGAGACCAGATAATAGATATACTGTCTCAAGTGTTCGTGTCAGAAAAAGAGCATATCATTGACTGATGTAAGGTGAACAGCCGAATGTTCTTATCTCTGCAGTTCGTATGTCAATGGTTTTAGAACATGCGCATTGAGATAGAAATACTCAGGCCACAGGGAAATGGCCACTACGACCCAATGTGTATCAGGCATCAAGGCATATGTATGTATACAGGTGGCAATTCCATACCCTGGTGATAAAAGGGTTAGCACAGCAAGAAAAAAAGGGGGTTTATTAAAGCCGCTCCAATTGTACCGTTGCAGTCCTTATCCTTCAGAAACAAAGGGTTAGTATGCAGGTATTCATATTCATACAGAGTTATAGACATTAATAGCCCTGGTGTGTCAATATACCTGGTATAAAAGATGTTTATAGCAAGTGTTATACGATTGGAACTATTGTCTGGTTCACAGTTCAGATTAGCTGTTGGCACTACAATTACACTTCTTTACAGAGAGACGACACAAACCCACTTAGTACAGGCACTATTAATTAGAAAGAGTGGTCTGATATATAGTGCTCCATCCTAATAAGGAAAAAATATTTAGAGAGATAACTGCAAATTAGCATCATTTGATTAATATTCCCAAGCAGATCTCTATGAGCTTGTTACAAGATATTAATTGCATCTATAAAATCTTATTCCCAAACTGCTAAGGATGGAAAAGAGTCCCAGGTGTGTGGAAACAGATTCCCCTTCTGCTTTTGTCCCATGTGCCCACTTAGGCAGTGAATGGGAACAATGAGAGTGGGGAAGAGCCGTCCACCTGGGGCTGAAAGGAAAGAGCAGTGTGGGCTGCTTCTACTGTCCACGTCTAGCATCCCCCTCCCCTGTTACTTAGGAGCATTGCAGGGGGGCCCACAGATGTTATGCAGTGGATGAGAGGGCAGCCCTGAGTACCTGATCGATGTCACGTGATGTACCCGTTAGAAGTCCTAAAAATCTTCCAGTGATTGAGGTAGAAGGAGAGTTCCGGGATGCACCGGATCAGGTAGAATTTTAGCACCTCCGTATTTTACTAGTGCTCTAATCTAATGCAGGGTAGGTGCTCAGTGTCCTGGTGCTTCTGCTGTTAAAGTATGTGTCTTGAAGCCGCTTGCGGGAGCCGGACGGGTGATTCCCGTACCTCTGTGCGCGCCCAAGTCTCGCTGAATCAGTATTCTGGTGCTGCTGTGGGTAAGTTCTCTGTGTCCTGGAGCCGCTGCAGGAGCCGGACGCCGGGTCGGGTGATTCCCGTACCTCCGATACTATAGGGTAAATATTCAGTGTCCTGGTACCTCTGCTGGTAAAATCTGTGTCATGAAGCCGCTGGCGGGAACCGGACGCCGGGTCGGGTAATTCCCGTTCCTCAGTGTGCGCCCACGTCCCGCTGAATACAGAATAGAATATTAGCGTTCTAGTGCCGCTGTGGGCAAGGTCTCTGTGTCCAGGAGCCGCTGCGGGAGCTGGACGCCGGGTCGGGTGATTCCCATACCTCCGTGTGTGATGTGCGCCCACGTCCCGCTGTTCAGTGGATGACGTACGTTTCACAGTCAGCTTGTTCACATACGTACGTCATCCACTGAACAGCGGGACGTGGGCGCACATCACACACGGAGGTACGGGAATCACCCGACCCGGCGTCCAGCTCCCGCAGCGGCTCCTGGACACAGAGACCTTGCCCACAGCGGCACTAGAACGCTAATATTCTATTCTGTATTCAGCGGGACGTGGGCGCACACTGAGGAACGGGAATTACCCGACCCGGCGTCCGGTTCCCGCCAGCGGCTTCATGACACAGATTTTACCAGCAGAGGTACCAGGACACTAAATATTTACCCTATAGTATCGGAGGTACGGGAATCACCCGACCCGGCGTCCGGCTCCTGCAGCGGCTCCAGGACACAGAGAACTTACCCACAGCAGCACCAGAATACTGATTCAGCGAGACTTGGGCGCGCACAGAGGTACGGGAATCACCCGTCCGGCTCCCGCAAGCGGCTTCAAGACACATACTTTAACAGCAGAAGCACCAGGACACTGAGCACCTACCCTGCATTAGATTAGAGCACTAGTAAAATACGGAGGTGCTAAAATTCTACCTGATCCGGTGCATCCCGGAACTCTCCTTCTACCTCAATCACTGGAAGATTTTTAGGACTTCTAACGGGTACATCACGTGACATCGATCAGGTACTCAGGGCTGCCCTCTCATCCACTGCATAACATCTGTGGGCCCCCCTGCAATGCTCCTAAGTAACAGGGGAGGGGGATGCTAGACGTGGACAGTAGAAGCAGCCCACACTGCTCTTTCCTTTCAGCCCCAGGTGGACGGCTCTTCCCCACTCTCATTGTTCCCATTCACTGCCTAAGTGGGCACATGGGACAAAAGCAGAAGGGGAATCTGTTTCCACACACCTGGGACTCTTTTCCATCCTTAGCAGTTTGGGAATAAGATTTTATAGATGCAATTAATATCTTGTAACAAGCTCATAGAGATCTGCTTGGGAATATTAATCAAATGATGCTAATTTGCAGTTATCTCTCTAAATATTTTTTCCTTATTAGGATGGAGCACTATATATCAGACCACTCTTTCTAATTAATAGTGCCTGTACTAAGTGGGTTTGTGTCGTCTCTCTGTAAAGAAGTGTAATTGTAGTGCCAACAGCTAATCTGAACTGTGAACCAGACAATAGTTCCAATCGTATAACACTTGCTATAAACATCTTTTATACCAGGGATATTGACACACCAGGGCTATTAATGTCTATAACTCTGTATGAATATGAATACCTGCATACTAACCCTTTGTTTCTGAAGGATAAGGACTGCAACGGTACAATTGGAGCGGCTTTAATAAACCCCCTTTTTTTCTTGCTGTGCTAACCCTTTTATCACCAGGGTATGGAATTGCCACCTGTATACATACATATGCCTTGATGCCTGATACACATTGGGTCGTAGTGGCCATTTCCCTGTGGCCTGAGTATTTCTATCTCAATGCGCATGTTCTAAAACCATTGACATACGAACTGCAGAGATAAGAACATTCGGCTGTTCACCTTACATCAGTCAATGATATGCTCTTTTTCTGACACGAACACTTGAGACAGTATATCTATTATCTGGTCTCCAGTATGAGTTGTCCTGTTAGCCATACATTGTTGCAGGATGGTGGATGCAAATCTGTATCAAATTACATTTGCACTGTTACTGCAGTCTTGAACAGTAGACTGGTGTAAAAGGGTGATTATATGCTACAAAACCTCTATATTACTCTCTGTGTCTCTTTTTTTCCCTCTTGGTACAAATACAAGTAGTATTGTCTTTGGAAAACTGACGGATGGTCTCTGTGGAGATATGATTCCCTCTATTGGAGGGCTCTCAAGATAATTAAATTATTGATAACTTTATTACAGCATAGTCTCGGAAAGGAGCTTAACAGTAGCTTAATAGCACTGGTCAATTTCAATAATAATATTTCATAAAGCTTATCAAATCGTACTTACCTTTGTTTCCCTAACAATTAATTTATTGGATATTGGCATAAATTTGATGACCTAACCCTATATGGGAACAATATTTTTCAAATTTTTTTTTTCAATTTTCATTCTCTGCACTCTCTGGCTTTCAGATTAAATCCTATGCCTGTTTATGGTGCCTATTTTTAAGTATGGAAATAAAAGTTTAAAATATTTTAATATAGAATAATCATTTCAAAAGAGTGCGCCACACACTAAGCATCTTTTTAGTTGTAGGCCCACTAGTGGCTTACACTAATAATTCCTGAAAAAAGTGCTTATAATCTCATCTGTATCCGGAAGGGTGATGAGTGGAAGATCGCTTTTAACACCCGTGACAACATTAAGAGTACCTTGTCATGCCTTTCGGACTCAGCAATGCTCCAGCGGTATTTCAACACTTCGTGAATGAAATCTTCAGAGATATTCTCTATCGTCATGTTGTAGTTTATCTCAATGAAATCCTTTTCTTTGCAAATTATCTGGAGGAACATCGGTTCTAGGTGAAAGAGGTCTTATCCCGTCTTCGTACAAATCATCTGTATTGCAAACTGGAATAGTGCATCTTTGAGGTTAAATCCATCCCGTTCCTGGGGTATATTGTATCCAGTTCCAGTCTGGAGATGGATCCTGAGTAACTCCAAGCAATCCGAGATTGGCCGATTCCTGTAACCCTCAAGGACATCCAGAGATTCTTGGGGTTTGCCAATTATTACAGGAAATTTATTTGAGACTTTTCCACCATTGTAGCACCTGTTACAGCTCTTACCAAGACGGGTGCCAATCCTTCCAAATGGTCAGAAGAAGCTACCCAAGCCTTTCATTTGTTGAAACAAAGAGTCATCCCTGCTCCGGTTTTGAAACAGCCAGATACCAGTTCGCCCTTCATCCTTGAGGTGGATGCCTCTTCTGTTGGAGTGGGCGCAGTACTATCTCAAAGAGCTAACAACGGTCATCTACATCCTTGTGGCTTCTTCTCGTGAAAGTTCTCTCCTGCCAAGCGTAACTATGCCAATGGCGATCAAGAACTTTTGGCAATCAAGCTCGCTTTGGAAGAATGGAGGTACTTATTAGAAGGAGCTTCTTATACCAGCACCATCATGACAGATCACAAGAATCTACTGTATATAAAAGGCGCTCAGTGTCTTAACCCACGCCAAGCCAGGTGGGCACTTTTCTTTTCCAGATTTGATTTCAAATTGCAGTTTTGTCCAGGGTCAAAGAATCGCAAGGCTGATGCCCTTTCCCCGCTCCTGGGAGCAAGAAAATGAGTCTGAGTCTACTGACAAGCATTATATTATTAATCCATTGGCGTTCTCCGTAGTGAGGATGGACTCTATGACCCCGCCAGGGAAAAGTTTTGTGAAGCCGGCTCTCAGAAGGAAGCTCTTGCATTGGGCACACTCCTCTCACTTTGCCAGACACGCGGGCATACACAAGACCTTAGAATTCATTTCCAGATCATACTGGTGGCCAACCCTAAATAAGGACATTGCTGAATTTTTGTCCTCCTGCCCAGAATGTGCCCAACACAAAGTATCCCGCCAGTCACCCGCTGGGCAACTGGTTCCTGTGTCTGTTCCTCATCATCCGTGGACCCATCTTTCTATGGATTTCGTCATGGATCTCCCTATGTGTAATAAATTCAACACCATCTGGGTGGTAGTTGACCGGTTCACCAAAATGGCTCATTTCTTTCCACTCACCGGTCTTCCATCAGCTTCCAAGTTGGCACAAGTCTTCATTCAAGAGATCTTCAGAGTCCACGGTCTCCCTGTGGAGATAATTTCCGATAGAGGTGTTCAGTTTGTGGCAAAGTTCTGGCAAAGTCTTTGCCAGGCACTCCAAGTCAAGTTGAAATTCTCGACAGCCTATCACCCTCAAACTAAGGGGCAAACTGAGAGGGTGAATTAGGACTTGGAGGCCTTGCTCCGTATCTATGTATCCTCTTCCCAGGATCATTGGGTTCAACTCCTCCCATGGGCTGAAGTTTGCCACAACAATCAGTATCATTTTTCATCTTCCTCCAAACCATTCTTCACCAACTATGGGTTCCACCCAAAACCGCTTCCAGCAACATCGGTGCCTGCACCTGGTACCACGCTTTGGCAGTTTTCAAATAACTGGAAGAATGTTCATGCAGCTCTTTTGAAATCATCTGCCAGGTACAAGAGATTTGCGGATAAGAAGCGTAGAGCAATTCCAGCTCTTAAAGTTGATGACTGGGTTTGGCTGTCTACGAGGAATCTATGACTGAGGGTTCCAAGTATGAAATTTGCCCCCCGCTATATCGGTCCTTTCCTGATCGATCAAGTTGTCAACCCAGTGGCTTACAAGCTTCAGCTACCTCTGTTTTTAAAAGTTCCTAAGACATTCCATGTTTCACTTCTTAAGCCAGTGGTTCTGTATTGCTTTCATTCTACGCTTCCCTTTGCTCCCAAGGTTCAAACGCAATGTGGTGTTGAGTATGAGGTCGCCAAGATCCTGGATTCACGTATTAGATATGGGCATCTCCAGTTTCTAATAGATTGGAAGGGCTATGGTCCTGAGGAACGTTCCTGGACGAATGCATCAGATGTCCATGCTCCTAAATTAGTCCAGAAATTCTATACCATATTTAAGTGAAAACATAAGAAGTGTCCTGGGGCCACTCCTAAAGGGGAGAGTGCTTTCTGGATCTGGGTAACTAAATGCCATTTCCTACCGGTCAGGTATCTCCTGAGATTGGCTCAGCGTGCCAGGGCCGGGTTATAACTATAACTATGTTATCTTTATAACTCTTTTGGTATTGCCTACAGCGCTGTCTCAGCGGCATTCTTAGTGTGCTCACCTAACTGTGGTATGGTGCTTTCAGTCCCGTCGCAGCCGTCACCACCGCGTCTGTGGTCTCACCTCATGGAAGCTGAGTGAGGCGCCCTTCGTGTGCTGTGGCCGCTGCCGCCATCCCTGTGGCCACTGTGCATAGGTGGGAATGAGTGGAGCCTCTGCTGCTGCGGCCTCCGCCGCCATTGCCGCTTGACGCATGGTTCCTTGGGATCATCGTTTCCCCTTCAAACTGGGTCATGGGTGCAGCCATGTTGGAGTGAATCACATGTTGCTCTCCTCTCCAATCCGCAGCGCTGCTGCTGCCTCTGCATAGTTGTCAGCCAATCCCTGTTATCCTACAGGTATAAATATCCTGTCCCAGCACCCAGAAGATTGTCAGTGCTTCAATTGTCTCTCCAGTGAATCTAGTCTGCAGCTTCACTAAAGACTTTCCTGTGAATTCTCCCTGCGGTATAGCCTGACTCTCTTGTGTCTACCCTCTGCAGTGCAGCTCCAACTCCCCTGGGGTTATATTCTGTGTTGCAGCCTGCCTCCATTGCTCCCGCACCCAGTATCAGCAGAGTGTGTACTCCGGCTTCCAGCAGCCACTCTCCAGCAGGTCCTTGTTTCCACTAAGTACTTTTTTGTGTGATCCCCATCATCACTAAGTACTTTACCTGCGATCCCAGCATCACTAAGTACTTTATCTGCGATCCCCAGTATCACTCAGTACTTCACCTGCGATCCCCAGCATCACTTTATGCTTTACCTATGTTTCAAGCATCACAAGGCATTTCAAACTAAAGCTCCGGTTACTGGTCTCAAACCAGTAGGAACTCAGAGACTCTCTCTTTGACAGTTATTGTTTGGTTGCACCTTCTTTGACTTTATTATTTAATAAACACTCTTAAAGACATCTCCTGTTGTCATGGTCACGCTTTCGGGCTTTGGTACTACTGTTTCTGCGCATGTCTAGGAGTCACATCTCACCTCCTAAGTTAAGATACCCATCAGCCCCTACAACTGAGGCTTCCCGCTACCGACACCAGCCCTCGGTTGTGACACTAAGTAAATGCAATTGGATTCACAATGGATTATGATCACTGTCTGGTGAGTTGAATGAGGGACCCATTACATAAATAAATTCTAGGTTTAAGTAACCGATAAGGTGGGTCTCCCAAAAAGCATCAATCCTGGTGTTACCTGAATGAAGTTCAAAGGACAGTATGACAAGTGTCATGAAGACTAAGTCTATTACTGTTTTGCTACAAGTGAAAGAGTGTCTCTCATGTATGAATGAAGTACAAATGTACAGCACTACATTCTAAATGACAAGTAGAAATGAGCGGGTTCGGTTCTCAGAAAACTGTACCCACCTGAACATAGGGGATCCGGGGCGATCCAAGCCACAGATCAGATCTCCCTGCCTGCCCCGGTTCCCAAATAGAGCAAAAACCTCAGGATTCTGCTGTCGGATCAAGAGGTTTTGGCTCAGGCGCCAGTCCCATTGTATACAATGTGCTATCCATCTGTCACGGCTCTCAGCCAATCAGTGTGTCCCCATAGGCTACAAAGGGGTAACATGGATGCCACCATGCTAATAGCACCACCACCCACACTGCCAACACTCCCACCTGCACTGCTGACACTCCCACACTGCCGGCTCTTTGCACTGCCAACACTACCAGCAACCCTGCACTGAGGACACTGCAAGCACTCCTGCACTGAGGACACCTCCAGCATTCCCGCTTTGCCGACACTGACGTCACTCCTTCATTGAAGAAACCGCATGCACTCCTGGACGGCCAACACAGCCAGCACCCACACACTGGTGACACCTCCACACAGAGGTTGCAGCCCACACTGCCAATCCTCCCCTACTGAGGACACCATTGGCACCCCAACACTGCCAACACTGCTGTCACCCCCCGCCCCCACAGAGGACACCACTGGCACTCTTGCACTGCCAACACAGTCAGAACCCCCACACATAGAAAACCACGGGACACCCACACTGCCAACACTGCTAGCAACCCTGTAGTGAGGACAACATTGACACCCCTGCACTGAGGACTCTGCTAGCACTTTTGCAATGAGGACACCTCTGGCACTGCCGCATTCCTGACACTGCCAGCAGCCCTGCACTGAGGAATCCGCATGCACTCCTGCACTGCTGACACAGCCATCACCCCTGCATTGTTTACACCTCCACACAGAGGACACAGCCTAGACTGTCGACTCCCCATGCAGAGGACACCAGTGGCACCCCCACATTGCCGACACTGCTGGCACCCCCCACAGAGGACAAAACTAGTACCCCCTCACTGCCAAAACTGCAAGACCTTGCACTACAACCAACCCACACTGTACGCTACCTGCATTGTATCCTACCCACACTGTAAACTGCAATGTATCCAAAACATACTGTATTCCACACTGTATCCAACACACACTGTGACCAGCACTGCAACCTTGTCAATTGTTAACTGTGTGTCCCAAAGTAATCTGCACTGTACTACACAGATACAGAAAGCTGTTTTTTGTGATTGTGGAGATTAGGAGTAGCTGCTCGACAAAAAGGCTGATTGATCTGTGCTTTACATGGGCACAGAGTGCCAGTCATCAGTGACCCAGGGCCCCCAGGAGGGAGTTACAGACTGGGCACTGAGAATAGGCATGTGCTGGGGGCATGTGCACTAGTGTAGGTGGCATCAATGTCTGCTGATGCTATTTTAAACATGATTTTGTGTGTTTTTTTTGCTGTTTGGTAACTACTTTAGAGCAAAGATATTCTTCACACGATTCTCAGGAAATTTCTGTGTTGGATTGTTTTCTATTGATAGTACTTGTGATTGGTTTGATTGGTTATTGCTAATACATTACTAATTTGTAAAAAAAAAATTAAACAGAAAAAACTGCCGTGTGTGTGTGACGCTGCTCTATTGCTTAGCCAGTCTTTAGCTTATGCTGGTGAGGTGGTCAAAATTGACTGTAAATGAAAGTTATTGAGGTTAATAATACTGTAGGAACCAAAACAGGCCAAAATTCTGTAATTTTAGCTGTTTTTATGATTTTTCTAAACAAATCAAGATCCAAAACCCGCAAGGGCGGTTTTAGCACATCCAATCCAGGTCCAAAACACAAACACAAAACCCAAGATTTGGCCTCGCGCACACCCCTAATGACAAGTAATGGTCAGAATCAGATATGTCTAATAAACACTTATTCCTAACTGTATTGACAAGTATGTGAGTCTTGTGTTTTGACTGATTAATAAAGACTTACTGTATGTGTGTATGTAACACCATACTTTTTTCAGACAAGAGCATGCAGTTCATTTATTCACAATTATATTGCGTTTCAGGACTTTGCAATATTCCATATACAGTAGTGGATACTAAAAGTTTTTTATATTTTTTATATGTAATACATAGCTTTTTTACATTAACCATTTTGATCATATACAACAATTATTTTAGCTCCAAGAAGATTCAACAGTGATTTTATGGTCTTTAAATGTTACTGTAAGTGATGACATACTGTAAGGGATACGTGGAGGATCTGAGAATGCATAAAATTATGTTGTGTCCTTTGTGGGATGGCCACATTCCTCCATTGATGACCACACCTACCTAATGGTTGGTCACACCCCTTTAATGGGTCCCTGCTGCTGTGTTTCCCTGGTGGGCCCTTCATGCCCCAGCCTGACACCGAGTCTCATGTACCACATTGCAAGTGAAGGTTCTTATGGTTTTCCAAATTACAAACTGAGAATGGATAAGTTTGGTGATAAAGCAATATCACAAGTAAAGGGCTAATTACTTTATTCCAGACCAACTGAAGAGTTTTTGTACACTTGGATGAATGTGCTTTCAATGCACATTTTATCTATTTTCTTATTTTCCTATGTTATGACTTGTAATGCTATATTTTAGGAGTAAAAACATTCAATATGTGGTTATGTGACTTCTGTTGTTTAAATACAATGTAATATTTTAATATGCAGATCATTTGTGTAGTTTTCTGTTGGTTGGATTGTTATAAGTGCTGTTTTTTATATTACAGGTTGAGAATCCCATATCCAAATATTACGAAATACGGAATATTCCGAAATACAGACTTTTTTGAGCGAGAGTGAGATTGTGAAACCTTTGTTTTTTGATGGCTCAATGTACACAAACTTTGTTTAATACACAAAGTTATTAAAAATATTGTATTAAATGACCTTCAGGCTGTGTGTATAAGGTGTATATGAAACATAAATGAATTGTGTGAATGTAGACACACTTTCTTTAATGCACAAAGTTATAAAAAAAATATTGGCTAAAATTACCTTCAGGCTGTGTGTATAAGGGCCCTCATTCCGAGTTGTTCGCTCGCAAGCGGATTTTAGCAGATTTGCTCATGCTAAGCCGCCGCCTACTGGGAGTGAATCTTAGCATCTTAAAATTGCGAACGATGTATTCGCAATATTGCGATTACACACCTCGTAGCAGTTTCTGAGTAGCTCCAGACTTACTCGGCATCTGCGATCAGTTCAGTGCTTGGCGTTCCTGGTTTGACGTCACAAACACACCCAGCGTTCGCCCAGACACTCCTCCGTTTCTCCGGCCACTCCTGCGTTTTTTCCGGAAACTGTAGCGTTTTTTCCCACACACCCATAAAACGGCCTGTTTCCGCCCAGTAACACCCATTTCCTGTCAATCACATTACGATCGCCAGAACAATGAAAAAGCCGTGAGTAAAAATCCTAACTGCATAGCAAATTTACTTGGCGCAGTCGCAGTGCGGACATTGCGCATGCGCATTAAGCGGAAAATCGCTGCGATGCGAAGATTTTTACCGAGCGAACAACTCGGAATGAGGGCCAAGGTGTATATGTAACATAAATGCATTCTGTGCTTAGATTTAGGCCCCATCACCATGATATCTCATTATGGTATACAATTATTCCAAAATACGGAAAAATCCCATATCCAAAATACCTCTGGTCACAAGCATTTTGGATAAGGGAGACTCAACCTGTATTATATTGAAAGACAGATATTATATATATATATATATATATATATATATATTCATATATATGCACTATTTTTTCTTATTGAGATTTTATCTATTGACAAAAACAAAATACATATTTTGATAAATTCCTTTTTTAAATCAAATGTGACATCAATTTAGAAGAAAAATAAGACAAGATACATTTGCTGTAAGTTTTTGTCTGATAGTAATAACCAATATACAATGCTGAATAAACCTTTATTTGTTTTAACACTTCATTAACAATGAATTCTATTTTATTAACATTGATTTAGAAAAAAATGTTTCCCTTTAAATTGTGTGTTGAACAAAACACTTATACATTTTTACTATAAGACTATAAAACAATTATTTTAAATAAAAAAGTATAATTACTACTTTATAAATAACTTTTCTCTAACAAGTGTCTCTTACTGTTCATTTCAGGTCTCAGTAGAATATTGTAGCATTTAGGAAAAAATATACAGCTCAGTACTCCAATACCTGATGCCAATAAGGCAAAAATCTCCACAGTGACCATGTTTTTCCCCTTACTGCTCAGATAGGCTGGGATGGCACAGATCCATACACTGCAGAATACCAACATGCTGAAGGTGATGTATTTGGCTTCATTGAAGTTGTCAGGTAATGTCCTCACCATGAAAGCCAGACCAAAGCTCAGAGCTGCCAGAAAACCCATGTAACCCAACATGAAATAAAAGGCAAGATCAGAACCCTCATTACATTGAATTATTATTATACCAGGATATGTATTCATATCATGCTCTTGAAAAGGTGGAGAAACTGACAACCAAATAGCACTGGTGAGAACTTGAACAGATGAGCAGATGAATACTACAGAATTTGGCAATTTAACACCCAGCCATTTTCTCCAGGAACTCCCAGGTCTGGCAGCTTTGAAAGCAATGCAAACCATTATAGTCTTTGCCAGGATAGAAGACATGGCAATAGCAAAAAATATTCCAAAGGATATTTGGCGTAGCATGCAGGTGATGTCCACTGGACGACCGATGAACAGATGCACACAGAGTAGGCTCAGCTTGAGGGAGATGAGAAGGATGAAGCTAAGGTTTCTATTATTGGCTTTTACTATGGGAGTGTCCCGGAATGAAACAAATATTCCAAATATAAATATAGTTAAACTAAAAAATACACCAGAAATTGCAGAAAAAACTGTAGCTACTGTGTCATTATTGTATGATAAAAATTCTAATATCCTTGGAACACAAATATCTTTTTCTTCATTAGGCCATTCATCATCTGGACATTTCTGGCAGTTTTCACTGTCTAAAAATAAATTGAGTAAATTGAAGTTATTCTACTATATAAAACTTTTACTACTGCATGTTTAATTTACTTTTTTATGTAGTACATTTCATCTATTGATCTTGAATAGTTTGTTCTTGTATCAATACATCTTTTAAGTGTCCTAAAAAAAATACAAAATCCTATTTGAAAAGTTAAAAACTTGTTTTTTATTTTATTATTTTAGTTTGTGGTGATGGTAACATAATAGATTATTGGTGAGTGAGTTTGTGCAGCATTCTTTTTTTGAAATGCAAAAAAAGGTCAAATGGAAAAAAAGTGTGTGGTCTCCTCAATTGGTAAACCAGCCCTAGGCCTTTAAATATAGGAAGAATTTGAATAGATAAAATATGTGCCGTCTCCCCTGATTTAACATGAACCAGCACTATAGTATGTCACTCCAATGGGTCTGTTTATACTTGGAGTGCCAGGACCAGGGATAATGGTTGTGTGCAGGTAACTAGGTGGATTTATAAAGTTCCTTTGCATACTGTATGTGGAGATTGTAGCACAGAACTATACAGCAATAGGAGAGTCTATAGTTGAGTGGAACTGAGGTAATGGAGCTTATGTGTTTTGCAGGAACTGGAACTAGCTGACTGGTTAATGTTAAAATGGGTATTTATTAAGGAGATCTGATATTGGTGTCTGCTCAGCGCCACTAATGAGGTGCGCATGCATAATACTGTGCTTGTGCAGATTAAGATATATAGAACACTGGGAATAAATCAGCTATATATAAATCAAAAGAAACATACTGTAGTAATCGTAACAAGAGCTAATTCAAGGAACAATAAATGGCACAGCCAGCCATAGCCTTTATGTCCCACTTACAAGCCATGTGCAGCTGTGGGGGTAGGGTTGGTGAAGTGCATGCTGGGAAAGTTATATATGCCCCCACACCCAAAAACAAGCTTTCTTTCCCTGATACTATTTTACAGGATAAAACACTGACCTGGCTTCCTGAGATCAACTGGACAACACACTTTCTTTGGAAGGTACTGACTGTACTATATAACACACTATTCTTTACTTTTACTTACCTTCAATATATATACAGTATATATATGTATATATATATATATATATACACATATATATACTGATAATCTTTTAACATACACGCAAATATATATACACACCCTAGATGTTTTTCAGATAGATGATCATTTATCAGTTAATCATAGATTAGCCGAGGGTATGATAAATATTTATCCAATAACAATAAATGCATCACAAAGACACGCACACACACACACACACACACACACACACACACACACACACACACACACACACATATATACACACAGGTAAGAACACAATTTGATAACATTAGCACATCTGTCTTGCATTCATACATATATACTTATATATATCTACACGTACTCCAAGATCATATACTACTAAGGTTTAATAAGAATCTTCATTGAAGTTTATTTAACAACAGAATGGGGTAATATTACTGGGATCAAGTTAGGAATTCACTTCTGAGTTGTTAAACTGTATTGTGGATCTGACCTGGTAATCCATTCTGCATTATTTGTAACTATCCACATGTAAGTAATCTTTAACTTTGCAGTTACTGTTTATTGAGTAAAATATTTTATACTTTATATGGTCTTTGGTTCATTAAAACTGAGGGTAAGAATGATTTGAATGTTTAAATCATATGTACAATTCGATATAGTTTAAGTAGTAAGGTTACTTGACATATTTTATTAAGGAGTAATATATGGGTGGTATTGGCCCAGGCAATAGAGAGTTTGCATGTGTAGCTCACATGGGACTCTAGTTGAAATGCATAAATGCATAGCAACTGGGGCCATCTGTCTGTGGGCAGTTGTGGTATAAGACAAATATATAAGACAGCATGGAAAGGATAGTGAATATTAGTCCAAATGTCACAGATAACGTAGTATCACATATAAGGAATATGGAATAGAGAGAAGTGTGGTATCATATCCCAATAATTAAATATAACAATTATTACTGGTATAAAGGTTATTTTGGGTAACTATCAGACCCCCCTGAGAAATGGGGAGGAGTACAAACAACCCCAGGCAAAAGAAAAAACCGTTTAACAGTACTAAACCAGATTTGAACCAGAACTGGAACTGCGTGAAGCTGGAGACTGAGCCGAACTGCACTGGATATCTGGAACAGTATATAGCTGGAGACTGAACTGGTCTGCACTGGATTTCCTGAACAGCATATAGCCAGAGACTGAAACGGACCATGCCAGATATCTGGAACAGTGTATAGCTGGAGACTGACCTGGACTGTGCTGGATAACTGGAACAACATACAACTGAGTCCTGGACCAAACTGCACCAGATAACTGGAACAGTGTACAACTGAGTACTGGACTGGATTGTGCCAGATAACTGGAACAGCGTACAACTGAGCACTGGACCAGACTGCACCAGATAACTGGAACAGTGTACAACTGAGTACTGGACTGGATTGTGCCAGATAACTGGAACAGCGTACAACTGAGCACTGGACCAGACTGCACCAGATAACTGGAACAGTGTACAACTGAGTACTGGACTGGATTGTGCCAGATAACTGGAACAGCGTACAACTGAGCACAGGACCAGACTGCACCAGATAACTGGAACAGTGTAAAACTGAGTACTGGACTGGATTGTGCCATATAACTGGAACAGCTACAATTGAGGACTGGACTGCTCCAGATAACTGGAACAGCATACAACTGAGGACTGGACTGTGCTGGATAACAGGACTGCGATTGAACTGGATAGTTGGATCGGCTGAGAGACAGGCACTGGGACTAGGATGCAATTGGATAACTGGCTACACAGCTATGCTGAGCTTTCTGAAGCAACTATAGACTATAGGGGACTAGAATGGGGTCTGGAGACACAATGTTGCACTGGTGATTAGCTGGTGCACCTGCAAGTTCTTATATAGGACTGACAGTGCTCTGAGTAGCTGCTGGAGTATCCTGAGTAAATTCTGAGCTCAGACTGGCTGAAAGCAGACAGGTGACCAAATCCAACATGCCTATTTCCTGGTTTAGGAGGGAATTCCAGTGTAGACAAGATTGTGAACTCACAATGTGGAGTGGCCTGACTCATATGGAAGCTGCAGCTACCCTGGATGACCTTCAGGAGAGACGATGATGCAGGTATTTGAGAAAAATTGTCCAGAGTGTCACCTTCCAATTTTCTTATCGAAATCACAGATCAAATGAGGAGCATGTACAGTACATCTGATACATTAAATCAGGCCCATAGCCTTTTCAGACTATTAAGTACTGAAGATGATTATGTCAGATGTGGGAGTCCAACATTTTCTCCACTCCACACTCTACTTTAGGAGTACAGTAGTATACTGGAATATGTTCAGAACCAGAGGTTTATGGAGTAAATTATACTGTAGAATTAATTTGGAATTCAAAGATATGGAGGAAGTTTAAACTGATAGACCACAGGGTTAATAACTTGCTCAATGATGAAGGGACCTATGTAATGAGGAAATAACTTCATAGTAGGCACTCATATTCTCAAATTTTGTGCAGATAACCAGACATGTACTCCTTTTTTTAAGATTGGGAATTGCTCATCATTTGAGGTCAACAAATATCTTATAGCTGGCTTTAATAGCAAGGAATCGACTGCTTGATGGGGGAATCAGCTGTTGTAACAACAGGTGGAGGTAATGGCTAGAAGTCTGGAGCCCTAGGTTGCAACCCATAAACTTTATAGAAAGGTGTAGTTCCTAAAGAATAATGGTACAGTTTATTATGGGAGAATTCCGCAAATGGAAGGACCTCCTTTCAATCATCTTGAGAAGAAAAAATAAAAAGATGAAGAAAGATCTCTACATCTTGGTTCACAGTTTCTGTCTGACTACTGGTTTTTGGGTGATAGGCCAGTGGAGCAAAATGGTGACCAGAACTTGGCTAAAATTTGGTTTCTTGATCGGATAAAATTTCAGACAGCAAGCCATGTAGTCTAAAGATCTCTTGAATAAAAAGTTGAGCTAGTTTTGTTGTGGAAGAAAACCATTAGAGGGGAATGAAGTAGGTTATCTTTGAGAATCGGCCAACTGCAACCTAACAGTCCATTGACAGATGTGACCATTGATGCTGAGACATGGGCATGAGTTGACCTATTGGAGTGTGGTGGGTTGTCTTGTATAGAGCATTCTGAGGACAAGAGGAAATAAATTCTTGCTTGTCTTGATTGTTTGTAAAATTGACCTTTTTAGTTCAAAGGTCTTCTGAATTCCAGGATGCCCAGTAAACTTAGAAGCAGGAGCCCATTTAAGAAGTTTCTTCCAGAGACTAGTATTTATAAAAGTCTTTGCTGGAGGAGTAACAGACTGGTAGCTGCAAAGGACATAAGATTGATAATAGGGCTTTCTTTGGATAACCATACAGTGATCATCAACTTGAAGCATAGAACGTGATACAGTAGATCATCATCTTGAAAAATAGAGCGTGATAAGGCATGAACCTTCCTATTTTGGGACCCTGGTTGATAGGACACTTTGATAGCAAATTTGGAAAAGAATAGCGCCCACCTTGCTTGTCTTTATTTCAATAAATTGTTATGATTAGTGATGACTGAAATTGGATATTTTGCACCCTCCAGTGTACACCTCCACTACTCCAAAGGAAGCTTGATGGTCAATTATTCTTGATTTCCGTTACTGTAGTTCTTCTCTGTGGGAAGAAACTTCTGGTAAAAGTAACCACAGGGTGAATGAGCCCATCTTCAAAGCTTGGGAAAAACCAGCTCCAACTTCAACAGTAGAGACATTGACCTCTATTATGAAGAAACTAGAACTATCTACCTGTAGGTTGTACAAAGCCGATAGGCTGTGCATTTATTTTCGAAGTGTGCATTTTTATCAGAGTGTGATAAAATTGACACATAACAGCAGCGTTCCATCAGCGTTCATTTATCTTCAGCTGATATCGATTGTGAATTGACGTCTCTTCTCTTCTTGTCATCTACAGGTAACTTGACTACAACCACCAACATATTCTGCTCCATTATACTTCTATAGGCCAGGATGATATAGCTAGGTAATGCAAATTGAAATATTACTGCATAGTATCTCATTCTGATGTACTTTCATCAGTTTTGAATTATATAGACCCAGTTAATTATGTGGTATGCCTGTTTGTTTGTGTAAGCTAATTTACTGCTTTGCATTCTAGGGGGCGGAGAGTGGTTGCAGATTCCAACTATTGGAATAACAAGCAATATTTATCAACTTAAGTTCTGTCCTGTAGGCTGTGCATCTATTTTCAAAGTGTGCATTTTTATCAAAGTGTGATAAAATTGATACGTAACAGCAGTGTTCCATCAGCGTTCAATCGAAGTAAAACAGAAGGTCACCGTCATAGAAAACTGAAGAACTAATTTAAATAACAAATGTGAGTCACTTAATTTTCATATCACTCACCTCCTGACTGTTGAATCTGATTACATAGCACTGAATTACCTGACTTAGACATTTCAAAAACCAACCATTTTACCAACACATGCTTTTATCTGCATCTTTGCATTTTGTTTTGTTTTTGTATGCACAGCTGTACCAGTGTAATTTTACCTACAAACACTTAAAAGTCCTTTCTGAATTACCATTGCTTTTTAACCCTCACTCAAAATCCTCTCATTTCTTACAGTCCAAATACATTTCTGCACCCATTTTATCTATGCTTTTGATTCACTTCAATCTAAATTTACACCCATTGAGCTTACACTGCTTTTCTCATCTGCATTTCTGCAATTATTCTGCTCTGATTGCCGTACAGCAACCACTCCTACTTCCAATTCCCCTCACCTATTTACCTACTCCACACTATGTCAAGGCCTTCTTATATTACCCACATCACTCAGTGTCTACCTAATCATGAATCTTGCCCCCTGTTCACACCTTTATCCTTCCCCCCTAGTCTCCTACACCTCCTTTCTCCCCTCCTCTGTCTCCCTTCCACCTCTCTGTTTCCTTTCCCCTCCTTTCTTTTTACCCCACTTTCTTTTACTTCTGCTCCATGGTCCTATTCCCCCATGACTCAGCCCTATTCTTTCCCTCCTTTCCCTGTTATCCCCCCACACCCCCATCCACATTACAATGAACTCCATCCCTGCCCACCTCCTACACTTTCCCTTCTTAGCTCAGGCACCCGCACTATCACTACTCTCTCATCATCCCTGCCCTCAAAGTTACTACAGCAACCCTAATAATCTCATTCACATCTTTCCCACAAATTCATAGCCCCTATCATGCGCCCTCTAGAATGCCAGATCTGTTTGTAACAAACTGGTCCCCACTCATGACATTTCATTTCCAACTCCCTGCTACTATCCATCACTGAAACCTGGATTACTCTCTCTGACACTACTTCTCCTGCTGCTCTCTCTGCTAGGGGCCTCACAACTCCCCCCCCGCCTGGGGGTTGCAATGGGGGTGGTGTTGGGGTCCTGTTACCTTCTAGTTACTCCTACCAACTCATATTCACAGAACTGTACCTTACATTCACTATATTTGAAGTCCATGCTATACGAGACTTCCAACCAGTCCCTCTTAGAGTAGCTGACATTTACCGGCCCCCTGGCACTGCCTCAAAATTCTTCTAAAACTTTGTTTCCTGGCTTCCTCACTTCCTCTCTTCTGACATTCCCTCCATTATCCTGGGCAATTTCAACATCCCTATTGAAATCCCCACAAAATCCCCTGCCTCTAAACTCCTTAAACTGACCTCTTCACTTGTTCTCTCCCAGTGGACCTCCTCATTCTCCAAAGTGAATGGACACTCACTGGGTCCGTCTTCACTCACTGCTGTGATATTTCTGATTTCTCCAACTCCCCATTTCCCCTCTCTGACCACCACCTGCTCTCCTTTAACCTATCTCTCTGCTTCCCCACCTCTACCTCCTAAGGCTACCATCACTAAGCGTAACATTGAGGCTATTGACACCACATTCCTATCCTCCCTGATTGACTCTATTCTCTCTCCTATTCTCTCTTTCATGCCCGTAATAAGCCACTTCCCTGTACAATGCATCCCTTACTTCTGCTCTTGACTCTGCCACTCCACCAACCACTATTCACCTTTGCAAATTAACTCTTCAACCCTGGCACACGTGCATGCTTCTCTGTGTAAAAGTGTGTGAAGTAGATCAAAATAAGACTATGTGGGGGCCTCCCTAAACATAACCAGCCCAGGGCTCTTTGAGCCGGTCCTGGTTCTTAAAATACCAGGAAAAAATATGTATTTTAAAAATATATATTTTAAGAATGAGCACCAGGCTCTTGGACAGGAACTGGTGCCAAAAATGAGGGGGGGGAAGGACATAGAGGCCCCCCATATTTTGGAAACCAGCTTTGGGCTCCTCTATTCAAAAAGATAATGCCACAGCCGGGAGACACATTTAAACAGGTCTCTGTGGCCAAATCATTACCCCCCAAACTAGTCAACCCTGACAGAGTACCCTGGTGGAGTAGGGCCCCTACCAATAAATGTATCCTCCCTCCAGGCACTCAAGTGCCAGGGCTGAAGCCCGAGGCTGTCCCCAGCACCCCTGTTTGGTGGGTGTCAACCATTGTGCAAAAATATGAATATATATTGTCTTTTAGTGAACCACAAGTACGAGCATGCAGTGCATTAAAAGGCCCAATGGAACCTGTAGTTTTATTGTAAAATAAATATTCCAATAAAGACAACTCTCACACACTGTGATAATATAACTTTAATAAAGCACGCTAACACACACATTCACACTTATTCTTACCTACATCCCACATAAAAATCCATATGGTACCTGTAAAAAAAATATACTCACGTATTCCAGTGTAGATCAGTCCTCTTCAGTCCATGTAGGTATCCCAGGTGTTAAAAAAACAAGAAACGGAAAAAAACCTGATCCAAAATGGACATGTTCAAGTGTATGTACTCACATACACCTCTACTATGCGAATGTCGACCTCCACATAACTAATATCACTAGAGGGACCCATTAGCCAATCAGGAGCTGCTGCCACAGTTTGCCCATAGGAATGAATGGAGATGCTCCACTACATTCATTCCTATGGTGGGAACTGCTTAATTGGAAAAACCCCAAGGGGGAATACTGGTGGACCCCTACACAATTTGTCCCCGGTATTTAAGAAACAGGAACAACTCAAAAAGCCCAGCGATGGTTATGCTTAGGAGGGGGACCACATGCATTATTTTTTTTTTTTTTTTTTACTGTATCAGTACTTACTACAATGAAGCCTAGCATGGATCTCACTGATCCGGCCGGGCTTCATGCCTTCATGTTTGGCAGTATTTCACTAACCCCCTCTGTAATACACTGCTCTGCTTTACGAATGGCTTTGACATCGGAAAACTCGAATTGAGCAAACACAGTTGCAACCTAATACAATAGCTCATACACGTTAGTATTTTGATAAGCAATGTGGCCTCCACCAGATACAGTATTGTTTAATTTCAATTTATTCTCATCCATATTGCCAGTGTTTCTGATACTGTTTTCCAGCCATCCTATAATTGGGTTCTCAATCCTTCCACCCCTTTGCCTTATTTTTCTCATTCTTCTATGTTACTATGCTGGGCTCATGCCCCTTTGCCCTAACCAAACAGTGTGCAAAGTTTGCAACTCCTATTTTATGGTTTGGTCCTTCTCCCTTAGAGAGTGTGGGTTGCCCTTCCCCCTCAAGTCTCCTTCCCCTCCCCCCCTTCTCTCTCTTTCTCTTTTTCTTTCCCCCAGGTGTCTCTGTGACATATTTTGAGCCACTATATTGCATTCCTGTTAAGCCCTCACTATATTGTAAAAATATAGACTATAGTACTGGTGACTGATAAGTCATGCCTATTCAACAGAGCCAAAATAAGGGATATATCAGAGGGATCTCCTGATACAGACTGCAGCCCCTAGTTTTTTTCAGTGGAGTTTGTCTTTTTAAAGCTTGACCCCTTTAGCTAATGTGATCTCAGCTGTGACTAATTGGCTTCAGTATCACTGTAGAGGTCTTCAAATTTATCTCCAGTTACTGTGCATCGGTGGGTAAATTCATTTCTCCAAAATAATAAAAGATTTATAATAAATGTACCACTTGTGCCAAATTTGAAGATTGCATAACTGTGAATGACCACATTCAATAATAACATCATATATACTTCTCCCTACAGTGAACACAGAGATTGTGGAAGACAAAGCACTGTATGTATGATGATTACCAGACACATTGGATATCTCGCCCTCTGAGCATGGGATGCAGTCATAGCAGCAGGTGTGGGAGCCTTTCCTCAGGGCCCGTCTGGTTCCTGGAAGACAGACTGCAGTGCACAGACCTTGGGGAACCTGGGAAACAAAATTATTCTAAGATCAAAATCACTATCTGAGCATGTTCCTGATGTACTTGTATTTTAAATATGGGAACACTGTTCCAATCTGCGCTGATATTACAGTGTCTATCTCAGCTACATTATTTATAATAAACATACTTTAATAAAATGTTGTTATTACGTCAGTGACTTTCAGTGATACCCAAGGGTGTAACTACAATAGGTGCAGGGAGTGCCTAGAGATTACTGGGTCAAAGTTACATGTGTTACAGTATATACATGTTTCACTATTGGGTGGTACAGTACATAGGGGCCCTTACAAACTTTTGCTTTGGAGTCTACAATATATCTAGGCACTATAATATGGTACAATATGAACTGAGGGCATCGTATGTCATAATGAAAATTGGGGGCACTGTGGTGCATAATGTGTACTGGCAGCCCTACAGTGTGACATAATGTAAACTAGGGAACTACTCTGGATTCATAAAATTAACTATGGCACTTTTATGGGGCACACAATTAACAACTGCTACAGAGATATGTCTCTAGAGCAGCATTGGGACAGGGTCCACTTTAAAATGTTGTGGGGCCCACAAAGTTCTGGTTACACCCCTGGGGTTACCTATTGCCAGTGCTAGGTTCAGTAACTGTGGGCAGGTGAGAGGTGGGCAGTGATGTGGTTGGAGATACCAAAGGGGTGGGGCATCAATTGGTGCATAAACTTTTAACAGCCCAGTAGTGCCACATATACACATAATATCCCCCAGTAGTGCCATATATACACATAATGTCCCCCAGTAGTGCCATATATACACATAATGCACCCAGTAGTGCCAAATAGAAAACATTGGAATATAGATTGTAAGCTCCACTAGGTCAGGGACTGATGTGAATGGTCACATATTCTCTGTTAAGCACTGCAGAATATTTTGTTCTATATAAATATCTGATATCAAATAAATAAAATCATTAACCAGCATGGAATAAAAAATAAAAGTAATAGAAAAAGAAAGCATACTGTACATAACAAAAAAAATCCTATTTTTTAATTGAATACCATATTCATGCCACTGGTGTCTCACCACATTTCCAAGGAGTCATACTGTAGGTTCATGAAAACAAGTAAATCATTCAAACGTTCTCAAACATGGTCCTGAAGGCAACTCAATGATCCAGGTTTTAGGTATATCCAAGGCTCAGCATAGATGGAGAAATAAAATTGACTGAGGTGCTAATTAAGACACCTGTGGACAAACATGGATAAACTAAAAACCTGGACCTTTGAGGTGCCTTTAGGACCACATTTTATAACCTCTGAAATAGTTAGAAAAGAAACGGCACACCTGACAACTGTTTCTGCTGCAGGTATCTACAAGTGATACTTGGCTCAGTATAGGTAAATAATCTTTGGTATTGATTCCGTCTATGGCGCTGTGGGTAGCGTAATCACAAATGATTTAGTAGCAAATTATACATGGGAAAAAAAATAAAAACATACATAGTGAATTATAACATAAAACAGTTCACACTATTGTGTAAAGAAAATAATTAGGTGAAATGACAGTATGTTTCTACCAAAGGCCAGCTGTTCTATATACTAGAGATGAGCAGGTTCGGATTTACTCGGTTCTTTACGCCAGAATTATCGCCGTTTCTTATTTTCTGGATTTTTCTTATTGGCAATCCGAAACACTTGACGTCCGATAGCCAATAAGGGGATTCGGGTAAATCCGAGTAAAACCGAACCCGCTCATCTCTACTATATACCCTTACTTTAATTAAATAGAAGAGCCCTTAATGTATCTTTCTATTTCCACTTCAACTCTCTCTCTTTTAGGGATATAGAACAGATAAAAATATATGTAGGGCAACACTTCCAGTATATGAATAAAAAGGAATGTATACTGTATACTGTATAATCCCTCACACGAATGAATAAAAACAGCAGCAAGTGAGCAAAGTCAGGTAAGGCCCACTGTCCAGATGGGATCCAGCGGAACGTTCTTAAAGAATGTTCCGAGCAATTAGCTCAACTCATTGTACCGAAGTATTTAAAATTTACATTAATTGTTCTGATCCCAAAAATAATAAGGCTTGTGAACCAAATGACTATCGTCCAATTGCCTTGGCATCTTTTGTTTTGAAAGTATGTGAACCAGGGGCATTTTAAGAGAGAACCTGCGTGCAGACTGCGGGTGGGGCCCCTCCTCTCCAAGGAGCCATATGCTCCATGTCAAAGTCGGAAAAATATCATGCTACACGCTGCCATATATCCACCCCATGCGCGTGCCTGCTGCACGTGCACATTCTCTCCCGTGCGTGCGGATACTCGCAGCCGCGTGATGGCGCCTCGGCCATGCGCTCGAGCGCGTGGTATGTGCATTTACGGTAGAGTTTGTGTGCGTCTAGCGGGCGACTCAATCGTTAAATAATAAAACCAAATAGTATGTTTTATAGATAATGTTCCCCTTAATAATGACTGTAAGTTTGTTTAATGTAAATGGTCGCTGGACAGAGGAATTCCTCTTTGTATGGTACGAAGGGTCAGACAGGGTTTGAGCAGCTGTGTCTGGTACCTAACTAAAGAACATTTTATTAGAAACAATCCGGTGCTGGTCAGGTAAAGATTAATCGCTCCTGCGTATAATTATGGCCATTAGTATTTTCTGGACATTTACTATATTTGCGATTCATTACCCATGCGGCGGGAATCTCCAGATTCCCTCCCACCTGAGCAGTTTGATATAGTCGCAGCCCACCTGTTCAAACTAACCTATGACCTTTTGTTATGATGCGAGGAGACATTCCTGTGTCCAATGAACAATGAGATTATAGGTCCCTTTGTAGTATACTGTACTCAGTGTATATAAGATCAGCCAGCCTGGGCAGCTCTCTCACTCTCCACAAATGGTTTTTATATTGACTAACTTGGAGCTGGTACCAGAAGCTGGGCAGCGATCGTTCCCAGTGTGTGTAAGTAATTCTCTGTAATCAACTTGTTCTCTGTGTGTATTGGCCATTCTCTCTCTCTCTGTTATTGTATAAGTTTGTGACGCTATTGTATATTTCTGTCTAGATATTCTGTTAGAATTATATGTTAGCTTGTAGTGTATGACTTGTAAACTGTTTCCCCTTTTTAATATAACTAAAGATTGTTAGTAAAGGTGTTGGAACCTTAGCAAGGTATCGTGTGTTCATTACATTGCAGAGGGTAATAGGAGCGTTTCAAACGTTCAAGCAGCTTTAGCATTAACAAGGTTAAGCAGCGTTATATCGCTACAGGATTTCAGTACAAGGTTTACAGTATAAGAGTATCCTTTCTGTGTGTTACATTCAAGGTTTACTGATTGTCATCCCATGAGCGTCTGCGCCGCTCGTGTTCTCCTCATGGACTCGAGCGTCCGCTACGCTGGTAGCGTAGCATTACGGTAGTCGCCCGCCTATAGCGTGCTCGACACCACGCATTAAGCTGTGAGCGAGCGTGTCGCATGTGCGTCTCGATCACGGCCGAGCGTATGCTACGCTAAGTGCGTACCCTTACGGTACCCCATACGCCAATTGCGTACTGTGTCTCTTACCCATTTATTGTGAATGTTATAAGATAAATAGATAGCTTTATCAATTGGCGGCTCGTCCGTCCTCCACATATCCGCACTAGCGAACACAGACTTTATCTGTCAGCAAGGGCGGGAAGGCAGTATCCCTTCGTATCGGGATACAGTAGTGCTGGCTAGATAAGCGTCTGTTTCGCTACGTTGAAGGAGTGCTGGTGGAATCCGGAACCGGAGGTAAGAACAATACGCTATTGTCTTTTAAAACTGTTTATTTCTGTTTTGCGTACGCACACGCACGCATGCACGCACACACCTGTATTTCTTTTCATTTGTGTATTTTCACATATCACTTTCTTGTTTGCCATTTCACAATTGATAACGTGCTGAGAAAGATGTGTTGCTATTGGTAGTTAAAAGTAATATCAATACGTTAAGGAGTAATTTGTAATACACGCGCACGGCTTGCCTAAGATACAAGGAAGTTTGGTGTGGTGTTCGGTAGATGATTACAGTTAAAGATCATCTACATTGATATTAACGTGTTAATTGTATTTCTGTGGATATACCTGGCTTGCGTACACGTGTCTCTAACAAAGGGCGGGACTAGTGTACGCGACGCAAGGGCCGACGCACGGAGTGTATATTACGCAACGGAGCGTCTGGATACGCCCACATAATACAAATCACACGATAGTATTGTTTTAGTTAGGCGATAAGGTGGCAACGCGATAATAGCGCAAATCGATCTCAGTGTCCAAAATTTTAAGCTAATAGATCCTTCTCTAGTTGTAACTCCTCGGGATTAGCCTGCGATACTGAATGAAAGGGATTTCTGTGCAGAAACGAAAGTAAAGAGTATATGAGGTGAAATAGTGTGTAAACATATATATATAAGTTTCTAATTTTTGGGGTTGAACCACAGGAAATCATCGAGTTCTCGTGAAGGTACATACGTGTAAGTGACTGCACGGTGGCTTGGGAGGCATCCCTTGTTAAACATTTAAAAAAGAGCATTGGAGTATAGCAGACCAGGAGGTCTACTGTAGCACAGACAAGGAGGTCCAGGTACAGCAGACTAAGAAGTCCGCTATAGATAAAGAGTAAAAGAGCACAACACCAGAAAGGGTTGGTGCGGTACCCATATAGGCCATTAAGCTCAGGCTGAAGGAATTCGCAGCCACAATTTTCGATTCCACTGGTCGCTCCGCACATAAGATAAGTTGCTTATGTGCAGAACGATTGTACCGCACGTAATTGTGTGCATTGGTTAGTTACTTGACCCAGTACCATTTGCGTATGCTAGAGGGGTCACAAACGCTATTTGTACATTCTAACGTGATTTGTGTAATTTTTTTTATTTTAAGGGAAGTTCGCTGGTCACTTGGGAACTATCCAACAACCAATAGTTACTGGAAAGGGTTAAGTGCTCTTCGGATCACACCCACATGTTCCAGTAAATAGAGGTTCAGGTCGCAGGGGCCCTAGGTCGAGTACGCCAGCGCTAGGGCAGTGTGTGTGCGTATTGGTTGACGTGGGCGAGTGAGTGGAGTACTCGGTTAACTTCCGCCGCCGGCCTACCCCGGATATCTTGGTTTTTGTAAGGGTTCGCTGAAGACCCTGATTTGAAGGTCAGAGGTAGTGAAAGCAACACCTGCAAAGATGGGGGCCAGTTGTTCAGGTAAGGGGCGATCAACCTCGGTTCGGGTTGACTTAGTAAACCGACCAATCAGGTCGGCAAGGTATGTAATGTGTGAGAAATACGGTTCACACACAGAAGTTTTGTGCGATGAATGGGAAAGAATGACTGTGCACGATGGGGAAAAGTTCCCACGGGTAGGCAGTTTTAGTCCCGAGGTGATACAGAATCTAGGGAGAAGGATATGTCTCATTAAATCTGCAAAGAGACGGATCAAACATTATGATTATTTACAGTTATGGCAACAGGAAGGTGAAATACAAAGAGGATTGGCTCAAGCGGGTGGATCTAACCCTATCAGAAAACTGATAGCCACTGCGCCACCACCACCATACATAACGGGAGAGAAGGTCGTTACAGAGAATGGCACACTGGTGAATGATAAACATGCACTTAGTAACTGTATAAATATTAAGACTAATGTAACCAAGATTGTTGATGCTAATATTAACCCGTGCAAGCTGTGCCCTGTTTTAAACTTTCCCCAGGATTGTGACCAAGAGGATGAACCAACAACAATATCGGCACTCTCTCTAGCAGCCACCATAGCAGAAACAATAGTGGGCACGTCCCAACCAGTAAGAGCAGTATCAAATGCCCCTAGTGGAGGGACAGGTGAGGTCGTATCAACTGGTAAGTACGGCACCATACACTATGCTGAAACCATTTCACCACATGCTGTAGAATCTACTCAGAATGATGTTAATGAACTTAATCCTGTTAGGGTAATTGCAGTGCCAAATGGGAAAACTGACACTACAGGAGTCACTCCTCTCAGACACATCGCCATGCACTGCCCCTTTTCCCGAATGGAATTAAGATCAATGGTGTCTGAATTCCCTGATCCTAGGAAAGACCTAGTTGCAAGCCAGGAATACATTAGAGAGCTAGGAAATACTGTGGAGCCCAATAACAAAGACTGGCAGATATTGCTGAGGGCATGTTTACCCTCCAATGTCGACTCAGCGAGATTTTTAGCTGACTGTAAATAAGATGAAGATGTACCCCTTACGGATGTGTACAACCAAGATAATGTAAAGAGAATAAATTTACAGTTAAAAGAGTATTTTCAAGCTGTTGTCAAATGGAACAAAATTTTCTCCATCAAACAGAAAGAGGGAGAAACAGCTGCTGATTATTTTCATCGGGCACTACAGGATATGGCTAAGTATACAGGCATAGGAGACATTAAGACAAATGTGAATCATAGAGAAGTAGCAGTATCTGTGTTAATGGATGGTTTAAAGGAAGTATTGAGGACGAGGGTACAGACCACCCAACCATGTTGGCGAGGTCTGTCGGTGGCTACTTTGAGAGAGGCCGCTATTGATCATGATCGGAATATCACCAGACACAGGGAGTTGCAGAGTGATAAGTTAATGGCCGTAAGTATACAGGCCCTGACCACAAGGCCACCTCAGTATAAATCTCAGACCCCTGTGGGTAAGTCAAATGTGGTAACTTGTTATTTCTGTCATAAAGAGGGACACTATGCACGAGACTGTAGATCAAAGAATGCACAAAAATCATATCAACTCCCTAGACAACGACATGACACACGAAATTGGGATCAAGGACCGCAGAGACGGAGTTATGAGCCACACGCAGGGGAAACAAAAAGGTATCCCCCAAAAAGAGACTGGCAAGTCACTGATAGATCCCATTTACCCCCTTCACAGGTTATAGCTGCCAGCGCAATGCAGGGAGGCCACCACGCACCATAGGGGCGAGGCCACACCTGTAATCTGCAGCCAGTGAAATTAATTGCGAGCCTTGGAAGTGAACCCGAGGTCACAATTGATGTAGCTGGTAAATCTCTAAATTTCCTTGTAGATACGGGGGCGGCCAAGTCAGTGATAAATTCGACCGTGGGCATGAGAACCACTGGTAAAACAATTCCAGCCATGGGAGTAACAGGAGTAGTACAGCACTACCCTTTAAGCAAACCTGCAGAGATTACGATAGGGCCTTTGCATACCAAGCATTCTTTTCTGCTGGCTGCATCGGCTCCGACTTATCTCCTAGGGAGATTTACTGTGCAAAATGGGATGCGTCATATACTGTACTCCTGAAGGTGTGTTCTTGGACATACCCGAAAACCACGCTCAGGAAGCGCAGGATATGCTAGACTCCCCAACAAGATTAATGTCACACACTGTTGTTGTAAATAGGTGTCCGTCCAAGGTAGAGGAAATGATTTCCCAGATACCGGAATCACTTTGGACCAAGGATGGACAAGACACTGGATTGATGGCAAACGTAGCCCCAGTAGTTGTGCAAGTAAAAGATGGTAGGATAGCTCCAAAAATCCCACAATATCCTCTGAAGCCAGAGGTGGAGTTAGGAGTCTTCCCTGTAATAGAGCGCTTGCTACAACAGGGCATTCTAGTAAGAACATCCAGCACTGCCAATAGTCCCATCTTCCCTGTTTAAAAGAGTGGGGGGAGGGGTTACAGATTAGTGCAGGATCTAAGAGGGATCAACAAAATAGTTGAGAGTCAATTCCCCGTAGTGCCAAATCCAGCTGTTATCCTTATGCAAATCCCTCCCACTGCCAAATTTTTCACTGTGATTGACCTCTGCTCCGCCTTCTTCTCGGTACCTCTGCACCCTGACAGTCAATACTTATTCGCATTCACATACAGAGGAGTTCAGTACACTTGGACTCGACTACCACAAGGTTTCATAGACAGTCCAAGTATTTTCTCACAAGCTCTGCATGATTGTTTACAGTCTTTCCAACCAGAGAGTGGATCAATATTGATACAGTATGTGGATGATTTACTACTGTGTTCAGATTCACTGGAAGCATCCCTGAGAGATACGAAACAACTCCTGTTTCATCTTTCAGACACAGGACACAAGGTTTCCAAGGACAAGTTACAATTATGCCAGACCCGTGTGAAGTATTTGGGACACTGTCTAACACAAGGACTAAGACACCTTACCGCTGATAGAATTCAAGCAATTCGTGACATGACCCTGCCACAAACCCAGCAACAGATTAGAATGTTTTTAGGAATGTGTGGGTATTGCCGTAACTGGATCCCAGGTTTTTCCATACTGGCCCTACCTTTGCATGAGATGGTCTCATCAAGCAAACCTGATCGGATTTCGCACACAGACGAATCTGAGATGGCATTTGAGAGACTTAAACAGTGCCTAACGCAGGCACCAGCATTAGGTATGCCTGACTATGGGAAACCCTTTGAGCTGTACGGAACAGAGAGTGCTGGGTGCGCAGCAGGTGTCTTAACCCAGAAGCATGGTGATGCCAGCAGGCCGGTAGCCTACTATAGCGCTCAGCTAGATACGGTAGCGCGATCCCTCCCCACATGTTTGCGAAGTGTTGCAGCAATAGCATTGCTAGTCACAAAAAGCGAAGATGTAGTGCTAGGACACAACCTCACAATTCATACACCACATGCAGTGTCAGCATTACTGAATTCTGCCCAAACCAGACACGTCTCATCAGCGTGGTTTACAAGATGGGAATCGGCATTGATGGCCCCCGTAAACATCACCATAAGGAGATGCAGTGCATTAAATCCTGCAACGTATCTCCCAGGTGTGCCTGGACAGGCAAAAAGGGTGGAGGATGAGAGTGATGGTGAAGGAGGATTTAATACAGGGGATACACAAGATGGGCGGTCTCCAAGCGCTGCTTTTGCAATCCTTCTGTCCTGATGATCCTCAAAGAGATAACAACAATATGGCAACAAATGTTGGACTCTTCAATGTTTTTATTGTTGTACCCTGTTGTTTTGCTAGAACTGACCTTTCTTCAAAACAATGCATTCACATAAAGGTTTCTTTCATCACCTCTTCTAAGTATCGCAGTAAGTACGTAAAATGTCCAAAAATTGGAACCCAGCTTACCTTATGGATAAGCCCTATGTGCCTCAAAAGGTATCTTTCTCCACAATGGTCTCCTCCACGTTCCCAAAGATAAGTTCCACGTCCTCTTCATATTTAAAAAGATTTATTCTAACCACAAGCTTGTGGTAAAAACAATTTAAAAATGAACAAACATAAGGGTACCCACTATAGACAGGCAAGGCCACCTCCACTTACATCCCTTAGATGGATATAGAGATAAAGTATAACACCACCAAAAAGGTAGGTATCCACATAAGTGGTAGGGTTCAAGCCTGGGGTCCTTAAACAATGCACCAACGCGTTTCGGATGGAAATCTTTCCTCAGGGTGTAGTTGTGGAAGTGACCTTCTCGGTCCTTTATACCCACTAAACATTATCACATGATCCTGCCGTCCAATGGGGTTACAGTACCATCTAAATTCATCTTTATACACATTTAATATACCCCAAATACTGCACATGAACTGATTTCTAAACAGTGATCATACATATATACATAAATACATATTCTTACTAAAAATCATAAAAAAATTCCTAAATTCATACTAATTGGTAATAAATAAGATCCGGTTGATAATCCAAATGATCATGTATATCCCATATTAATACCATGGCTCCCGGACTATAATATCCATGTATTCACGGAGGCCTGGTTTATTAGTCCTCCCCTTCCTCTATGATGTCATTACATATTCACTGATGTTTCAGTTTGTTAGCTTTGGTAACCATGGAGATCGCACGTACTGCACGTATCTCTTGTGTCCCGGAAGGTTCCTTCCTGTGTTTGCAGTAATACGGACCCGGAAGTATTCGTCAATCATTACTTCCGGTCTTTGACACGCATTCACGGAAGAGAATTCACGGAAAGGTTCATCAATCATTGCTTCCGGTCTTTGACACGCATTCACGGAATAGAGTTCTTAACCGTCAAAAACCTAGAAGAAGAAATTGAGGCTTTAAGATCTTTGGTGGAGCCTTTTTCGGAACTCAGAGATTATAAAGAAATGGAAGAAGAAGTTATCAGAAAAGTGTCAAGAAATGAAAAGGAGATTAAAGATAAAAAACGTAAAAAATATCTCAGGGACACTGAGGATGGTGAGAAAAAGGAGGTAGGAGGATCATCCAAATCTGAGAAGATTATGAGAAACAAGAATAGTATGGAGGGAACCCCTAATAGAGTGACCAATAGGGTTAATGATAGAAGGAGACCAGAAACACAATATGGAAGTAATAGGACATATCAAGCATATAGATACAAAAATGATAGATATGCACATAGAGGGAGATTTGATGGAAGGAAGAACCAATATGAGGATAGAAGGTTCAATGAAGAGAATAGAGGAAGGGAGTTTGAGAGATATAGAGGGGGTTCTAATCAGAGGGATATATGGGAGGAAAGAGAACGCGTCAACCTTAGGGGGAGAGAGAATTATGCCAACCCCAACTCTAGAAGTCATTTTTTAGAAGTAAGAGAAAGGAATCACAAGAAGTGGAGGTAGTCCACCAACATCCAAAAGCTAGAGGTAAAAGAGGGGGGAAGGGTAAATCTCTCAATTCAAGAAGAAGACGTAAGAAAAGAGAGGATAATAAAGATCTTAAGGACAATGAAATACAGGAGGAGACTGTTAATGAGATAGCGGTCCCTGGTGTCCAAAATAATAATAATAATAATAACAAAATTACCAAAATCTATAACTTAAGTAATTATGAGTTAACAAAGGATGAAGAAGGGATCCTTAACAAGGGCCTCAAATTTGCCCCATCTAACAGGTGCGACAAATTTGATGTCTTTGTGGATATAGAGAGGTTTGTTAGACGTCTTACTCTTAAGCGTTTCTTTGGAGAAAAACAAGAATTCGATATACCCCAGGTTGAAGATGAACTTAAACTGAGACGAAAATCCACCTTTTATCCCAGGCACAAAAAAGGTAGCTTCATTGAAGCCTTTGAGAAGTCTGTAAAAAATGATCTAGAGAGCATCCATCTAAAACCAAATAGGAAAACCAACCTCACTAAGGAAGAACATAATGCTATTAAAACATTAAGAGAAAATAAAAATATAGTGGTTAAGCCCGCTGATAAAGGGGGCAGTGTGGTGGTTTTAAATCTGGAGGATTACAATGCTGAGGTATTCAGACAGTTACAGGATGGCAGTACATATAGAAAACTGAAGGGTAATCCTACAGTTAGTATTGATGATAAATTAAAAACCTTTTTGGCGATATATATGTCTAGACAGGTAATAACTAAGGAAGAGGGTGATTTCATTGTTATTGACAGCCCATCTGTACCGGTGCTTTATGTACTGCCTAAAATCCATAAAAATAAGGAAAAACCGCCAGGACGACCTTTGTCGCGGGTACAAATTCCTGCCTGTCAAATGTATCACTTTTTATTGATAGGATGTTACAACCTATGGTTAAATCCACTCGATCATATCTAAAAGATACTATTGATGTCATTAATAGGTTGACAGAAATTGAATGGCAACCAGGTTTTGCGTTGGTCACTGCCGATGTGACATCGCTGTACACGATCATAGAGCATGAACATGGCTTGGAGGCAGTTCAACTCTTTTTGGAGAAATGTGGAATTGAAGTGAATCAGAGACATTTTGTTTTGGAAGGGATCTCTTTGATCCTAAAAAATAATTTTTTCTGGTTTCACGATGCATTTTACTTACAAGTTACCGGTACAGCTATGGGCACCAGGCTGGCGCCCAGCTATGCTAATCTGTTCATGGCCCTCTGGGAGGAGCAGTCGGTATTTGGGGGCCATCAGCTGGGCGCCGGCCTGGTGTCATGGTACCGGTATATTGATGATATCGTGTTTGTGTGGGGAGGTGATCTTAGCTCTCTGGATGCCTTTTGCACACATCTTAACAACAACCAGTATAATATCAAATTAGCATTCAATAGGAGTGAATTGGAAGTTAATTTTTTGGACCTTAAGATTTATGTAGAAGCTGGTATGATAAAAACATGTAACTATACAAAAGAAACTGACTGTAACTCATTCATAGAGTTTACCAGCAACCACCATAGTAATTGGTTGCAGAGTATTCCAATGAGCCAGTTCAATCGCATCCGGCGGAATTGTACAGATATGGATAAATATGTACAGCAGGCAGACGTATTACAGGATCAATTCCTGGAAAAAGGCTATGATACCCAAATAGTGGAAAGAGCACGGGAAATTGGAACTAACCTGGATCGTACCAACATCCTGAAAAAAACAAAGGGGAGTTCCAATAAGAAAAATAGGGAAGTAGCTTTTATTACAGGTTATAATAGCCAGTATAGACAAATTGAAGGGATTGTAAGAAAACATTGGGATATTTTGAGTAGGGACCCAGCATTGGAGGGTCATGTTTCTAAAAATCCCAGATTTGTTTATAGAAGAGCTAAAAATCTTAAAAATGAGGTGGTTAGTAGTGTCATATCGGTTCCTAGGATGCAGACCAGGATTAAGTCCAAGGGCTTTTACCGGTGCGGCTCTTGTAAGATGTGTCGTTCTTGTGGAGATAAAAGAAATAAAATAACAGAGTATACATCATCATATACTAAACAGGTATATCATATTAGGGATTTCTTGACGTGTTCAACCAAGAACGTTGTGTATATGTTAGAATGTTCTTGTGGGTCGCAGTATGTGGGACGGACGACCAGGATGCTTAAGATCCGCATGGCGGAGCACACTCGCAACATTAAAAATGGCCTAGACACTCATAATGTCTCCCTTCACTTCAAAGAGGTGCATAACAGTGACATTTCCCATCTCACTAGTTTTTGTGCCATTCTATGTATCAATACAAATTGGCGTAGGAATGATGACGAGGCGAGACTTGCTAGAGCTGAGATGAAAAAAATCTTTGAATTAAAAACTTTGCATCCAAAAGGTCTCAACATGGATTTTGAGACCAAATGGTTTCTTTAAAATTTAACATAAGATTTATTATGTGATCTGACTTGATATGTATTGCATTGTAAGTTAAACAATCATTCAATATAGTCTTTACAGGTTTAATGCATAGCGACTCTAACATCATAATGTAGCTATTTTGAAAATATGTATGATTATTTCTAAGGATTGGTTTAACCAGAACACCCCATTAATCCTCTATTTTATTTCTCCCCTCGTTTGGTGTATGAGTTACGAGTGAGACTAGATGCGTTCCACGACGGTTAAGAACGCTCTTCCGTGAATGCGTGTCAAAGACCGGAAGCAATGATTGATGAACCTTTCCGTGAATTCTCTTCCGTGAATGCGTGTCAAAGACCGGAAGTAATGATTGACGAATACTTCCGGGTCCGTATTACTGCAAACACAGGAAGGAACCTTCCGGGACACAAGAGATACGTGCAGTACGTGCGATCTCCATGGTTACCAAAGCTAACAAACTGAAACATCGGTGAATATGTAATGACATCATAGAGGAAGGGGAGGACTAATAAACCAGGACTCCGTGAATACATGGATATTATAGTCCGGGAGCCATGGTATTAATATGGGATATACATGATCATTTGGATTATCAACCGGATCTTATTTATTACCAATTAGTATGAATTTAGGAATTTTTTAATGATTTTTAGTAAGAATATGTATTTATGTATATATGTATGATCACTGTTTAGAAATCAGTTCATGTGCAGTATTTGGGGTATATTAAATGTGTATAAAGATGAATTTAGATGGTACTGTAACCCCATTGGACGGCAGGATCATGTGATAATGTTTAGCGGGTATAAAGGACCGAGAAGGTCACTTCCACAACTACACCCTGAGGAAGGATTTACATCCGAAACGCGTTGGTGCATTGTTTAAGGACCCCAGGCTTGAACCCTACCACTTATATGGATACCTACCTTTTTGGTGGTGTTATACTTTATCTCTATATCCATCTAAGGGATGTAAGTGGAGGTGGCCTTGCCTGTCTATAGTGGGTACCCTTATGTTTGTTCATTTTTAAATTGTTTTTACCACATGCTTGTGGTTAGAATAAATCTTTTTAAATATAAAGAGGACGTGGAACTTATCTTTGGGAACGTGGAGGAAACCATTGTGGAGAAAGATACCTTTTGAGGCACATAGGGCTTATCCATAAGGTAAGCTGGGTTCCAATTTTTGGACATTTTACGTACTTACTGCGATACTTAGAAGAGGTGATGAAAGAAACCTTTATGTGAATGCATTGTTTTGAAGAAAGGTCAGTTCTAGCAAAACAACAGGGTACAACAATAAAAACATTGAAGAGTCCAACATTTGTTGCCATATTGTTGTTATCTCTTTGAGGATCATCAGGACAGAAGGATTGCAAAAGCAGCGCTTGGAGACCGCCCATCTTGTGTATTTGTGTGTTTAAAGAAGTGGTGTTCTTTTGGACGGGTGCCAAGCTGCAGCTAGGGCGCAAGTCATTGTTTTCACTTTTTCTCTCTAATACAGGGGATGACACGCATGATTGTATGGAATATTTGACCCAAAATTTCACGGCAAGGCCTGACATCAGTGACAACCCACTGGAAGATGTAGATTTTACCTTCTACACTGACGGTAGTTGTCACAGACAGTCAGACTTGGGAGACTTGTGTACTGGATACGCAGTCGTAGTTGACCAAGGTACCATAGAAGCAGAACCGCTAGGCCCACCACACTCAGCACAAGTTGCTGAACTGGTTGCCCTAACCAGAGCATGTGAATTGGCTAAGGGCAAATCAGCCAACATTTACACAGATTCTAGGTACGCCTTCGGAGTAGTCCATGATTTCGGAGCCCTATGGCGCCTCAGAAATTTCATGACGGCAGCTGGCACACCGTAGCGCATGCAGCCCACATCAAAAGACTTCTGACAGCGATACAGGAACCCGACAGAGTGGCTGTTATCAAGTGTAAAGCTCACACATATAGCCAAGACCCGGTATCACTTGGTAACAGCCGAGCAGACGAAGCTGATAAATCAGCAGCCGGTAACCCCATACAAACAGATAGTACACAACTGATGGTATTTAATACTGTAAACACACAGAAATTGTGTGAAATGCAAGATTTGTGTTCCCCACAAGAAAAGGCAGTCTGGAGGTCAAAAGGATATGGCCAGGAGTCCTCAGGACTCTGGACAGATGGACATGGTAAGCCATTGGCACCCAGAGCATACCTTCCAAGTCTAGCGGAAGCGGCACACGGGCTGACTCATCTAGGCAAAGAAGGAATGTGTAAGCTAGTAAGAGCTTATTGGTGCGCCCCAGGATTTTCCTCCCATGCGGGTAAAAGAGCAATGACATGTCTCACCTGCTTGAGGAAGAATATCGGAAAGGCAATACCGACAGAGCCATCCCATATCCCTCCGACAGATGGCCCTTTCCAGGTAATACAGATTGATTTCATACAATTACCACCTTGTAGAAATTTAAAGTATGCTTTGGTCTGTATTGATGTATTCTCAAATTGGGGTGAAGCATTTCCCGCGGCCACAAATACCGCTGTATTTACTGCAAAGAAAATTGTACAGGAATTTGTGTGTAGGTACGGTATCCCTAGAATAATTGAAAGTGATAGGGGTACCCATTTCACAGGTGAAGTCTTTCAAACAATGTGTAAATTGATGGGAATTAATAGTAAGCTGCACACTCCGTATCGCCCCCAGGCGAGTGCGAAGGTGGAAAGAGTTAACAGCACTATTAAAAATAAATTGAGCAAGGTAATGACTGAAACAGGACTGTTATGGCCTGAAGCTTTGCCAATCGTATTATACAGCATCAGAACCACCCCCATGTCCCCTCTTAATCTGTCTCCTTTTGAAATTCTGTTTGGTCGACAACCCCATGTTATGATTAACCCCCAGGATGATTTGAAATGTAACAATGAAGTAACTGTAAAGTACTTGGTTAAGATGAGTAAGCAATTGAGGAATCAGAATGATAATCTAAAGTTGGTGATTCCTGATTTGCCAGATAGTAATTGTCATGACATTGAACCTGGGGATTATGTAATGATACGGAATTTTCTACGCTCAGGTTGCCTTAATGACAGATGGGAAGGACCATATCAAGTCTTATTGACCAGCACAACTGCTTTGAAGGTTGCCGAGAGAGAGACTTGGGTCCATTCGTCTCATTGTAAAAAGGTCACTGACCCAGAGAGGTCTCGTGATAAAGAACAGACGGTAGAGGTTGTATCACTAGAGTGTCTGTTCAGGGAGGATTGAGACGACACCTGAGCGCTGAGAATAACAAGACCGGAAGCTTGTCGAGCCAGATTTCTTTTTCCCATTTGTTATTTTCTCCAGTTCCCACCTCCCTCCTATTTCCTTTCCCCCTTCTTATTTTTCTCCTTTTACTCCTCTAAGATGGACTTGCCCCAAGAGACTGTGATTCGGATTTTCCTGTTGACCATGATGTTGACCAGAGCAGTCTGTTTCGGTGAGAGTACCATGGAGGTCGAGAGAGGATCGGGAATGGGTTCTGATGACCAGGAGGCAGGCGTAGATTTCCAAGAACAACATAATCTCCGAGTAAAGGCGAGTATCAGAAAACGATCTGGTAGCATTGACAATAGAAGGAATTGTGAAGGATTGTTAGCTGAAGAGAACTGCATCTGTAGGCATTGTGACAATATAGTTGAGGATGGGTGCATAAAGAAATGTCAGTCCAGTTTTAATGTCCACATGGACCGGCATCCATTGAGTGACTATCACTCCTTAGTGGGTAAAGTGTTAAATCAGACAGACTGTTGGGTATGCTCTCAAGTACCTCAAGGCCATAGCAAATCAGGACTAGTACCATTTCCTTTAACTGTAGGAGAGGTACTTGAGCTAAGTGGTGGGAGGCCGGTGGACAAGAGATTTAATATCTCTAGTCCTCCTAGTTTGAAGCTCCACCAATATCATGTGGATAGGTCCTTAGTGTGCTTTAACATTTCCAATCCCCGAAAGCCGGGAAATTGGGAAGTGTCATGGAGTAATCAAACCATGACCTTTTTATACAGACCCGACAGAATGCCCATAGACACAGAACTTATACGCCAGATAGCCGACCATAGGAAATTTTTCCGGTACACCTTAGGAAGTAAGACCATGCGAGTTGGAGAAGTATCACCAGGATACTGTGCACAGATCGTACAAACTGATACATGTACTAAACAGATGGGAGAATTAGGGTTAGGAGATTTCACATGGAAAATTTGTAACATGATAATGTCATACTCCGTCCCATATGTCCTCCCCGATGATGCATATTTCATATGCGGGAGGAAGGCGTATAAGTGGCTTGCCCCAAACTCAGAGGGATTGTGCTATATTGGAAAAGTACTGCCTGAAGTAATGACTGTAACCCATAACAAAATGAAAGATATTCACCGCAGTGCCCAAGCTCCTTATACTCACACTCATTACGAGCACGTCGTTAAACGACACCTGATAGAGAGGACAGAGCATTCAGCCTCTAACCTGATCCATGAATCCACCGGGATTCAATTCCTACTCGCGTTAGATATCACTCGTACCGCCAGAGGAGTGATAAATTATAAATATATATCTGCGCTTGCAAATTTGTTAGACAATATCACCGAAATGTATGACGACACATTCAGGTACACTGGGAAAGAGTTACAAGCCTACAAAACAGAACTTGTTCAGCATAGGATGATTCTCAATTACCTCACAGCTGTGACAGGCGGGTATTGTGTTACCCTGGCAACTCAATATGGAATAAAGTGCTGCACGTACATTACAAACAGCACGGAGGACCCAGCCGAGGTCATAGACCAAAAGATGGATGACATTTTACAATTAAAATGGGAATTTCGAAGGAAACACAATCTCACACTCGCTGCTGTGGGTAATGAGCTGACCAGTTGGGTGTCATGGTTGAACCCACGAAATTGGTTCTCGGGCTTAGGAGAATGGGCCCAAGGTATTATTATGGACGTAGGGAAATTTCTTTTGTGTATTCTGGGAGTCATCATATTGGTTGGCCTGATATTTAGATGCGTTCGGGTTTTAGCGAAGCGTAAAAGTAATACCAGGGTGATAAGTCTAAGGAGCGAAAACACTGTACTAACAACAACTAATTTGATGTATGACCCAACGATAGAGACAATGTTGTGATGAAAATGTGATTCCACGGTCCGTTTCTTTCACCCGTTTCTCCTTTGTTTTCCTCCAAGGTACAAAGACATCCGCTTGGAAGAAGAATTTGACAACCTCTTTTATACAGACCATTGATGAACTATGCTACAAGCCCCATTTTTCCCTAGTGACTTTTAATTTTATGATAGCCCAAATATTTTAGTGACTAACTTTCTGGACAACAGGAAAAAAAAAAAAACTTTTGCCGTCATTTATAGCAAAAGCATCAGGAGACTATAGTCAACATGTACATCGAGACAAGACACAAAACAAGACCTCAATCGGCAAATGTATATTAAACTCACATAGTTATGACTGCATTTACCATAATTGCTTCTTATCTTCATTTCTACAACCTTCAGGTAATGACACACAAAGTCAATAGGGAATATAGGCACAGATATCAGCACTCACATATCCCCCCATTCATGTATCTTCAACTAAAATGTGCTCCCCCATTTTGTTACAACTAAAAGCCGAAAAGAGCTCGGTAAAGTTTGACAGCCCATCCACAGACCCGTAATATGGGATAAGAAGGAATTCAAATGTATACTTCGCAATACCTCGAAGCTTGATCTAAAACACGTACGGCACGATGATACATGACCCCTCAAACATGGATTCATACACACATGCTTCTACTATCTCACTAGGTGATACCTTTTTTCCCACCTGATCCTCTCCTCCCTTACCCAATCATAAAATGGTATTTACTCTATGACATATATTTTTCTTTTTTGAACTGTTTTAGGAAGTGACAGTTATTGATGACTGCCAAAGGGTGGACTGTCAAAGTCAGAAAATATCATGCTACATGCTGCCATATATCCACCCCATGCGCGTGCCTGCTGCAAATGCACATTCTCTCCCGTGCGTGCGGATACTCGCAGCCGCGTGATGGCGCCTCGGCCACGCGCTCGAGCGCGTGGTATGTGCATTTACGGTAGAGTTTGTGTGCGTCTAGCGGGCGACTCAATCGTTAAATAATAAAACCAAATAGTATGTTTTATAGATAATGTTCCCCTTAATAATGACTGTAAGTTTGTTTAATGTAAATGGTCGCTGGACAGAGGAATTCCTTTTTGTATGGTACGAAGGGTCAGACAGGGTTTGAGCAGCTGTGTCTGGTACCTAACTAAAGAACATTTTATTAGAAACAATCCGGTGCTGGTTAGGTAAAGATTAATCGCTCCTGCGTATAATTATGGCCATTAGTATTTTCTGGACATTTACTATATTTGCGATTCATTACCCATGCGGCGGGAATCTCCAGATTCCCTCCCACCTGAGCAGTTTGATATAGTCGCAGCCCACCAGTTCAAACTAACCTATGACCTTTTGTTATGATGCGAGGAGACATTCCTGTGTCCAATGAACAATGAGATTATAGGTCCCTTTGTAGTATACTGTACTCAGTGTATATAAGATCAGCCAGCCTGGGCAGCTCTCTCACTCTCCACAAACGGTTTTCATATTGACTAACTTGGAGCTGGTACCAGAAGCTGGGCAGCGATCGTTCCCAGTGTGTGTAAGTAATTCTCTGTAATCAACTTGTTCTCTGTGTGTATTGGCCATTCTCTCTCTCTCTGTTATTGTATAAGTTTGTGACGCTATTGTATATTTCTGTCTAGATATTCTGTTAGAATTATATGTTAGCTTGTAGTGTATGACTTGTAAACTGTTTCCCCTTTTTAATATAACTAAAGATTGTTAGTAAAGGTGTTGGAACCTTAGCAAGGTATCGTGTGTTCATTACATTGCAGAGGGTAATAGGAGCGTTTCAAACGCTCAAGCAGCTTTAGCATTAACAAGGTTAAGCAGCGTTATATCGCTACAGGATTTCAGTACAAGGTTTACAGTATAAGAGTATCCTTTCTGTGTGTTACATTCAAGGTTTACTGATTGTCATCCCGTGAGTGTCTGCGCCGCTCGTGTTCTCCTCGTGGACTCGAGCGTCCGCTACGCTGGTATCGTAGCATTATGGTAGTCGCCCGCCTATAGCGTGCTCGACACCACGCATTAAGCTGTGAGCGAGTGTGTCGCATGTGCGTCTCGATCACGGCCGAGCTTATGCTACGCTAAGTGCGTACCCTTACGGTACCCCATACGCCAATTGCGTACTGTGTCTCTTACCCATTTATTGTGAATGTTATAAGATAAATAGATAGCTTTATCATCCAGCATTGTGCCGGTGTCCACTGTGCATGCTCATGTCTCCAGAAACATGGCGGCCTCTCCATGGCCTGGAGACAGATTTTATGCTGCACATGCACGACGGTCATTTTTGGTGTGATTTTTGCCACGGCTGCTGTGGCTTCAGCGGCTACTGGAAAGGGAAGTATTACAACTGCATGGGTGCAGTGTGTGTGGTGTGGGCCACCCTGGACCCAGGGCCTTGTGTGCACTGCACACACTGCACCCATGATAGAAATCCCAATGGTGTGAACGTTGCTATGCACAGCAACAACAAGTGATGACTCACCTGTAAGAATTCTATGTGTGTTTTATAGCTCAGCATTTATTCCTGCTGTACCAATGTCTCCAGTGAGTACATGATCAGAGCTGGGCCTTGGTGCTGTTGTTTTGTCTGTAATGGATCTCAGAATTCATGATAAGCGGCCAAAGGCCGGTAGAATTCCCTGTCTAGTGAAATTGTGATAAGTACCGGGGTCTCACAAGTATGTGTACTGAGGGGGTAATTCAAACCTGATCGCAGCAGCAAATGTATTAGCAGTTGGGCAAAACCATGTGCACTGCAGGGGGCAGGGGGGGGTGGCAGATGTAACATGTGCAGAGAGAGTTAGATTTGGGTGGGGTGTGTTCAAACTGAAATCTAAATTGCAGTGTAAAATAAAGCAGCCAGTATTAACTAGAGATGAGCGGGTTCGGTTTCTTTGAATCCGAACCCGCACGAACTTCACTTTTTTTTTCACGGGTCCGAGCGACTCGGATCTTCCCGCCTTGCTCGGTTAACCCGAGCGCGCCCGAACGTCATCATGACGCTGTCGGATTCTCGCGAGACTCGGATTCTATATAAGGAGCCGCGCGTCGCCGCCATTTTCACACGTGCATTGAGATTGATAGGGAGAGGACGTGGCTGGCGTCCTCTCCATTAGAATAGATTAGAAGAGAGAGAGAGAGATTGTGCAGACAGAGTTTACCACAGTGACCAGTGCAGTTGTTGTTAAGTTAACTTTTATTTAATATATCCGTTCTCTGCTATATCCGTTCTCTGCCTGAAAAAAACGATACACAGCAGTCACACAGTGTGACTCAGTCTGTGTGCACTCAGCTCAGCCCAGTGTGCTGCACATCAATGTATAAAAGCTTATAATAATTGTGGGGGAGACTGGGGAGCACTGCAGGTTGTTATAGCAGGAGCCAGGAGTACATAATATTATATTAATTTAAAATTAAACAGTGCACACTTTTGCTGCAGGAGTGCCACTGCCAGTGTGACTAGTGGTGACCAGTGCCTGACCACCAGTATAGTAGTATATTGTTGTATACTATCTCTTTATCAACCAGTCTATATTAGCAGCAGACACAGTACAGTGCGGTAGTTCACGGCTGTGGCTACCTCTGTGTCGGCAGTCGGCACTCGGCAGGCAGTCCGTCCATCCATAATTGTATAATTATATACCACCTAACCGTGGTATTTTTTTTTCTTTCTTTATACCGTCGTCATAGTCATACTAGTTGTTACGAGTATACTACTATCTCTTTATCAACCAGTGTACAGTGCGGTAGTTCACGGCTGTGGCTACCTCTGTGTCGGCAGTCGGCAGGCAGTCCGTCCATCCATAATTGTATTATTATAATATATACCACCTAACCGTGGTTTTTTTTTCATTCTTTATACCGTCATAGTGTCATACTAGTTGTTACGAGTATACTACTATCTCTTTATCAACCAGTGTACAGTGCGGTAGTTCACGGCTGTGGCTACCTCTGTGTCGGCAGTCGGCAGGCAGTCCGTCCATCCATAATTGTATTATAATATATACCACCTAACCGTGGTTTTTTTTTCATTCTTTATACCGTCATAGTGTCATACTAGTTGTTACGAGTATACTACTATCTCTTTATCAACCAGTGTACAGTGCGGTAGTTCACGGCTGTGGCTACCTCTGTGTCGGCAGTCGGCAGGCAGTCCGTCCATCCATAATTGTATTATAATATATACCACCTAACCGTGGTTTTTTTTTCATTCTTTATACCGTCATAGTCAGTCATACTAGTTGTTACGAGTATACTACTATCTCTTTATCAACCAGTGTACAGTGCGGTAGTTCACGGCTGTGGCTACCTCTGTGTCGGCACTCGGCAGGCAGTCCGTCCATCCATAATTGTATTATAATATATACCACCTAACCGTGGTTTTTTTTTCATTCTTTATACCGTCATAGTCAGTCATACTAGTTGTTACGAGTATACTACTATCTCTTTATCAACCAGTGTACAGTGCGGTAGTTCACGGCTGTGGCTACCTCTGTGTCGGAACTCGGCAGGCAGTCCGTCCATCCATAATTGTATTATTATAATATATACCACCTAACCGTGGTTTTTTTTTCATTCTTTATACCGTCATAGTCAGTCATACTAGTTGTTACGAGTATACTACTATCTCTTTATCAACCAGTGTACAGTGCGGTAGTTCACGGCTGTGGCTACCTCTGTGTCGGCAGTCGGCAGGCAGTCCGTCCATCCATAATTGTATTATAATATATACCACCTAACCGTGTTTTTTTTTTCATTCTTTATACCGTCATAGTCAGTCATACTAGTTGTTACGAGTATACTACTATCTCTTTATCAACCAGTGTACAGTGCGGTAGTTCACGGCTGTGGCTACCTCTGTGTCGGAACTTGGCAGGCAGTCCGTCCATCCATAATTGTATTACAATATATACCACCTAACCGTGGTTTTTTTTTCATTCTTCATACCGTCATAGTCAGTCATACTAGTTGTTACGAGTATACTACTATCTCTTTATCAACCAGTGTACAGTGCGGTAGTTCACGGCTGTGGCTACCTCTGTGTCAGCACTCGGCAGGCAGTCCGTCCATCCATAATTGTATTATAATATATACCACCTAACCGTGGTTTTTTTTTCATTCTTTATACCGTCATAGTCAGTCATACTAGTTGTTACGAGTATACTACTATCTCTTTATCAACCAGTGTACAGTGCGGTAGTTCACGGCTGTGGCTACCTCTGTGTCGGAACTCGGCAGGCAGTCCGTCCATCCATAATTGTATTACAATATATACCACCTAACCGTGGTTTTTTTTTCATTCTTTATACCGTCATAGTCAGTCATACTAGTTGTTACGAGTATACTACTATCTCTTTATCAACCAGTGTACAGTGCGGTAGTTCACGGCTGTGGCTACCTCTGTGTCGGCACTCGGCAGGCAGTCCGTCCATCCATAATTGTATTACAATATATACCACCTAACCGTGGTTTTTTTATACCACCTAACCGTGGCAGTCCGTCCATAATTGTATACTAGTATCCAATCCATCCATCTCCATTGTTTACCTGAGGTGCCTTTTAGTTCTGCCTATAAAATATGGAGAACAAAAAAGTTGAGGTTCCAAAATTAGGGAAAGATCAAGATCCACTTCCACCTCGTGCTGAAGCTGCTGCCACTAGTCATGGCCGAGACGATGAAATGCCAGCAACGTCGTCTGCCAAGGCCGATGCCCAATGTCATAGTACAGAGCATGTCAAATCCAAAACACCAAATATCAGAAAAAAAAGGACTCCAAAACCTAAAATAAAATTGTCGGAGGAGAAGCGTAAACTTGCCAATATGCCATTTACCACACGGAGTGGCAAGGAACGGCTGAGGCCCTGGCCTATGTTCATGGCTAGTGGTTCAGCTTCACATGAGGATGGAAGCACTCAGCCTCTCGCTAGAAAACTGAAAAGACTCAAGCTGGCAAAAGCACCGCAAAGAACTGTGCGTTCTTTGAAATCCCAAATCCACAAGGAGAGTCCAATTGTGTCGGTTGCGATGCCTGACCTTCCCAACACTGGACGTGAAGAGCATGCGCCTTCCACTATTTGCATGCCCCCTGCAAGTGCTGGAAGGAGCACCCGCAGTCCAGTTCCTGATAGTCAGATTGAAGATGTCAGTGTTGAAGTACACCAGGATGAGGAGGATATGGGTGTTGCTGGCGCTGGGGAGGAAATTGACCAGAAGGATTCTGATGGTGAGGTGGTTTGTTTAAGTCAGGCACCCGGGGAGACACCTGTTGTCCGTGGGAGGAATATGGCCGTTGACATGCCAGGTGAAAATACCAAAAAAATCAGCTCTTCGGTGTGGAGGTATTTCACCAGAAATGCGGACAACAGGTGTCAAGCCGTGTGTTCCCTTTGTCAAGCTGTAATAAGTAGGGGTAAGGACGTTAACCACCTCGGAACATCCTCCCTTATACGTCACCTGCAGCGCATTCATAATAAGTCAGTGACAAGTTCAAAAACTTTGGGTGACAGCGGAAGCAGTCCACTGACCAGTAAATCCCTTCCTCTTGTAACCAAGCTCACGCAAACCACCCCACCAACTCCCTCAGTGTCAATTTCCTCCTTCCCCAGGAATGCCAATAGTCCTGCAGGCCATGTCACTGGCAAGTCTGACGAGTCCTCTCCTGCCTGGGATTCCTCCGATGCATCCTTGCGTGTAACGCCTACTGCTGCTGGCGCTGCTGTTGTTGCCGCTGGGAGTCGATGGTCATCCCAGAGGGGAAGTCGTAAGCCCACTTGTACTACTTCCAGTAAGCAATTGACTGTTCAACAGTCCTTTGCGAGGAAGATGAAATATCACAGCAGTCATCCTACTGCAAAGCGGATAACTGAGTCCTTGACAACTATGTTGGTGTTAGACGTGCGTCCGGTATCCGCCGTTAGTTCACAGGGAACTAGACAATTTATTGAGGCAGTGTGCCCCCGTTACCAAATACCATCTAGGTTCCACTTCTCTAGGCAGGCGATACCGAGAATGTACACGGACGTCAGAAAAAGACTCACCAGTGTCCTAAAAAATGCAGTTGTACCCAATGTCCACTTAACCACGGACATGTGGACAAGTGGAGCAGGGCAGGGTCAGGACTATATGACTGTGACAGCCCACTGGGTAGATGTATGGACTCCCGCCGCAAGAACAGCAGCGGCGGCACCAGTAGCAGCATCTCGCAAACGCCAACTCTTTCCTAGGCAGGCTACGCTTTGTATCACCGCTTTCCAGAATACGCACACAGCTGAAAACCTCTTACGGCAACTGAGGAAGATCATCGCGGAATGGCTTACCCCAATTGGACTCTCCTGTGGATTTGTGGCATCGGACAACGCCAGCAATATTGTGTGTGCATTAAATATGGGCAAATTCCAGCACGTCCCATGTTTTGCACATACCTTGAATTTGGTGGTGCAGAATTTTTTAAAAAACGACAGGGGCGTGCAAGAGATGCTGTCGGTGGCCAGAAAAATTGCGGGACACTTTCGGCGTACAGGCACCACGTACAGAAGACTGGAGCACCACCAAAAACTACTGAACCTGCCCTGCCATCATCTGAAGCAAGAAGTGGTAACGAGGTGGAATTCAACCCTCTATATGCTTCAGAGGTTGGAGGAGCAGCAAAAGGCCATTCAAGCCTATACAATTGAGCACGATATAGGAGATGGAATGCACCTGTCTCAAGTGCAGTGGAGAATGATTTCAACGTTGTGCAAGGTTCTGATGCCCTTTGAACTTGCCACACGTGAAGTCAGTTCAGACACTGCCAGCCTGAGTCAGGTCATTCCCCTCATCAGGCTTTTGCAGAAGAAGCTGGAGGCATTGAAGAAGGAGCTAACACGGAGCGATTCCGCTAGGCATGTGGGACTTGTGGATGCAGCCCTTAATTCGCTTAACAAGGATTCACGGGTGGTCAATCTGTTGAAATCAGAGCACTACATTTTGGCCACCGTGCTCGATCCTAGATTTAAAGCCTACCTTGGATCTCTCTTTCCGGCAGACACAGGTCTGCTGGGGTTGAAAGACCTGCTGGTGACAAAATTGTCAAGTCAAGCGGAACGCGACCTGTCAACATCTCCTCCTTCACATTCTCCCGCAACTGGGGGTGCGAGGAAAAGGCTCAGAATTCCGAGCCCACCCGCTGGCGGTGATGCAGGGCAGTCTGGAGCGACTGCTGATGCTGACATCTGGTCCGGACTGAAGGACCTGACAACGATTACGGACATGTCGTCTACTGTCACTGCATATGATTCTCTCAACATTGATAGAATGGTGGAGGATTATATGAGTGACCGCATCCAAGTAGGCACGTCACACAGTCCGTACTTATACTGGCAGGAAAAAGAGGCAATTTGGAGGCCCTTGCACAAACTGGCTTTATTCTACCTAATTTGCCCTCCCACAAGTGTGTACTCCGAAAGAGTGTTTAGTGCCGCCGCTCACCTTGTCAGCAATCGGCGTACGAGGTTACATCCAGAAAATGTGGAGAAGATGATGTTCATTAAAATGAATTATAATCAATTCATCCGCGGAGACATTGACCAGCAGCAATTGCCTCCACAAAGTACACAGGGAGCTGAGATGGTGGATTCCAGTGGGGACGAATTGATAATCTGTGAGGAGGGGGATATACACGGTGATATATCGGAGGGTGAAGATGAGGTGGACATCTTGCCTCTGTAGAGCCAGTTTGTGCAAGGAGAGATTAATTGCTTCTTTTTTGGGGGGGGTCCAAACCAACCCGTCATATCAGTCACAGTCGTGTGGCAGACCCTGTCACTGAAATGATGGGTTGGTTAAAGTGTGCATGTCCTGTTTTGTTTATACAACATAAGGGTGGGTGGGAGGGCCCAAGGATAATTCCATCTTGCACCTCTTTTTTCTTTTCTTTTTCTTTGCATCATGTGCTGATTGGGGAGGGTTTTTTGGAAGGGACATCCTGCGTGACACTGCAGTGCCACTCCTAGATGGGCCCGGTGTTTGTGTCGGCCACTAGGGTCGCTAATCTTACTCACACAGCTACCTCATTGCGCCTCTTTTTTTCTTTGCGTCATGTGCTGTTTGGGGAGGGTTTTTTGGAAGGGACATCCTGCGTGACACTGCAGTGCCACTCCTAGATGTGCCCGGTGTTTGTGTCGGCCACTAGGGTCGCTAATCTTACTCACACAGTCAGCTACCTCATTGCGCCTCTTTTTTTCTTTGCGTCATGTGCTGTTTGGGGAGGGTTTTTTGGAAGGGCCATCCTGCGTGACACTGCAGTGCCACTCCTAGATGGGCCCGGTGTTTGTGTCGGCCACTAGGGTCGCTAATCTTACTCACACAGCTACCTCATTGCGCCTCTTTTTTTCTTTGCGTCATGTGCTGTTTGGGGAGGGTTTTTTGGAAGGGACATCCTGCGTGACACTGCAGTGCCACTCCTAGATGGGCCCGGTGTTTGTGTCGGCCACTAGGGTCGCTTATCTTACTCACACAGCGACCTCGGTGCAAATTTTAGGACTAAAAATAATATTGTGAGGTGTGAGGTATTCAGAATAGACTGAAAATGAGTGTAAATTATGGTTTTTGAGGTTAATAATACTTTGGGATCAAAATGACCCCCAAATTCTATGATTTAAGCTGTTTTTTAGTGTTTTTGGAAAAAAACACCCGAATCCAAAACACACCCGAATCCGACAAAAATTATTCGGTGAGGTTTTGCCAAAACGCGTTCGAACCCAAAACACGGCCGCGGAACCGAACCCAAAACCAAAACACAAAACCCGAAAAATTTCAGGCGCTCATCTCTAGTATTAACCCTGCACAGAAACAATATAACCCACCCAAATCTAATGCTCTCTGGACATGTTATATCTGCCCCACCTGCACTTCACATGGGGGGTAATTCAGTCCTGATCCCTGGGCTGCTAACTTTGCTGTCCTGCGTTCAGATAGTTGCCACCCAAGGGGAGTGTAAATTTGCCTGTGCAAGTGTGCAATCGCATGTGTACTCCGAGCTGCAAAAATCCAGTGTGTGCAGTGTGTGCGCAGCCCAGGACTTACTCCTACAGTGCTATCACAACAGGCTGATCTGGGCCGAAGCTGACATCAGACACCCTCCCTGAAAATTCTTGGGAACGCCTGTGTTTTTCCGGACACTCCCAGTAAACAGTCAGTTACCGCGCACAAACGTCCTCTTCCTGCCAATCACCTTACAAAAGCCCGTGCGATTGGAATTTTCGCACCATCCTGTCACTGGTCGGTGATGCCTGTTGTTGCTTGGTGACGTGCGTGTGCATTGCAGTGCATACGCATGCGCAGTTTATCACTAATGGGCCGCTGTGCGAAAACGCACAGCAGCGATCAGATCTGAATCACTCCCATAGTTTTACCCATTATAGAAAAATATTGCTGCTGCAATCAGGTCTGAAGTAGGTCCATTGTCCATAAGTCCTGAATGGACGCAATGTGGAGGTGGTAGAGCCCTTTACATTTTTAGGTGTAAATATAACTAATGATTTTTCCTGGAATGTTCACACCCAGGAGGTAGTTAAGAACGCATAGCAGCATTTGTTTTCTGTTCTTTTAGGGAAAATACATGCCTCAGGACTGCGTACAGAACTTTTTGTGAGTTTTTACTCTTGCGTTATGGAAAGTGTGTTAACGTATGTTGATTGTTGTGTGCTTGGTGAATGCACAGCAGCTGATCACAAGAACCTTGAAAGGGTTGTCAAGACTGCAGGAGCGGTAGAAACACATTGGCAGAGTGGGAGAGAGCGTGTGTGTCATGGATCTATAAGTGTGGGAGCAAATAGACTTATACCCAGGTCCATACTGTCTATTCTGGTACTACATTAAATAAACCGTCTTGATCTGTTGGGTGTCCCTGCTCCTTTATGCTTTTATCCTGTATGCAGTTGTAATAAATATCCTACCCAACATGTTTCTAACTACTGCATATCTACTGTTAGGATTACTGGTTCCATATGGAAAAGAAACTGCTACGAGCTCAATATTAAGTTTATTTATAGAAAGCAGATGACCTAAAGGGACATACGTGCTCCTCATCTTTTTCCTTTTTATTCATGTTGCATGGACTATCATTTTATCCTTGTTATAGAAATCACCCTTCACATAGGATTGGTTTATTCTAGCCTAATGTATGTGGGTTCATATTGATGGACATTAACTTTATGCAGACTGTGCTATGATGTGTGTGTTTGAATTCTACAGTATATTTAGTTTTCATCATTTAACGGATTGGACTATATGTGATCCAACCCTGGTTGTACTAACAGAGGAGGAAATGAAAAGGACTGTGATTAAAAGAAACCCAACCAGATTGGTATGGACTGATATAAGTGAACTTTATCTTTCATTCTTTTGTAATGAGACAAAGCACCTTTAACGTGTGTATGTGTGTTTGTGTGTGTGTGTGTGTGTGTGTGTGTGTGTGTGTGTGTGTGTGTGTGTGTGTGTGTGTTTGTGTGTGTGTGTTTGTGTGTGTGTATATATAAGGGTGGTCCCGATATAGTTAAAAAAATGAAAGTGTCTGGATTTTCAGGTCTTAAGGTCGTATTTTCTTCCATTTCCAGTAGTTAGAAAGTTGTTTGTGTACAATCTTTCTTTGCTTTGTCTTTAAGGTGTGCTCACATGATTTTCATTTGAAGATATCAGTATGACAGTCTAAGATTACTACAGCAGATTACCATTGTCAGTAGAAGTGTAACTGTCATAATGGTAACTAGTTCATCACTTTCAACAAGTAGCAAGTGTGAGGTGTACCTCATTAGAACTACCAAAGAAGGATTGTTTGGATCAAATGTACCATTAACAGGTGATGTGCTTGGTCTATACCTTCATAATGTGGTATCTACAAATACAAAGCATGCTGCTGCTAAGATGATTGATGCAGTGAAGGTGTTCTGGGAAAAGGCACATATTCCAATGAGACCAATACAACATGGCATCAAGCAGCTAGATGCATAGGTTAAGAAATGGGAAGAATTCAAGAAATACAGTGTAAAGAATAAAGGAAGGCAAATAGGTACGCAAGTTATGAAGGAAAATACATTTAAAGAAACATGCACAAGAGACTTTGCCATGAGAGAGTGCATTGAAGTTGAACCACCGACGGAAGAATATAGGCTTGTGTATCCTCTGTGGCACCTCTAAATGCTGGTCAATAATTTCTGCTTCTGCCTCCTGGGTCATACCAGTCAGCTTGTGGACTCCTACATGTAAAATATATTGGTCCAGCATAGCAACAACACCACTTTCAGCCATGTTCTAATCAGCCACATTGCTGCATGTGCTTTAACATCCTTTTATAAGCATCATGCTGAAGGCTGGGCCAGTATTAAAACTTTTTACATATAAACACAACACTAATTTGGTAGTCTTTTTAGTTAATCTATTTTATTGCAATTTTGGTGCATTTTTTATCTATTTGACAAGCCTGATTCTTAATAAGTACATGATTTGTATTTGTGTCTAGTGTGCACTGTTTAGTCCAATGGTGCATTGCATTAATTTGGTGTGATTAGTTTGAGTTGCAATTTGGGAGCAATATTGCCTTTATTGAGATCTCGATTAAAAAATAAAAAATCTCCTGAAATCGATGATTAGTAAATTTACCCCAATTAACAAGAATAGCTAAATTCAATGCTGGGGAAAGGCAACAGTTGTAACTTTATGCAAGTGAAGGCAGAAAAAACTGTAAGTTGAATAAGGATCAATAAATCATGAAAATAAATTATTGGTTTGTATTACACTATTTCCAAACACAGGACATGGAATTCAGATAGCTGGAACAAAGCAGACATAGCTGCTGGGAAATCGAGTTTATATCCCGCACCGGACATAAGTATTCTTAAAAATAATTTATCACTGTATCAAATTTGGAACCAGCTAATAATTATATTTCTCCACTGAGATTTTAGGCCAACTGGTGAACAAGCCGACGTGGTGAAACGTACGTTCGGTCTGAGGATCGGAGCCAATGATTACGGCATCTCATTGCAGGAGACAGCCGCGCATGAAACATGGAATGAATGGCTACTTCGACCGTGCCTTTGACACACGCAGTCAAACATTGACGGTTTGATAACATGTCCCGTACCCCTTTTTTTCTATCTGGAATACCCAGCTCTAATTTATAGATAATTTATGAAGTAACATCAGTTACGATTACAGGATATATGTCTTTGAATGAAGCAGCCCCAATCTGGGGTTTATTTGAATGAATTAATATCAGTTGCGGCCCCAGGATATATATCTCTGATATAAGTAGCCCCAGTCTGGGGTTTATAATACATGCCGCCCGATTTTGGTGTACCATATACATACAATTGATAGCTTTAATTTGAGCATCATTATCCAAAACACCACCTTATTCCATCATTTATATTGATTTTAAGCAGCTTCAGAGGAAGTTTAAGTACACACGCTGCAATACTAATCTCTTTTCCTAGCGTTCACCTATCTTCTGCTGGCGAATTTGGGTCCTGCAATGCCAGTGGTAACAAGACCCACCTAACACCAGATACAGGATGACAAAGTGACGCTGAATCTACCTTTCCATCAGCCCGGCAATCACCCTTACTCTCACCCGTTATCCGCTCTATGATGATATCGGGCAGCAGATGAGGGAGATTGCACTACGCACTGTACTATCTCTTAAGGACATTTTGATGCTACACAGAATTGTGACGTCATCATACATGCATCCCATACATGGATGAAATGAATTGATTAATCACCACAGTAATAGTTTACCATACAGTGACAAAACTGATTGAGTTCACTGTTGGTCATTTTACTATTACATCCACCACAGGGGTATCCCAGAACACTATATTAATTCATGATTTGCTGTTACATATTATTGATGAAATTGCTTACACGCTTTTCAGAAAAATTTGATTGCAGTCTGAGTGTTCAGTGAAATATTGTCTGTTAAAATCTCTGTTTCAGAATGGTCTCCCTTGCCCTTCGGGCTATGGTTGGTGGAGACACTGTTTATTCTGTCAACAATGTTTTACAGACATGCCCTTAGAGGTTAGAGAAAGGTATTATCTCTGTGTAAATTCTCTGTTCAAAGCTTTTTCTTGGTGTCCACTGTATCATGCTAGTGGATATAGCATGTGCTATTGAATTGATTAAGATCGCAACAAGGGAGCAATCAGACCGCAGCAGGAGCATTGAATTGATGCACATTTTCCTGCGCATATTTTGCTGAACATGTGTATGCAGGAGGGGAATGATTGAGTATGATAGAGATAATCAATGTTGGCCTAGATCGGGGGCATAATTAGAGACATCCAAATAGCAGCTAATACAAGAGCTTATCAGTAAGTATCCATTTGTACCATTTCATATGAAACAAGGGTATGTGTACCTGTTTAAATCAGCAGGGTATATGAGATTATGCATGCAGGCTGAATAGAACAGTATGTGTTGTCATAAAAATCGTTACATATGGATATTTATAGCAGAAAGAAACAAATCTGACACGTGTTTATAAGCTTGTTAAGGAATGATACAAGAGAATTTTGATGGGCATATTATTTAAGATTGTTACACCATTTCCAATACTGGCTTCATGTTACAATTATACTGAGTAGGAAGTGCAGCTGGAATTGGACTATAATGACTAAGGGCAGGGATTGAAGTGCTAACAATTTAAATGGTTCATTGATAATGTTATCAACTATCATTGGCTACGATCAGATATCGAAATTTAGGAATGACACCCTTTTGCTATTTAATTAACTGTTTAATTTGAGAACAATTTTTTGACGATAAGTAATAAAGTGTTTGCTACCACTTTAATTAGCTAAAATAAGCTTACTGATATACTCACTATGTAGAATATGAATTATTGGTCTAATTTAGGACACAGATATTTATAATCTTTAGAATTTATGCACTTACTAAGTGGCATGCACACATAGGTTTTGCCACTTGAAGTACCCCATCTATTTTATGGAAGAATAAATAAAGGTTATGTTTTAACTATATACAATCATATCATATTCATATAAACACATTAATTTTAAAAGAGTGCTCCAAAAAGCAATCCACCTTCTTTTGTTGTTTCTTTTCAACAAACATTTTTCTATAGCTGCTGGGAAAACAATTAATAACCAGAAATGTAAATATTATTTCATTATTCAAAATTGCTTCATATACTATCGCTAATGACATAAGAACACCAATAATCACTACTTAAAATAAAAAATTACATGCAAGAACACAAATAAAACAGCATAAAAACCTTAAATATAATTTCAAATGCTGATTATAAAATATAAATTAAAATATATTAAAGGGATTAAATTTTTCCTTTATTATTGTTTACTTATCATATTTGTATTTTCATTTTATGTTTGACCTTTCCATTTTTCCATTTTATATTCCGTGGTAAAATATGCAGCTGCTGATCTTCTGGATGTGATGGATTAAATTCACCAACATAAAACTGTGCAGGACGTATTTTGTTGCCATCCATTACCAATGCCCAATTAACAATATATAGTGTTTCAAGAATTTCTCCATATTCATTAAAAAATATTGTTATAGGATGTGGATTGATGTGTTTAATTTTAGTTACATACTTTCTTAGCTTTGAAAAAAAATAGACAGGAAGTCAGGATAGGAAAGAGGTTTTAAACAAGATTATGCTGTAATCTATAAAAATATCATGGATTGGGTGAATCAAAGTGTTAAAAAATGTGAATGGGACTTACTGTACTTCTTGGACAATCATCAGCTGTAATGAACATACATTAGATGTTGGGGAGGTGTTGCTAAAGGGCAGTTTTTCAGTGATTTGCATAACGATTTCTGTCAGAGTTACTAAAGGAAAACTGCTGTCAACAACTTGTTTTGCAAAGTGCTCATTGGATAGATCCATGCTATTTATTTTATACACTAAGATTTATCAAGCTGTAGTTTAACTGCAGTATTTCACAAATCATGTGTTTCATCAAATACAATTAAAAAGAGCAATACATTTTGTGTCAAATGTAAATTATTGATATGCAAATTATGGGGCCAAGTCAGTAAGGATAGCAGATGCTGCTAATCAGCAGAATTTACTATCCTTTTGCTCGCATGCTGGGGGCCGCCCAGTGCTGGGCAAGTCTGCCCAGCATGCTGACCGGTGCCTCCCCCCTGCAAAAAGCAGAAAATGCGATTGCCTCGTAATTTCTGCTTGTCAGCAGAAACTAAGGTTAACTCCGGCCAGCACAGCTTGGCTGCGGCCGCAGGAGTCCCAGCACCATTTTACCTGTCATGGTGGCTGCGCGTGACATTATGCAGCTGCTGTGACCATGCCCCCGACATGCCCCCGTTCGGCCTGCACCGGCCGCCATTCAGAAAGCCCCACAATGCTCCGTCTCCTTCCTTGAAACGGAGCGTTGATGCCCCCCCTACCGCCTATGCCTGATTGACAGGCAGAGGTGATCATATTTCCTGTGGCCCCTCGCAGAAAGTGTGGACACATGTGCAGTACAGCCCACTGCACATACGCCCTTGGGCCCCTCCGCACAAATTCCGGTCGGATCACGATTTGAGAACCAACCTGAATTAGCCCCTATGTCTTTATATTGTCTCCACATACATCTGGGAGAGAACACCACCAAATTCAAAATTTATGGAATAAATTTTTTTTCTGAGAATCCAGAAAGTGCCAGATCAACAAAAACACTTTCTATGCCCCAGTAGCTAGGCTGACATACCAGGAAGCAGAATCTCATCCTACACTCTCAAACTATCATAATGCAAAGCTTCAAACTACTTACCAGTTTAAACTTAATTCACCTCTGTTTTCTCCTTTTGTTTGTGGATGATAAGCTAAAGAGAAATGTAAACTAATACCCAGCATATAAAAAAAAACTGTGTCCAGCTATAAAATTTATATTGGATAGAATTTCATGTCATTTGAAAATATATTGAACAAACATGGAAGTTAGAATCTTTGCAGATGGGAGACCAGACATGACATGTGAAATAACAGAACGCTGGGTTTTGATGGATAATGTAAATTAGTGTGGGTGTTCTATATAAATAGTTTAGAAAGGGAGGAAGATAGAAGATGGATGAGAAAGAAGGGTAAGGAAAAATAGAAGGGGTAATAAGAGAACAGAAAATGGTTGTAGGGTTTGTCAAGTAAACTCCTCCACCGTACTCTCACAGTAGTTGCCATGAAAAATACCCAAACCTATTTCTGTGGGGTAATCTGATTGATTGACATGGGCAACATCTCCACTTATATAAACCCGCACTTTAGTAAATATACCCCTAACTACCGTAACTGGGAAATGGAGCAAGAGGTAAATGAGAGGTGTTGATAAATCAAAGTAATGGGATAGAACTGAGTTTGAGTGTCAAACCATCAAAAACAAAATGTGTTGAATTAGATTAATTCAAATAAGTCTGCATAGATTTAAAAATATATCTCCCTCCTTATATATGCTGTTATTCTGCTGGATTCACAAGATTCTCAAACAACCAGGTTTACCTTGGTGACATTCGGTAAAGTGTTTAGGGATTGGGATGGAGGGAAAAGCTTTATTGATAATGGAACATGGAAAAGTTTTGTTGATAATATGATAATATACAGTACATGTCATGTTTACAGCATTTGTAACAATCTTTTGGTCATTTTGCTAGCTACATCGTTGATTTCTGAGGTTGAATTTTTTACAGTTTTGAGATGGCTCGGGGTAAAATAAGATTTTGCCCCACCCCACAATTTTTGATACCACAAAATGTGAGCAGACATTTCAAAAAAAGTAGTAAAAACACATATATTGTTCTATTGTTTATACTACTTTTTCTGTATATTCAATACGAGGCGAAAACGTCATCAGCCGGCAACTGATCTCTCGCGATATTTGGATTGCATATAAGACCCAGCAATGGTGATTCGGGTGCCATTTCTCACTGTCATTGCTGCTGTGCTGACTGCTGGGCTGTGCTGTCTTCATTGTGCTGTGTCCATCCACTCCAGTCAGTGGAAGTTGCTGTGTTGTTCTGTGCCAATCAACTCCAGTAGCTGCAGCTGTGCTGTGTCCATCCACACCAGTGGCTAATCTGACCTTGACCTATCTGTTTACTGTGTCCATCCATGCCAGTGCAGAGCAGATCTACAGTATTTGTCCGATATAGTCTCCTTAGAGTAATATTGGCCGAGCTAGGTTTACAGAACAAGCAGTTAGCAAATCACTGTATATTTTTTATTTATAGTGCAGGAATTTAGTTAATTCATCTATTGTGTGTCTCTCACTGGTGTTGCACTTGGACTTCACAGGCCATACCCCTCCTGGTATCATATAGCTGCTGGTCACACAACCGGTGCATCTGAAACAGCCGTTCTTACGCAGTAAAAAATAAGGTTTAGGGGTGCTAAAATTGGAAATATCAGTTTGCACCACATAATCAGGTATATTTTTGTTCCTTGATTAACTAGGCATAAGTCTACTCTGATAGACCTCACCCAGATCCCTGTCTGATGCTACTATGGGCCATAGCTGTTTTGCTCTTTTCGTAAGGTGAGAACTGCTAGAATTGAATTGGGTGACCCAGGGTAATCAAACCTTTAATGATTTATTTGACTTCTGCGCAAGTAATTCTTCTTATGTACATTTAATAGCCTTATTACGAGAAGAGCTTAACACCTCCTCCGGGTATCCCCTTTGGGATAGAGCAAAACAGCTCTGGCCCATAGTAGCATGAGACGCGGATCTGGGTGAGGTCTATTAGAGTAGACTTATGCCTAGTTACTCAAAGAACAAAAATATACGTGATTACGTGGTGCAAACTGATATTTCCAATTTTAGCACCCCTAAACCTCATTTTCTACAGTTTAAGAACGGCTGTTTCAGATTCACCGGTTGTATGACCTGCAGCTATATGACACCAGGGGGTAAATTTACTAAGATTCGTATTTTTACCGATTTGGAGAGAGAATCATCACGAATGACATCGAAAGTGTAAAACTGCAACTTTTTGAATTGATTACGACTAATTTACTAAGCTGTCGTATTTGTATTTTTAGTGTTGTCCGATGTCGATGTCATTCGTGTTTTTTTGATGTGTAATGCGGCTGATTTTGTGGTTTTGCGGCCGTGTTCTTAGTGTTTTTTTACGAATGCGTCACATGTCTGTTACGGCCGCGTTTTTTTCCTAAGTTTCGTTTTTGTCACTCGTCCGTGATTGGTTGTATTCGTGATGGAGGAGTGTCTGTGCACATTACTATAAAAACGCCCCAAACCGTCAGCACCTCGTGGGTTTAGCTAGTGGAGAGGAGAGAGGAAGGTGTATTAGGAGTTGGTGAGTTTGGTGGAGTTTTTGGTGGATTTGGAGCAGAGTTTTGCGATTGTTGAGTGCTGTACTGTGTGTGTAAGTAGTCTTGTCATACTTGTTGTGTAGTTTTTTAGAAGTTTGTCTACTTTTTTGTCATTGTTTTTTTTTTCAAGTCTATTGTCATTGTTTGTGAGTGAGTGAGTGAGTGAGTGAGTGTGTGTGTGTTGGGTGTGTGGTGTGTAGTGGTAGTGGAGGAGTGTGTTTTCTGTTTTATTTTCTCAGTGTTTTGTGTAGTTTGTGGGGATTATGTCTCAGTCAGAGGCCAGTGTGGTGGAGGAGGTTAGTGAGAGGGAGGAGGTGAGTGAGGTGGAGGAGGTTAGTGAGAGGGAGGAGGTGAGTGAGGTGGAGGGGGTTAGTGAGAGGGAGGAGGTTAGTGAGGAGGAGGAGGGGGTGCCTGTTGCAGCGTTCTCCAGTGATAGTGATGGTGCTGTGTCTCCGCAGCCACGCACCACTACCAAGACTGGGCGCAATGTGAAGTTCAGCTATGCTGAAAACATGGCTTTGGTGCGGGAGCTGATGAGGCATCATTGCCAATTGTTTGGGCAGGATGCTGCCAAGGTGTCCTCACGTAGAAAGTCTGTCCTGTGGGGAAAAGTTATAGCAGCAGTCAATAGTGAGGGTGTGGTGAGGCGGACTGAGGACACGTGTAGAAAAAGATTTTATGACATCAAGCGCCGTGTCAAGGCCAAGATGGCCAAGGAGGCCAAATCAGCCCACCAAACCGGGGGTGGACACCCTTTCCGTGCCACTTTTCGTGATTGGGAGGAGCCTGTGCGGTCACTTATTCCTGCAGAAGTGGTGTCAGCGACTCATGTCCGGGATTCGGACCGTCCAAGGCAGGATGGTGAGTTTTAATTTAATTTTGTTGGCTCTTGTTTTTTATAAAATGTTAATGCTGCTAATTGTTACTGTGTTTTTAAATATGCAAACATTGTGTTGGTAATGTCGTGCAGGCCTGTGCAACCTGTAGCTGTAAATGTGTTTCAAAACTACAAGTCCCATCATGCATTGCCAGAGTTTTGTTATTAGTGAATGTGAAATCTGTTGCAGTGCATGCTGGTATGTGTAGTTATAATACATAATCAGAGATTTTGCTTGTCCCTAACTGTTTTTTCAAATGGCATTTTTCTTTTTCTTTTATTTTTTTGGTTTAAATTTTGACATTTTTTATATGGTTTTTATGTTGTTTGTGTGAAATTTAATATTATAATTCTCTGCAATATATTGTGCCGAATTAAGCTATGTTTCTGGATTATTATTGCAACACCATCTTAATTTAAGAATACACACCCAATTAATTAATCCAGAATAGCTTAAACATAAAATAGTTAACTTAACATTAGGTGCAAGATGTTTACATTACAATAATGATTTTCAGATAACAATGAGTATTCAAAGTATGGTCTTAATGTTTTGTGCAATTTTTCAACAGTACGCCAGAGAAGCGCCACAGACAGGCCACAGCCAACTGATGAAGCTGCTGGGAATGCAGGTAAGAAATCAGTGTAGTCACATATTCTGCAAACACATAGAACCACAAAATATTAATGTTGCTATTTTCACATAGGTTCTTCTTCTGCAAGCCGCCCTCCTCTAAGGCGGCCATCACAGGGCTCTGTGACTTTAACTAGGAGGCCCAGTAAGATGCGGCGTGTGGATTCGGAATCTGCGCCTCCTTCTTCACCACCCAGGCGGCGCATCTCGGCAGTCTTGCCCCAGCCACCACAGGCAATTTTGGATAGTCCCCAAAGTGATGAGCCACGATCACCTCAGCTGTCTGGTGAGTAAAAACATAAAAGAAATACATTCAAACATTTAGACACAGTACATTTACTATGATGTGAGCTCAAATTGAGATGGCATGTTTCCCGTAGCAACCAATCAGATTCCAGGTATTATCTTCTTGAAGGTGCAAAATAAATGTGAATTAAAGTCTAATTGGTTGCTATGGGCCACATCACATTTTAAATAGAACACCCATCTTACTAAATTGAACCCACAGACGTGCACAGAAAATGAATAGCGGGTTTCTCACCGGACTTAACCCCCCCCCCCCCCTCCACAGCATTATAGTATTCTCACACCTCCCCTGTCCGGGATGTAGACTGCTTACCTGATGCGCTCCTCTGGTCCGTCCAGATGAGAAGTCTATATCCAGGACAGGGGAGGTGAGAGAACACTATAATGCTGTGGAGGGGGGGAAGTTCGGTGCGGAACCCGCCAGTCAGTCTCTGCGCACGCCTGTTATGGCACATATGTGTTTGTAAAGGAAAGATTCCTAGTTTTAAAAAACACACCTCAAATCAAAAATTGTAATGAATATTATTAAGTATGGAATGTTTAGCACAAGCAAAGATATTTAATTATAACTAAACAGTGCCTGTTGGCCACCCCATACAGAACCAACCTTCATGGGAGACGATGACCAGGAGGAACCAGACCAACAGCCAACCTATACACTGCACCTTACGCCCGTTGTTCCTACCCAGCCAACCCAGCCGCAGGATATGCCCCAAGCCTCCTTAAGTCCACAATTGATCCCAACTCCACCCCAGCAACAAATGTCCGCAGACTTTTGGACCAGTTGGGCAACACAACAGTCCCAAAACACTGCCTGCCTGAACACACACACACAACACCTTGCCAGTCTGCCCCATCATCTTCCGCGCATTAGTCGGAACTCGGGCAGACTGATTGTTCAGGTAGGCAGTATTGCTACATCGATGGAGCAAATCAGGGCGGACAACATGCAAATGCTGGCAAATTTGACGCGCATCATCGATGAGCAACAGCGGCAGCAACAAGCCCTGATACAAGTGATACAACACAATCAGGTAGTGAATGAGACTTTGTCTAGGATTGTGGCCAGCCACACTGCCAGTAATAATCAGCTGAATGCCAGTATACATAACTTGAGCCAAAGCATCACTCTGATGTCAGCACAACAACTCAGCTCCAGCTCAGGAACGACTACCCCTAGCCAGACCCCAGTTACCTCCCCTGTTCGACGATCATCCAGAACACGGGCCAGCGACCCTGCCCAAACCTCGGCACCCAGCACACAAAAAAAAAAAAAATGATTCTGACATGACATTTGTGTAACACAATAAAAATTTAACTATTGTCTTCACAAAAATTCCTGTGTCCGTGTCAAACATTGTAAAACACGCTATGTGTGTATGGTTTAATGGGGTAATGAGTGTCAATGTTTTTTAAAAATAAAATAAAAAAAAGTACACACCAGTATAAAGAACAAACAATACTGTGTTCTAAGACCTACCAGAAGCAACACTTAGACATAGACGTGTATGTATTTTTCAACTCACCTGTTTCAAAAATTTTGAAAAGGTTGGCTGGGAAATACCAATGACGTAGCCTGTCACAGCCTGGAAGCTGCCAGTAGCCATAAAGTGCAACACAGCCAGGAGTTTGTGCAAGCCTGAGACAGAGCGTGAGCGTGCTGACTCAGGGTCTAGTCCCAGTTTGACAAGGTCATACAGACGGAAAATGTTGGATGTTTTTAGGGGAAACATCTGTATGACCCTATCATCAGACAATGCGTTTAAGTGTAAACGTCCCCTAAACAAACGTGGCTGGCGCAGCCTCCGCGGCACCTGTTCAACCTGCTGACCATGTTCACTTACCTGGCCCAGATTTCTTGAAGAGTCATGGAGCACTCTCAGGTATCCCCCAGCAAACAAAAAATCTGTTGCACACACCACAGCAGCCATTTCAGAGTGAGAGATATTCAAAATGTGCCTGGGACCCTTTTATAGGGCCAAACATTCAGGTGTGAGTAATGGATAATTGACTACACATGTAAACACGCTTCTCAAAAGCAGGTCTGGTTTTTTTTAGGACTTTTTTACGAAATGTATTTTTTCACGGCCGCAAATGCATTTTTCACTGTAGACATTACAAATACGAATGGTTAGTAATGACCGAGATTCATATCTAAACAGCCGCGTTTTGACCGATGGTGTATTCATTCGTATTTTTAAACTTGAACTTCCAAAAAAATACGAATGCACTCATCACTGCCGTGATTTCAGTTTAGTAAATTACCGAGATGACACTTTGAAGAAAAAACGGCATCTCGGTCAAAATCGGGACCTTAGTAAATATACCCCCAGGAGACAAATTTTTACATCCGCACATGGGAAAGCGATATTCCATCAGATACCCTCTCTCCGGTGATTCACGCTATGTTATCTACTGTATATGCTGAATTGTCCTTGCAGTCTTGCCTACATAGGCAAGACCAATTGTCAATTTAAGTCAAGAATGGTACAGCATAGATATGCGATCAGGGAGGCTATTAAGTTGGGCACTAGTGATCAGCCGGTAGCCAGACACTTTTCATGGGCTAAACATGGTATGGCAACTTTGAGGTATCGGATTATAAATAAAGTGCCCCCCTCATTGCGTGGTGGGGACAGATCTAAAAAGCTGTTACAGTTAGAAACAAAGTGGAATCATATGCTTGACACAGTTCACCTGAAGGGGTTGAATGAATCCCCTAATCTAAGATGCTTTCTCTGATTTACAGGTACTGTAATCTGGATATTATATTGGTCATTTTGAGTAACCTTATTTCAAGACTATTCCGGAGGTGCCAGACGTGACACATCCGGATGCCGGGAAGCATGGGCAGCGGCGGGAGTTCCTAATGCCCCAAAGGTATTTAAATTGTATGTTATTCATTCACTGTTATCCTGACGATGGAGTTACGGCCCCAAAATGTAGATGTATTAAATTGCACTCTTTTTCATCTTGAAAGTCTCTGAGTGTCGCCTCCTTCTGTTGCATGTATTGTGTGCTGTATACCTCTGGGGAGAGCACCCTGAGTGAGTACCAGTGCAATCACGGGCCTGCTTGAGTGCCGGATCATTCCGTTTGTGTTTATATATATATATATATATATATAATAGTGTTAAATAACTAAAAAAATCTCTAATCAAGGGAAGGTTTAGTGCAGAAAAACATAGATTTCGCTAACATATCATTCACAACATGAAGTGGCAAAGAAAGGCTCAGACCTAGGCCTTTATTTATGAGTGATGGTTCTGCAACTGTCAGTGAGGCATATTAATCTGCCTGGTATGACAATGTCAGCATTTCTCACTAAGAGTCTAGAAGAGGTGTCAAAAAATTAAAACCACTAAAGAATTTGAAAAAACTGTGTGTTCAGAACGTCACAACCCCTGTGGTAAGTCTAAGCATGTCCATGAGTGCTATGTCTGAGCCTGACCTTTCTCATACTGTTCTTGTAGATAAGCCTCCTTCCACCATTTCTACATCATCTACAAATGTGGGGATGAGCTGCACAAGTCAACATGCTGACATGGAAATCGAGGATGCTACCATGGATGTGCAACAAGATGAGAGGGGTATTAGTGTAGATGATGCTGGAACTATTGAGGATGTTGATGATGAGGATGTTTATTGTGTATGTCAGGCACCAGTGGAAGCAGTTCTTGCCTGTGATAAGAAGAAGGCCATTGTCATGCATGGGCATAGGACAAAAAAAATTCAGCTCTTATGTGTGAAAATATTTTTTCAAAATCCTGACTATGGTCAAGCCATCTGTAAATCCATAGTAAGTATAGGTGGGGATATTAACCATCAAGGAACCACCTTCCTGTTATGTCATTTTCAGAGTTCATGTATGGTTTTTGGCAACATTGGAGACATACTGTATGCTAAAACTACAAGCAGTCCAGCATCAGCTAGTTCCCTCTCTTAACTAAATCCCAGCATCTTCAATCTCAACTGCCTTCATCATCAGTATCCTCACTAATGATTGGAGGTAGTTCTGCATTCAATTTGATAAGTCTAGGTGACTCCTCCCATGTCCAGGATTACTCAGAAGAATCCTTCAGCACTAGACCTGCTGCTGCTGGGGTTTTATCTTAATCCCAGAAGGGGACCAAGAAGACTACTAGTGTTAGTTTCAAACAATTGACTTTAAAACAATTTCTTACAAGAGGAAGCAAGTATGATAGCTGTCACCCAGTTGCACAGTGGATCACTGACACCATGATGGATATGCTAGCAATAGATATGCATCTACAGTAATATCTACCAGTACGCAGCAGGTTTTACACAGTTAAATTAGGTCCAGTGTCCCCACCACCAAATTCCATATCGGTTCCATCTTTCCCAAAAGCAATTCCTCGCCTGTACCAGGATGTTAAAAAAATAAAATAAATAATGGCCTAAAAAATGCCATTGTACCCACTGTCCACTTAGTCACAGAGGAACTGGGTAAATTAAAGATTGCATGACTGTGACAGGTCATTGAGTAGGTGAATCACCTTTAGCAGCAAAAGCAGAATCTAACAAATAATGCCAACTCATTCAGAGGCAGACTACTCTCTGTATCACTGGCTTCACTAAACCACAAATCTTGTGAGAGCATTACTGGATTAATTCAAACATGTCCCATGTTTTGTTCACATAATCAATTTTTTTTTTAATGGCAGGGGTATGCAAGAGAAACTGTGGACTGAAAAATTCAGCCACAGCAGCTGCAAGAGCAGTTCAATTTGTCCTACCACCAACTAAAGCAAAAGGTAGTAACAAGCTGAAATTCTACCCTTTATATGCTTTAGCGGATTGAGGAACAACAAAAAGCCATCCACAGCTACACAACAAGCCATGACATTGGGAAAGGAGGGGGAGTGTACTTTAGTGCTGTGCAGTGCAGAATTCTTTCCATGCTGAGCAAAGTGCTAAAACCATTCGAATTAGCCAGCTGTGAAGTAAATTCAGACACTTTTAGCTATAGTCAAGTAATTCCTGTAAATAGAAATTAGAAAATCAGCTTGAAGGAGATGAAATTAAGTGATTCTGCTAAGAATGTCAGACTTGCAGATCAAGTCTTTTATTCGCTTCACCAGGATTGAAGGGTTGTTAATTTGTTTCACTACATTTTGATCGGCTGTGGTGGATTCTAGGTTTAAAACGTATGTCATGTCTTTCGTGCCAACTGATCCAGATCTTAAGAGATGCAAAGAGCTCCTGGTGGACAAGATGTTAGCTAAAGTGGTACATGACTCAACGATGTCTCCTTCTTCAGTTTCTCCAGCAACTGCTGCTGTCAGGAAAAACTCAGCTTTCACAAGAGACTTAGTGGTGGTGCAGAGACGTCTGGTTGGGTCTAAAAGAATTGCCCAAAATTAGTGACTCCTCTACAATATCTCCATCTGATATGGTCAACATCCACAAAATGGTGATTTATTTAAATGACAGAATACAAATAGACATGTCACAGAGTGTCTTTAAGTACTGAAAAAAAGGCAATTTAGAGGCTCTATTACCAACTCGCTTTGCAATACTTGAGCTGCCCAGTCTCCAGGGTGTACTTAGAAAGAGTTTTCAGCACAACCAGGATCCTTGCAGTGATCGGCATATGAGGCTACTTCCACAAAATGTGGAAAATATGAGGTTCAACAAAATAACTTGAAATTCCACAAGAAATACCTTTACCAGCAATCACATCAAAGCACAGAGACTTCTGTAATAGTTGATTCCAGCGGGGATGAATTAAAAATGTGTGAGGATGATGTACATACTGGTGAGGATGATTATGTTAATGACATCATGCCACTGTAGATCTGTTAGCTTAGCTGCCTTAAGTCCATTGGAAGTTTGTTTTGCGGGAGCCCAAATAAACTAAGTACTTCAGCCACAAAAGTGACGGTCCCTGTTGTAGAAATGCTTGATTTGCTAAACTGTGCATGTTCTTTTTAATTTTCAAAAAGTGATTAGGTGGGCCTAAGCACAATTCCATCTTGTACCACTTTTCTTTTCTGTCACTGCTGTTAAGCGATGTTTTTATATATATACTTGTTTGCTGTGTCTTTGTGCCACTGTTCTGTTGCTTAGTAACTAGCCAGCTCTCTGCAGCCTTTGGCCTAAACAGGACGGAAACAATATTGTGAGCTGAGAGGTGATCAAAATTGACTGGAAATGACTAGGACAGAATGTTATTCAGGTTAAACTACAGTTCTTTAGTAGAAAAAATACAGATCCAAATCCAAAACCAAAACCTGGTGGTGACTTAGAACCAAAAACAGTAACATGAGCTGGTGCACATCCTATATATTAAAGGCTAATGCTGCTACTCACATCTATGGGGCAAATTAAGTGTTATGTGTGCCAATGGACATCATAGCAATTTAGTTGTTGATCCATTTAGGTGCGCACAACCACCAGTGCTGACATTACTGTTATGTAGTTCTGTTATGTTGACGGGCTGAAAACTAGTCTCTAATAATTTGGAGTGGTTTGCTGAGATCCCTAGATCATGAGGGATATTTGTATAGAGTGCAGAATAATCCAGTGTTAGAAACACATTTAAAAAAATCCAGGTGATATTTGAAATGTATTAATAAAATGTAGTGTCACAAATGTACAGTAAGAAGTATGAACTTGTGGCTTTAAAAAAAGTACCAATATTAGAAGAAAGGGAGTTGGTGCCAGAAATAATGTGACACCCAGGACGTGAGGTGAGTGATTTGTGAATTTTGGGAAGGTGATAGAAGGTGGAAACAGTGAGAAAATAAGTGAAAATAATTATTTTTTTCTTCTTTAGATACTATATATGTCTCAGGATCAGAGCTTTGTCCATAATAGGTAGGAGCTCACTCAAGAGTTTTGTAGTTGGATTATATGATAATATTTTCTAGATCCGAGAATTCAGAAGTTGTCGAAGAGCTTCATTAACAAAGTCTGATGTATTGAGGATTACAAGGTCCATGTCAATGTTGGCCTCTTATCATCATGCATAAGATCCTGAAGTGCCTTTTCCTCTTTCAAAAACATGTTACAATTAGTCTTGTTGTTGTATTTGTTGCAGATTATTTTAAAGTCTTCCACAGCGATTTGGTAAAAACATACTATGCTGTTTGTTTTAGCTAGAATGGTAAAAGAAAAATCCTCAGTTTTATTTTTGAAAGGAGAATGATGTTGAGAATTGTCAAAAATATAGATAGGTTCAGATTTTGGAAATTTGATGGGATAGAGATTCCTTCAGGAGATCAGTGAGTAAGCCAGTCGTCCGTATTAAGAACAATGTGCAGGAAATCTTGCATATTTCTCTATAAAACTTAATTTGCAAAGTGTCTTTTACATCATAGTAAACTTAACAATGTGTTTAGTTCAATAAAAAGGTCAAACATATTAGGTTTAGTGGTTGAAGACAATTTAAGGTCCGTGTTTAGAAGGAAAATCTTCTTAACTAATAGTTTTCAGAGAAAAGGTTGAACATGCCCTGGGCAACAGAAGTTTTTAGTAGTGATCTATTCTGCCTTCGTTTTCCTTCCTACCTCCTCTTGATACTTTCTAGTATTGTGCATTTTGGTTGCTCCGATTTAAATAGGGGATGTAAAAGATGGAGTCACTGGAGGATTTTCTGTGGCCATAAGAAAGGAGTAACATTATTGAAACTTGTGTTAGCATTTAATATCCTCTGAAAGGAATAATTATTTACAGTGATTACTTATATATTAGTTTATGTTCTGTTTGTCTGAACCATTTGTTGATTTCTTGCAAACTGTGTATTTTTTGATAAGAGGTACAGTAGAGTAGGCTTTTTATATGTTCCTATCTTACCTCTTTTCTAATCATCTAAAGTACATTGGAATGTTTTTTTTTTTTTTTTTTTTCATTTCAACTAGTGTCCTCTCATATTGCTAAATTGTAATTATGAGCTGATCCCTCTCTGATTTTCCCTCTACATTTTTGCAAGATTCGAGTTTTTAATTAGGTGTATCTCTTGTTCTATTTCCTTGATTTAACTAGTAGTGTAATCAACATTAATCAACAGGCATCTACGATTTGGTTTCAATCTTTTAGGGAATCAGAATCATTATCAAAGAAGGCTGCTTAGTTAAGCATAGGACTCTAGGAACCATTTTTTGTCAATGTTTTTGCTGCTGTACAGATCAGTTTTATTATTAAGTGTGATGCTGGAGGAAAACAGATAAAATGAAAATTCAAGATAAACAGTTCAACATCTATATAATGTATAGAAACAAATCTATTGTGAAATCACAAACATTGCTGCAGATCTAAACAGGATGGTCACCCGTAAAGACATAGAACCAATATAGAGGATCTACAGTAGTTGCTCAAATATGTGAGTACAAAAATTGGTAGCATGTAGAGATGGAAATATCCATATTATTCAGATCTGCTATATACAACTATTTAGGGATCATTTTTAGCTGATAGTGAATAACAGTAAATATTGCATTAAATAAAAATGTACAATGTTAATTAAAAAATAATAACACATTATCAACACAATATAATTAAGTACTGTTAGTGACAAATGCAATATTCATACATTAGAAATACAATTACTAAAGGTGTCACCTAAAGACAGCTCTCCATTGAATATAATGTCCATTAAATGTATAGGTATATAATAGTGGCTACCAATTTGCTGCAAACACAAAGTTATTTATTATTAATATTTATTTATTAACAGTTTCTTATATAGATCAGCAAATTTTGACCAAATGGAACCAACAGTGATAAAACAAAACTGGGTAATAACAGACAGTCATAGAGGTAGGAAGGCCCTGCTCGCAAGCTTACACTCTATATGGAAATAGGCAGTCATAAACAAGAATAAGCATCATCTATTGCATTATCTATTACGTAATGGTCTACCAGATAGTAAAGGCTGTATGATATGGTCACACACAGTGGCGGAACTTGCAAATGGTGGACCCAGGTTCAAAAATATGCTATGGGCCCCCCTTCTCCGCATCATGGCGAGAAACAGTGGGTGACAATGGGAGAGGACATGGGTGATGAAGAACCAGGTGGTGACTGGGGAGTCAATGGGTGACAGGTAGACGTGGGTGGGAGAGGCAGTGGATGATTAGGGAGGCAGTAGGTGATGGGAAGAGGCAGAGGGTGGTAGTGGGAAGGCAGTGGGCATAGGATCGGGTGGTGACCAGGAAGTCTGTGGGCGATGAAGAGGTAAAGGGTGACAGGAGAGGAAGTGGATGATTGAAGAGGCAGCGGATGATGGGGAGAGGCAGGGGGTGCAATGGATGGTAGGTGCATCTCTGTTAGCTGACACAGACATAAAGTGGGTGATTAAGGTAGAAGTTGACAGGGAGAGGCAGTGGGTGATTGGGGAGTCAGTGGGTGACAGGGAGATGTAGAGGGTGAAAGGGGAGAGGCAGATAGAGAAATGCAGTGGATGAATGGGGAGGTAGAGGGTGATGGGGAGAGGCAGAGGGTGGCAGGAGGTGACTAGAGTAAATGGGTGACAGAGAGGGAGAGGATAACAGGGAGAGGCAATGTGTGACAGGGTAGTCAATAAGTTATGGGTAGTCAGTGGATGACAGGGAGAGGCAGAGGGAGACAGGGAGAGGCAGTGGGTGACATTGGAAGGCAGAGGAGACAGAGAGGACGTGGGTGACAGTGGAAGGCAGAGGAAGACTGGGAGAGGCAGAGGGCTACTGGGAGATGGAGAGAGGCTGAGTGTGACAGGGAAATAGTTGATGGTGAGAGGCAGAGAGTTACAGTAGAACTTAAGATGGATATAGTGGGTGATGGGGAGAGGCAGTGGGTAACAGCTGTGAGGTGGCTGCAGGCAGACACACTCATTGGTTTACTTACTGCCAGGGGACGATGCCAGACTAGCTTTGCTGGCTCAGTTAGTGTTGTGAGATGGACTGGCATGCAGGCAGGGACAGGGCTGTTCCTCCTATCCACCAGGTCAAAATGTTATGTTACATATATTTAAAACCAACATATTCTCATAAAGCTGACCAGCATTAGTTATAGAGAAGAGTAGTGTTTATTGTTCACAAATACTTGTGCCAGTGCTGGTCAGCTTTATGTGAATGAGCACCCGAGTCTGCCTAAATACAATGTTCTGGAGCTTTGCAATATTAGTGTGTTCCTTCCCAGGATTTGATTAGATAGATACCCAGTGGTTCCGTTGCCTCTTGCCAGGCTGCCGGTTCCTACTCCTTTTATGTGACAGTGGGCCGCGGCGGCAGAGAGGCAGGGACAGAACAAGGAAAAGCTGACACTGACGTAATGCCACACAGTGCAAACTATAACATGTGGCTTGGGTAACTGTGGGGGGAAGGGGCACGCTGGCTGGCTTGATTGTATGGTATTTTTTTGTCCACTTGTGCCATACTGGATAGGCAGCAGGCACAATCAGGCACTGCGGAATATAAACAAGAAAAGGGAGTAGGTCAGACAGGGGTGGATTGGGGACTAAAAGTGGCCCTGGAAAAATTTCTGGAAGTGGCCTCACAAGGGGGTGGTACCAAATCAACTGTAGGCCGAGCCAACATCCTTACTGCAGCCTACCTCTAACCGCAGCCTAATCCTAACCCCACCCTAATTGCTGCCTAACCTAATCCTAACCCCAGCCTACCCTCAATCTAATCTTAACCCCAGCCTACCCACAATCTAATCCTAACCCTAGCCTAACTGCAGGCTATCCCAAACTGCAGCCTTACAGTACTCTCTCCATAACTGTAGCCTAACCCTAACAAAAATCGAATCCTACCTAAACTGCAGCCTAATCCTAACCACAGTTTAACCCTAATCGCAGCCCTATACTAACCAAAGCCCATCCCTAACCCTATCCTAACTACAGTCTAACCATAACCCATGCCTAGTCCTATCTCCACTCTAACTGCAGACTATCCCTACCCTAACTGATGCATAACCATAACCCCATTCTAACTGCAGTCTAACAATAACTGGTGTGTTGGGAAGGGGTGATCAGGGATGCTGCGAATGGGGGTAGTTGGAGCTGTGAGGGTAGAGAGAGCAGGAAAGGGGAATTTGTGTGAAAGACAGTACATTTGGAGTGGTTGTTTGTATCTTGAGGAGAGCAGGAGAGGGGAATGTTTGTGGGGGTGAGGCAGGGTTTGGTGGGTGCCTTGGTTTTGGTTGGGGAGATTTTGAACTGTGAGGAGAGTTGGAGCTAAAGAGAGGAACCTGTGTGGATGTGGAGGGGTTGGAGCTTTAAGGGGAGAGAGCAGTTGAGGGTAACATTTGTGGAGGAGAGGGAAGGTTCCACAGATGAGGGGTGAATTTGGAGCTATAAGCTGAGATATAGCAGAAGTGGGGAATCTGTGTGGGGGTGGATTGTTCTGTGTTTGGAGCTGTGAGGGGAGAGAAAGTAGGAGAGCAGAACATGTATGGGGGAGGGAAGGGAGGGTCAGGGGTGACATGGATGGTGGAAGCTTTGGAGCTGTGAGAGAAGAAAGAGGAGAGTGGGGGGGTTAAGGGGTGCCACAAAGGGGGTGAGGCAGAGTTTGGAGCAGTGAGGGAAGAGAAAGGAGAGAGGAGCCTGTGTGGGAGAGGTGTTGGGGGGCCTCAAAAGGGGTTTGGAGCAGTGAGGTAACAGAGAAGAGAGGGTAGCATGTGTGGGAGAAGGGGATGGGGTTGGGGATTCCAATGATTAGGGGGGGGGGGCATAGTTTGGAGCATTGAGGGATGAGAGAAAAGTGTAGAGTCTGTGCAGGGGGGGTTGGGGGTGCCAAAAATGTGAGGGTTGGAGCAATGAGGGAACATAGAGGAGAGGGAGCCTTTGTGCAGGGGAGGGGGTGGGGGTCAGGGGTTCCACAGATAGGGAATGGGCCGTAGCTGTGAGGGAACAAGAGGAGCCAGTGGGGGAGAGGGTTTGGGGTGCCATGGATTGAGGAGTGGACTGTAGCTGTGATGGAACAAAGAGGAGCCTGTGCAGGGGAGGTGGTTGGGGGTGCTGCAAATGGAGGATGGGCTGTAGCTGTGAGAGGCCAGAGAGGATCCTGTGAGGGAGAGGGGTGGCCAGGGGTTCTGCAGAGGTGGGGTAGGCTGTAGCTGTCAGAGAACAGCGAGGAGCCTGTGTGTGGGATGGGGGTCCGCAGATGGAGTGGTGAGCATGTGCAGGGTCAGGGGTCCCACGGATGGGGGGTGGGATGTAGCTGTGAGAAGGTAATGGAGATGGGCAAACATGCGACTTACCTTTGTCAGTAGGAGCTGCTTCCAGACCGCTGTTGCTCTGCTGCATGTTCTCTTCTGCCTGGGAACTGGTGAGGTGACTGGAAGAGCTCTGTCAGAAGCTCCTCCAAGCTGCAGGTTTCCGACAGGTGCCAGTACGTGTTTGTTGGATAAAATGGTGACTGACATGCTGCTGGGGGCGTGGCCACATGCAGCAGTTGGCCCCACAGCCCGGCCGGCCTCTCGGGAACATCCCTGCTAGTGGACTAATCAGGCACAGGCAGGAGGCAGCATTACTGGACTGGGGAAGGAGCTGAGATGAGCATTCTGCTCCTCCTCCTGCTCCAGCCAGGACCCGAACATGAACACTGACTGTGAGTGACTGTCTTGTGCTTTCCGGGCCCGACAGCGTCATTGTACAGAGGCAATGGGGAACTGGTGGCGGGCACAGTGCTGGTGGCATTTAATGAGTTATTGTGACTCACTTTAATACCGTCTGCCTCGGTGCAATGCACCAGCTGCACCGCTAGTAGTTCCGCTACTGGTCACACAGCAATGTTGGCTAGGGGTCAGGAGGATGTAAAAGTGAAGAAAGAGAAACTATGTGATGGTACATGTATGTGTGGACTTTACAGTGGGGATGTATTTAAATTGGAGCATTTATGAAGGTTATGTAGGTATTTCCGTAATGTGATAAGCTTGCCTAAAGAGGTGAGTTTTCTGGGAACTCTTGAAGGTTCGGAGATTGAACTGATGATCATAAAAGGTCCACTGTGATACATGCACTTTCTAACAGCTTGAGCATTCCTGTTATGGAATGGCAAAAAGTTATCTGGTGATGGACCAAGGTGATGACTGTGTAAAGGTGACACAAGGTCAGTACCCCAGCGTAATATGGGGGAAAGGAGAATGTATCACTGATAGCAAACAGTCTTACATGTTTCTCTGAATCGCTCAGCTTCTCCAGAGGCATGTGAATTTGATTCAGCATATTGCATATACTTATGTATATTAGTGGAGAGTGATGACATTTGAATTGATGTTAATTAGGCATATCTGTTATAGTCTGCAAAACATATTTCTGCTGCGGGGTACACTGGGCTCCACAAGGATAGACATTGGGGTGTAGAGTAGGATCTTGACCCGAAGCACCAACAGGCTCAAAACTTTGACCTTCTTCCCAAGATGCATAGCACCGCCTCCTATATCACCCCGCCTCCGTGCACAGGAGCTCAGTTTGTAGTTGGTGCTTGCAGTGCAAGCATGTAACAGGAAGGGCTCCTCACAGCAGCTTTAGAAAAAGCTTTTTCTGAGGAAAAAAGAAGACTACAAGGGCTGCAGCAGAGGCACAGATTGTGCTGGATGTCAGTAGACATCACCTGCTGCAGCTCCATCTCTCCCCCAGTGGCGCTGTACACTCCCGAGCCCTGGTTGCCGGGTACCTACAGCAGGAGGCTCTGGTTTTCTTCCAAGTCAGGCACACACGGCTGGGGCTCTCCGGGATCACGTGGCCGCGCTTCGGGAGGTGGTAAGTGGGTCCCACTCGCAGGACCCGTGTTTTATCGCGATCCGGCGCGGTCGGTGGGAGGCGGGCCGCGCGTGCTGACGGTGGACACTGTGGAATACAGGCGATCCCACTAGATCACCAGGGCATGGGTGCAGTTCAGGTTTTCTCTCTAAACCTTTTTACAGGTAGCCCGCAGTACCAGGTGGTTTTGCCAGCAGAGGGTATAAGGCTTAGACCTGGAGCCCCTTCCCCGGCCCCAGGGCGCCATTTACAATAAATGTAAATGCATATCTGTCTCTCCCTCACTCCCTGTCAGTGTTTGGGTGCTATTTCCCCAGCTACACTGGGACTGGCAAATCCTCCTTTGTAAAGCCACCTGAAAGTCAGTGCTGTGCCTTTACAAGACACTTAAGTATTCTACATGTCATTTAGATAGTGATAGTTAAGAAAAAGTGCATTTGGTAAGGGTTATGTAGAACAAGTACCCTGTGATATACATCCAGTCTTTACTGTGCAGTGTTATATCTATTGATTATATAGCTATATTATTGAGCTAGTCCAGTGCAGTATTATTGCTTGTCATAACTTCTGCATTGTACAAATTGTGACTATATGTGTGTGCATTGGCTTGCTGTGTGACCTCCATTTCGTGTTTCTCACTCAGCTTGCTATCCCTATATTCTATAACGTGAGGGGGCTAGGTGCGTCAGGTTTGTAATACAGGATAAAGGATATTCACAAGCTATACTTAAATTGTATTTTTCTCTGTGATTTTAGTCACCATATCTCTCCTAAATCCCTGTTTGTGCTGACTACATTGTGCAGGGGTTTGGGTCAGGTATTGTGCTGCTGACAAATTGTACTGTTACCTTATACTGCACGTTATAATAACTAGTGATGAACGAGTTTGGTTCCTCGAGATCCGAATCCCCCCGAACTTCACCCATTTTACACGGTTCCGAGGCAGCCTCGGATCTTCCTGCCTTGCTCGGTTAACCCGAGCGCACCCGAACGTCACCATCCCGCTGTCGGAATCTTGTGAGATTCGTATTCTATATAAGGAGCCGCGCGTCGCTGCCATTTTCACTCGTGCATTGGAGATGATAGCGAGAGGACGTGCAGCGTTCTCTCAGTTTCTGTGTTCAGTGTGCTGCAAATATCTGTACTCAGTGTGCTTGCAAATATCTGTGCTCAGTGTGCTGAAAATATCTACGTTCTCTGCCTGAAAAATGCTCCATATCTGTGTTGCATTGTAGTATATAGTAGGAGGACAGTGCAGAATTTTGCTGACCACCAGGTTTATATAGCAGTACGGTACAGTAGTCCACTGCTCTACCTACCTCTGTGTTGTCAAGTATACTATCGATCCATACCTGTGCTGCAATTTAGTTGTGCGCAGTATATATAGTAGGAGGACAGTGCAGAATTTTGCTGACCACCAGTATATATATAGCAGTACGGTACAGTAGTACACTGCGCTACCTACCTCTGTGTCATCAAGTAAACTATCCATCCATACCTGTGCTGCATTTTAGTTGTGCGCAGTATATATAGTAGGAGGACAGTGCAGAATTTTGCTGACCACCAGTATACATATAGCAGTACGGTACAGTAGTCCACTGCTCTACCTACCTCTGTGTCATCAAGTATATTATCCATCCATACCTGTGCTGCATTTTAGTTGTGCGCAGTATATAAAGTAGGAGGACAGTGCAGAATTTTGCTGACCACCAGTATATATATATAGCAGTATGGTACAGTAGTCCACTACTCTACGTACCTCTGTGTCGTCAAGTATACTATCCATCCATACCTGTGCTGCATTTTAGATGTGCGCAGTATATATAGTAGGAGGACAGTGCAGAATTCTGTGCTGCATTATGGTGACCAGTATATTGCAGTACAATAGTCCAGTGCTGCATCTCGTTGTCCAGTGTCAGTTCTAGTATCCTCATCAGTGCTCAGTATCACTAATCATTGTCTTGTGCTGCATTGTGGTGACCAGTATACTACAGTACAATAGTCCAGTGCTGCATCTCGTTGTCCAGTGTCAGTTCTAGTATTCTCATCAGTGCTCAGTATCACTACTCATTGTCTTGTGCTGCATTGTGGTGACCAGTATACTACAGTACAATAGTCCAGTGCTGCATCTTGCTGCTCAGTGTCAGTTCTAGTATCCCCATCAGTGCTCATGATCAGTGCTCAGTATCTGTGCTGCATTGTGGTGACCAGTATACTACAGTACAATAGTCCAGTGCTGCATCTTGCTGCTCAGTGTCAGTTCTAGTATCCTCATCAGTGCTCAGGATCAGTGCTCAGTATCTGTGCTGCATTGTGGCGACCAGTATACTACAGTACAATAGTCCAGTGCTGCATCTCGCTGCTCAGTGTCAGTTCTAGTATCCTCATCAGTGCTCAGGATCAGTGCTCATTGTCTTGTGCTGCATTGTGGTGACCGGTATACTACAGTACAATAGTCCAGTGCTGCATCTCGCTGCTCAGTGTCAGTTCTAGTATCCTCATCAGTGCTCAGGATCAGTACTCATTGTCTTGTGCTGCATTGTGGTGACCAGTATACTACAGTACAATAGTCCAGTGCTGCATCTCGTTGTCCAGTGTCAGTTCTAGTATTGTCGAAGTCGGAAAATATTGCAATACACACACCACATGCAAACACCACACAGATGGCATCCATATATGTACTTATTCTGGCGTGCGTGCAGCATACTCGCAAATTGCGTACAATCACCTCCCACGGGGGTGCGCATACGGGCGTGGTATGAGCAATTGCAGAAAGATTCTTACTATTAATACAGACACATGCCACAGTGCCCAGCCTGTGTCGAGTCACTGTTCACACACACACTAATCTAACCAAACATGCACATCCTTCCAACACAATGTCTTGGTCACTCCAGTGTTTGAACAGACCCCCTGGTCTGTGAAGAAAGACAAACACAAACCAAACAAGACATTGTTTGGTGGTTGCCAGAACAATGGGAGACAAATATCCCAATAGATATACAAGCTTGTGGTTGCAAATTATTAACTACTGGCAGCCTGCAGTCTAGAAAACCTTTGAAAGATAGATATAATAAGCAGGGAAACAAATATATATATATATATATATATATATATATATATATATATATTTGTGTGTATCTTGAGAATGGTTGGTCATTTCATGTGTAGGATCATGTTGCTTAGAGATAGCATGACAGGGTAACCTAATGAACATGAAAATATCTGTCACACATTGCATATTTCTCAAACTTGGTGCACACATTGCACATAGTCTCCCCTTTCCCCTCATGCAACTTTTATTTATTTGCAAGGCACAACAAGGGAATTATACACCTTTACAGTTTGCGAGGGGACAGTAACTGATCAGAGCTTCATGCATGGTATCTACATTTGGATAATTATGAGTAATAATCCGGTGTTGGTTTGGAGAAGATCGCATGTCATTGCGAATAGTTATTCGCAAAGGCAGATTAAAGGTTTATTTGTGTTTATTATGTACTTGGTATGCGTCTGGAATCCAGAGCTACACACCCCTGGATCAAGGCATCGCCCATCTCTTCAAACCGACCAATGACCTCTCCTGTACTGTAAATGACCATCCCTCCAACCAATCAGTGGAGAGCATACAACCCCATTGTATTGTATTTTGGGCAAGGGTATATAAACCTTGCACCTGGGCCGGTCACTCTCTCTCTGCTTTTTAAAGACTCATAGGTCGTCTTGCCAGAAGGCTGGGGACCAGATCCGGGTAGCGCAAGCGACAAAGCGTACGTATCATTGGGTGTGACTCTCTCTCTGTGATTGGATTGAATTGTATTGTGTTGTACCATTTTTTATTTGAACTTATTGTAATCCCCTTTTACAAATATATTATTACTTGTTGCTGCTTTGGACCACAACATACAATCAAATACTGGTGTCGCATTCAGTTTCTGTTGAGCGTTTGTATAGTGTAATTGCCACACCTAGAGCTGCCTCGTGCTCTCAGCGTGTCGGTCTGTGTGTATGCACTGAGTGTAAGCTGCACTGCTATTCCGGCGTGTGTACGCAAAGTGCGTGCACAGTACGGGACTGTGTACGCTAACTGGGGACAGCGTACGTAGGTAACGGATTTATTACAGCGGCCGCAGCGGCTTCAGTTACAGTGTGCAATAGGGGTTAGTGGCTACTTTCCAAGAAGTCTATCGAACTTCTCAGTTGAGGGCATCGTCCGGCTCGTCTCATACCCGGCTTTTGCACAACATTGCAGGTGCTTGCCAGCAGCAAAGGGTGGATTAGCATTATTATATTGTGTTGAGCTATCTTGTGCTGCTGAACCGCGCCTGTACTGCATTGGTTAGGGATGCTGGCGTGAACCGCAAGGACAAAGGGAAAAAAGCCATTTAAAAGTTGTTGTTTTTTCTTTTCTTTTGCACATGTAACTTTGCGTAAAGGCGCACACAGCGTACCCATACTTTGCATCCATCCCACATATTGTTGCCATAGGTTATAACGGTCATTTATAGGTTTGTGTGAAACCGGATACATCTGTGTTGCTATATACATTTTGAAGTAACTGTGTTAATGATATAGTTGTAAGAACACAAAACGCAGCTCTGGCCTAGTCTTTTAGGTTAAACAGAGCAATTGTGGGGTGTGTTCGTGAGCGACAATAGTTTATATCGCTCACATTTATACTGTGTGATTTGTTTTAGTGCGGGCGCACTTTTGTACACGTGGCCCGGACAAAGTACGTGAGCGCGCACAAGCGTGAAAAAGCATGTGCGGTTGCGTAATTACGCAAGTTGCGTAAGATCGCTAACGCCAAGGACAAACCACACAATAGTTCTATTTAAAGCGGAGTAGTAGATGTTTATCTACAAATAACACATAACTATCCGGTTTCAAACGCAGATTAGAATAACATTGATAAAGTGTTTTACCTCTGGGGAAAGCTATCAGTATACAGGAAAGGATATTTTTCTGATCAGAAAACTATAGAGTGCTAGTGTGGGCTGAAAAAGGTGTGAATGTATTGAACCCCGCTTGGTGAACTTGGTGAACTCGGTGAACTCTGTGAAACTCTGTGAACTTGGTGAGCACGGTCTAGGTGAACACGTGCAACGGAGTGTGATAAAGCTTTGTGAAGTTGTTGTTTTAAAGGTTTTTTTCTTGGTATTACACTCCGGCTGTTTTGGAGCACAATGTGAAGACTCCAGTGATCCTACAACTTATAGATAGCAAGTGTCTATAAGCGGTACGATTGGACCGCACGGTTGTGTGAGCGATACGTGGCGCAACATGATACGAAGTTTTGCATATTTGTGCGTAAATCTCGTCATCATACGCGTTGTGTAAAGCACATGCAAGCGTGATTTGTGTAAAAATTGTCTTTTAGGCAGATATTCACTGGGTACGGTAAGTTACTCCTAAAGGCCCAGGGGATATAGGCCGAAGTAGGGCCTGCACTGGCTACGCGTGTCTGCTAAATAGGGCGGATCCATGGTACTCGGAGCAGAAGTTAGTGGAAGAACTTTGAGGACTTCCACCATTAGACTACTGTGTTTGAAGCATTTTAGGAAGTTTTCCCGTGTTAAAAGGGTCCACAATGGGAGCCAAGTGCACAACACAGGGACGTTCCTCAGTCAGGGTTCAGACAGCAGAATTGAGACCGAGGGGGTCAGCTCGGTTGGTAATGTGGGGGAAGTATGGTCCCCACACTGAGACCTTTTGTGATGAATGGACACGAATGACCGTGGGGGATAAAGCATCATTTCCTGGGATAGGTAGTTTTGATCCAGAGGTACTACACAATGTAAGGATTAGAATATGTCTGCTCAAATCCAGAAAGCAAAAGGTAAGGCATACAGATTGTTTAAACTTGTGGCAACAAGAGGGGGATGTGCAAAGGGAGCTTGCCCGCACAGCAAGTTCCAAACCAGGCAGAAGCGTGAATGCGACAGCACCACCACCACCATATGTTGATGGAGAGAAGAGTGCCACCACCAATGATACAAAGGTAGAGGTCAGGGAAATGCACAGCGAATGTATTAAAACTAACGCTTGTACCTTGTACCCTGATTTACCTTCTCCCCAAGATTACAGCAACGTAGAGGATGAGCCTAGCATGATCTCAGCCCTTGCCCTGGCTGCCACCATACACGACACAAGGGTGGGCATTGCCCAACCACCAAGGGCAGTGGCCACATCAGCCAGTGAGGGGGCAGATGAGATTGTGGCGACTGGTAAGTACGGTACCATCCATTATGCAGAAACAGTGACTCCCCGTATTGTAGAGACAAACAAGAAAGATGTGGTTGAGTTGCATCCAGTTAGGGTGATTGCAGTCCCTAACGGGAGAACTGACACTCAGGGGGTGACCCCAATCAGGAACATTGCAATGTACTGTCTCTGGTCCCGTATGGAGCTGAGGTCAATTATGGCAGAATTCCCTGACCCCAGAAAGGATTTAGTCGGATGCCAGAAATATATAAGAGATTTAGGACTTTCCCAAGAACCCACAAACAAAGATTGGCGGACGGTGTTGCGAGCGAGTCTCCCCTCTAACATTGACATCCCAAAATGTATTACAGACTGCAACCTAGATGCAGAAGTGCCACTCACTGATGCTTACAATCAGGAGAATGTCAGGCAAATCAATATACAACTAGGTTGGTATTTCCTAGCCGTAGTTAGATGGAATAAGATTTTTTCCATAAGACAGAAAGAGAATAAACTGGCATCCGAATATTTCCACAGAGCTTTGATGGAAATGGCTAAATTCACTGGGGTTGAGGATATTAGAGACAATGTCAACCACAGGGAAGTAGCTGTCTCTGTATTAATGGAGGGATTGAAGGAGGCACTGAAAACCAGGGTGCAAACTTCTATGCCAAACTGGAGGGGTATTACGGTAACTGCACTTAGGGAATCAGCACTGGAGCACGACCGTAATATCCAGAAAACCAGGGAGGCACAAGGGGAGCGGTTGCTGGTGATGAGCATCCAAGCACTGGAAGGAGCACCAACTCGACCAAAACCCCAGGCCCCTGACACATGGAAAAAGCCAATAGTTTGTTATCTGTGTAAAAGGGATGGGCATTATGCCAGAAATTGTAACAGCACACAAAAATTCAGACCCCCTAGACAAGAACATGAGCAAAGTAATTATACACATAGAGGAGATCAGGGATCATACAGGAGAGAGTACGAGCCGCATAGAGGGGAAACAAGGAGGTACCCAACACGGGAGGACTGGCGAGCCCCCGAAGACTTACCATTATCCCCCTCACATATCATAGCCGCCAACGCCCAAAGGGTGGGTCCACGGCCCCAATAGAGGTTAGGCCACACCTGTAGTCTGCAGCCTGTGAAGCTGATTGCTGGCCCTGGGAATGAACCTGAGGTCTTGGTCAAAGTAGCAGGAACACTACAACCATTTCTTGTAGATACAGGGGTGGCCAGATCTGTACTCAAAGCTCCAACCAATTTACTGACCACGGGCAAAACCATTTCGGCTATGGGAGTAACAGGAACGGTACAACACTACCCTTTGAGTATACCGGCAGAGATTATGATAGGGCCCCTGCAGACCAAACACTCTTTTCTGCTGGCTGCATCGGCTCCGACTAATCTGCTCGGCAGAGATTTATTGTGTAAAATGCGGTGTGTCATATATTGTACTCCTGAGGGTGTCTTCTTGGATATACCCGAGAATCACGGTCAAGAAGTGCAAGATATATTAGACACCCCTCAAAGGCTAATGTCGCACTCTGCTGTTATAGACAAGTGTCCATTAAAGGTAGAGGAAATGATCTCACAAATCCCTTTGGACCAAAGATGGACAAGACACTGGATTGATGGCGAATATAGCTCCAGTAGTAGTGCAAGTAAAAGATGGTAGGATAGCTCCAAAAATCCCTCAGTATCCTCTGAAGCCAGAGGTAGAATTAGGAGTGTACCCCGTCATAGAGCGGTTGCTACAACAGAGCATCCTAGTCAGGACGTCCAGCACAGCCAATAGTCCAATCTTCCCTGTGAAAAAGAGTGGGGGGAGCGGTTACCGGCTAGTGCAGGATTTAAGAGGGGTGAACAAAATAGTTGAGAGTCAATTACCCGTAGTGCCCAATCCAACTGTCATCTTGATGCAGATCCCCGCAACCTCTTCATACTTCTCTTTCATTGATCTCTGTTCTGCCTTCTTTTCTGTCCCTCTCCACCCCGACAGTCAGTACCTTTTCGCCTTCTCTTACAGGGTAGTACAGTACACCTGGACTCCACTTCCCCAAGGCTTCATTGACAGCCCAAGTATCTTCTCCCAAGCACTGCATGACTGTTTGCAATCCTTTCAACCTGAAAATGGCTCAGTGCTAATACAGTATGTTGATGACTTATTGTTGTGCTCTGACTCATTTGAAACGTCCTTGGCAGATACGAAGCAGCTGCTGCTTCACCTCTCCCAGACAGGACACAAGGTTTCAAAGGATAAATTACAGTTGTGCAGTAAAATGGTGAGATATTTGGGGCATTGCTTGACACAAGGACAACGACACCTCACTGCTGATAGGATAGAAGCGATTCGCAACATGACTCTGCCACAAACCTAGCAACAGATCCGCACTTTCCTAGGAATGTGTGCGTACTGCCGAAACTGGATCCCAGGGTTCTTCATACTGGCTTTACCTTTGCAAGAGATGGTCTATTCAAACAAACCAGATCGGATTTCGCACACAGATGAGTCCAAACTGGCATTTGAGAGACTCAAACAGTGCCTATCACAGGCACCTGCATTAGGTATGCCAGATTATGGGAAACCCTTTGAATTGTACGGTACAGAGAGTGCTGGGTGAGCGGCAGGTGTTTTAACACAGAAACATGGTGATGCCAGCAGACCAGTAGCATACTACAGTGCACAGTTGGACACTGTAGCACGGTCTCTCCCCACATGCTTGCGAAGTGATGCAGCGATAGCTTTGCTAGTGAGTAAGAGCGAAGACATAGTGTTAGGACACAACCTGACTGTCCATACACCTCATGCAGTATCAGCCTTACTGAACTCTGCCCAAACCAGACATGTCTCATCTGCGCGGTTTACAAGGTGGGAATTATCACTAATTGCCCCTGTAAACATCACCATAAAGAGATGCAGCTCACTAAATCCTGCAACTTATCTGCCAAGTGTCCCTGGACAGGCGCAAAGGGTTGAGGATGAGAATGATGGTGAAAGAGGATTTAGTGCAGACACTGATACGCATGATTGTATGGAATATCTGAACCAGACTTTCACTGCGAGACCTGACATTAGTGACAACCCACTGGAAAACGTAGATTTTACCTTCTACACTGACGGTAGTTGCCACAGACAGACGGACTCGGGAGACCTGTGCACTGGGTACGCAGTTGTAGATGACAGAAGTATCATAGAAGCTGAGCCCCTGGGCCCACCGCACTCAGCACAAGTTGCTGAGCTGTTCGCCCTAACCAGAGCGTGTGAATTGGCCAAGGGTAAGTCAGCTAATATATACACAGATTCTAGGTATGCCTTTGGAGTGGTACATGATTTCAGGGCCCTGTGGCGCCTCAGAAATTTCATGACAGCAGCTGGCACATCCGTGGCGCATGCGACCCACGTCAAAAGATTGCTATCAGCAATACAAGACCCTGACAGAGTGACTGTTATCAAGTGCAAATCCCACACTTACAGTCAAGACCCAGTGTCACTTGGTAACAACCGGGCAGACGAAGCTGCCAAGGCAGCAGCAAGTTCAGCCACACTAACCAACATCACACCACTGATGACATTTAACACAATAAGCACACAACAACTCATTGAAATGCAAGATTTGTGTTCCCTGCAGGAGAAGTCCGTCTGGAAGGTGAAGGGATATGGAAGAGAGTCTTCGGGCCTCTGGACAGATGGGCACGGTAAGCCAGTGGCCCCCAGAGCATATCTTCCAAGCTTAGCTGAGGCGGCACATGGTCTGACTCATCAGGGTAAAGAGGGTATGTGTAAGCTGGTGAGAGCCTACTGGTGTGCATCAGGATTCTCTTCTCATGCAGGTAAGAGAGCAATGACATGTCCTACTTGCTTGAGGAAGAATATTGGAAAGTCAATACCGACGGAACCATCCCATATCCCTCCTACGGACGGACCCTTCCAGGTAATACAAATAGACTTCATACAGTTACCACCCTGTAGGAATCTGAAATGTCCTAGTGTGTACAGTTGTCTTTTCAAATTGGGTAGAAGCATTCCCTGCTGCCACAAATACTGCTACGTTCACTGCAAAGAAAATTGTGCAGGAATTTGTGTGTAGATATGGTATCCCTAGAATAATTGAAAGTGATAGGGGTACCCATTTTACAGGTGAAGTCTTTCAGGTCATGTGCAAACTGATGGGTATTAATAGCAAGCTACATACTCCGTACCGGCCACAGGCGAGCTCAAAGGTGGAGAAAGTGAACAGCACTATTAATAACAAGCTGAGCAAAGTGATGGTTGAAACTGGATTGTTGTGGCCAGAGGCATTGCCACTAGTGTTGTACAGCATCAGAACCACTTCCAGGTCACCACTTAACCTATCACCCTTTGAAGTTCTTTTTGGTCGACAACCTCATGTAATGATAGACCCCCAGGATGATTTGAAATGCAATAATGAAATAACTATGAAATATTTGGTTAGGATGAGCCAGCAGCTCAGAAATCAACAAAGAAATCTAAAGCAGGGGATTCCTGACCTACCAAACAGTAATTGTCATGACATTGAACCTGGGGACTTTGTGATGATTCTAAATTTCTTACGCTCAGGTTGCCTCATTGACAGGTGTGAAGGACCGTACCAAGTTTTATTGACAAGTACAACAGCACTAAAGGTCGGCGAAAGAGAGACTTGGGTCCACTCATCCCACTGCAAAAAGTTGCTGACCCGGAGAAGACTCGTGACAAAGAGCAGGTGGAAGAGAATCTCGTATCACTAGAGTGTTTGTTCCGGGAAAGTTGAGAGGCAGGACTGTTGAAAGGCATCTGAGCACGGAGAGTAACGAGAGTTAGAACGGTTGTCGTACCATTTTCTTTTTTCACCTCCCCCTGCATTTTTTCCTTTCTTTTCTCCTTCTTATTTTCCTCCTTTCCCCTAACGAAATGGATCGGTTACAAGAGACTGCGTTTTGGGTTCTGTTAGTGACTTTGGCTTTAATAAGGACAACTTGTTTTTGTGAGGGTCCCAGCGAGGTGAAGAGAGGATCTGGAGTGAGTTCTGATGGAGAGTACGGGTTGGTAGGACCCAAGGATCAGCGTATCACTTTCACCAAGGCTAGCATCAGAAAAAGGAAATCCACAAACCGGAACCCAACTCATCAATCACAAAAAAAAATGTCATTTTTGTATGTACCGTTACATGTCTTCTGTTCATCTCTGTAGGGCTAGGATAGTGAAACACACATAGTCATTAGATAATAGGGACACATAATTGCTCACACATATGGATCCCCACGATGTATCATCAGATAAATGTGCTCCCCATTTATCATATAGCTCGGTGGAGTTTGTTGGACCATGTACAGACCCTTAATACGGGATGAAAAGGAATATAATGAATACTTCGCAAAGCCTAGAAGCTAGTGATGCACGATGATACATCCCCCTCAGGCAGTTACTCATACATACACGCTTTTTCCTATCACAATAGGCCACACATTTTCTCCCCTATGGCTTTTTCTCTCACTTCAAGGTGCATACTCTAACACTGTATCTATGTATTATTATGTAAATATTTTCTGCATATTAATAATGGCAGCTATTGTTGACTGCCAAAGAGTGGACTGTCGAAGTCGGAAAATATTGCAATACACACCACATGCAAACACCACACAGATGGCATCCATATATGTACTTAGTCTGGCGTGCGTGCAGCATACTCGCAAATTGC